>NC_051181.1:79814814-80114814 GCF_013339695.2 Rhipicephalus sanguineus | reverse complement strand
ACAGAAAGAGAGAGAGAAAAAAAGAAAGAAAGGAAGAACGAAAGAGAGAGAAAGAATGAAAGAAAGAAAGAAAGAAAGAAAGAAAGAAAGAAAGAAAAGGGAGAGAAAGACAGAAAGACAGGAAGAAAGAGAGAAAGAAAAGAGAGAGAGAGAGACAGAATGAAAGAGAGAGAGACAGAAAGAAAGAAAGAAAGGAAGAAGGAAAAGAAAGAAAGCAAAACGAAAGAGATAAGGCACGTTCACACCGAGCGCGGATCCGGAAAGCGGACGCGGATTATCCGCAAAAGCGGAAAACCCGCGGCCGCTTGCCCGGATCGCTCCCGGACCGATTTTCTCCGCGCGGAAAAGTTGGACGCTGTGGCCGCAGCCAATCAGGGCCCAAGAAGCGCGCGCGCAGTATTGCGTCGTGCCACAAGATGGTAACACGTCCGCCGTGGATTGGTGGATTCCTCCATCCCCGCGGCGGAGCGGACAGAAGGCAACGCGGTCGGTCTGAACAGCCGCGCGGCCTCGCTGCCTCTCCCCTTTGAAAATCCGCTTGCCCGCTTGCGTGCTCCGCGTTCGGTGTGAACGTGCCTATAGAGTGGCAGAAAGAAAGAAAGAGAGAGATTGAAAGAAAGAAAGAGAAAAACAGAAAGAAAGAAAGATCGAGAGAGGGAGAAAGAAAGGAAGAACGAAAGTGAGAGAGAAAGAAAGAAGGAAGGAAGAAAGAAGGAAAGAAAGAAAGAAGGAAAGAAAGAGTAGTACGTCAGGCACGCAGACGCAAAAGCTTCCCTTTCCCCCATGTTCCCGATGTGGAGAGGCTCCTGAATTTTTTAATTGCAGAGGTCTGGTTCTCCTTTCCCACAGTGCCATTACTGTAATCAAGCAGAAACCGTAGAGCATTTCTTCACAGAATGTTACAGGTGTGAAAACCAAAAGCAAAGATTTCTGAAAACTCCTTTATGAAAAACTTGGGATCCATCTTTCTGTATCAGTATTACTCTCCCTGCGGGCGTCGGTACTAGGTCGCTGTGACAGGGGAACATCTGATGACGTATTCAATTTTATAAACGAATCAAAGAAACTGCCATGCTAATGCCATCTCTTTGTTTTTTTTTTTTGTTTTTTAATTCACAACAGATTAGTTCAAAGAATACTCTTTTCTTATTAACATTTCTTAATGCAACGGCAATCACCACTGAAATGTTTTCGTTTGTTTACAAATGATCTTTCTAGTATTTCTTTCTTCTTACTTTCTTTAATGCTATTTTTACCCCACAACTTTCGCTGTTGAACCATGCATGGCCGATTCCCCTTAGTGGGTTGAGCTTTCTGTTGAGCGGGCCACGAGTCTGAACGAAACTTTGTAAACTTGTGTGACTGTATGTGTTATGTGGTTATCACTGTATATATCATAATCGTCACCCAGCACCTGGAGTAGCATGTCAGGCGAACAGCCAGGCAAACATCTCCAGCTTCATTAAAATGTTTATCTCTCTCTTTCTGCCAGAACCTAACCAACCAATCATTAAGGATATTTACGATTGTTCCTGGGCAGGTCAAGTAAATAAATAAATAAATAAATAAATAAATAAATAATATGATAGATGGACTGATTGATTCATTAATTGATTTATTGGTTATTATTAATAATTATTAACTATCCCAAGTTCGTATTTCGTGCACGAATTGTCAGTGTGCAGGAATTAATTTGAATAATACATACTGCGTTTTATAAAAAGGTCACTGATGTGAAGAAATAAGATGTGGCATATACGTATTCCACCAAGCACGCGCTTTTGAAACGACGCCAGATAGTAAATATTTTGAATCGTGGTTGCTGCTCAGATCAGTAATACAAAACCTGTAATTGGTAAAAAAAAAGGTGCGTTGTAAAAAAGCGTGTTGATCAACGCAAGGCAAACTTTTAAAAAATTTTCAGCATAATACTAACCGTTTTAGACAATTTGCTAATAATACTTGTTAGGTGTTCATCCCTTGTCACGTGTTTTCCAAAATATATTCCCTGTTGCTTCATTATTCGTACCAGCTCTTTTTTCACGTAGTTTAACTTAATTGGCTCAGGGGTGATGTTCAGTGACCCAAATAATACGGTCTCCATTTTAACAATTTTAACATTTAAATGCTGTTGATTAACACCACAATTTATACCAGTTCGGACTTCATGAGCTCTTGTTACTAAGTCTTCGCGTAAATTTAACACAAATAAACTGGCGTCGTCGGCATAGATTATGAATTTAGCTGTGGTATCAATGCCTCGGATCTCAGTAATGTAAAGTATAAACAAAAAAAGGCCACAAAATACTCTTTGGAGGACGCCCTTATAAACCGGTTTTACAAGTGAGCGTTCAACTGTAATCGTCACAAGTTGGACGATGTGAATATCATAAAAATGAAGAGCGTCCTATGCCTCCAACAGCATAAATTTCCAACTTTCTTAACAAAACGTTGTGGTTGAAAGGTCAAAGGCTTTGAAGACGTCTAAAAATAAGCCGAGTATAATTCTTTGGCCTTCAAAGATTTCTAATATAAAACTCTTCTGAGCAAAAAAAAAAAGAGTGAGTTCAGCCTATATCATTTTTTGAAAACCATATTGAGCGGGATGTATGAGATTACAATGGCCTAAAAATGTAAATCCTCGGTGTCATACTTCGGCCCCCTACTAATGACTGGGGGAAAGAGAAGACAACTTTGCCCTTTCCCCTCTCATTAATTATGTGCAAGCGGGAGAAGCTCTGACTTGCTTTGACTAGATAAGAACTGCAGCTGCAGTTCAACACCATGGTATACACCATGGTATAACAAAAAAGTACCCCGTTTTGTTTTTATTGCCTGTCAGCAATTATCTCTTTGTGATTGGATGACATCATATGCATCAGGGGTCTCAAACGTATCTCAGCTAGCGGGCCACAGTCGCGAAATTTTCCCTAGAGTCGGCATTACTGGAAAGGTAAGTAGGTGAAAGGGAAGCCCGCATACTTTATTCGTGGGGAAGCCTAGTGTAGCGAGTTGAGTCTGGTAGGGAATGGTTACCGACGTGGAGAGGATGAAACTGTGTAGAAAGGAGGAGAGCAAAGTCGAAGCTGTGGCGTAAGCGAAGCATCTGGTGTGGAGAGGAGGACCGGTCGATAACCATCCTAGAAAAGCTAAGGGTCTCGCATTCGTTCTGGAATGTTCGGCAATGGCCAAGGCAATCTATGTCACATGGCTAGTGTCAATGTCTCATCATGTCACGTGACTAACGTAACACTTATACGTCACAGGCGTTACGTGATTTTACGTCCCGTGACCAGTGTTCCATAATTTTACACGTGACTAGTGTCACATGATTTTGGTGGGAGCACGTCACGTGACTTGTTATGTGATTTTACGTCACGGAGAGGAACATGTTTCTCTATGTTTCTTTCTCTGTCTATCTTTTTTTCTTTCTTCCGATTCATTTCTTTAATTTATCTTTGTATCTCTTTGTTTTTATCTCTCTCTATCTCTGAACGCGTTCTCTCGCCCATCCGAGTTACTGCATAGCACGCAAAACAAATCGGTGTAGCGGGAGAGCGCGCGCCGGGCGCACGTGTTCGGAGAACGAAGCCGAAGATGAAGAAGAGGAAGAAGGGAGCGCGCGCAGGCATGATGATGATGGTTTTCGCGAACACTGCAATGAGTGACTCGGTTTCTCTTCCAAGCATTTCCGGTGGAGCCCTTACTTCCGGTATTCCGAATATAGAGAAAAAAAAAAGTCTTCTACAAATAAACCTGGTAGAAAATCGATGGTTCTGGTTCAAGTGAAGAGTTACAGTAAATACATATCATATTGGAGCATAAAATTACTTAAGGACAGAGTACCTTTGAGGACAACCAACAAAAATGAAATGAGTTCACTGACAGAGCGCACGGTTTCCTTGTGAGCAGCTGGGGTCGTTCCGGCAGCTGGCGGAGCACGTCTCAACCACGCGCTTCTTTCTACATGGCCTCCGAGATCCACTTCCGCAGCGCGCCACAAAAAAACTAAGGTATCCCAAAGAATACATCAGGGCACACAAACACGGACCTGCCAGCGCCACTACCAGACACCTGAGTCAAGGATTACGGTAGAATACACATTATTTTTTGCTTTGGTGTCTCTTCAACAGCAGGACATGCGGCTGCATTTCACGATGAAGCAGAACTGATTCAACCTGACCCGACGAGGCGTCGTCCACAAGCCCACAGCTGCAGTTCATATATAAAAAAATTCAACATTACGATTCGTTTATTTGCAAGATCCCGCTAAGGCCTTTACAGAACGCCCGGTGGTGAACTCCCGCAGACCTGGTTGCAGGTTGAGAGCGAGTCGAATCGATCCGATCCGACGAGGCAAAGCCGACTCAGCAGACCTCGACGCCCTGACGCAACGAGTGCTGCCTCGGGCATTCATATCCGCGAAGTACGGGAACCGGATGTCACGCGGGTCGCACGTGACAGCCAGTGGGGCGAGACAGCGACTCCGCTGCGGCACCAAGACACCGTCGAGTCGTCGTCGTCGATTGCGCGGGCGCTGCAGGCACGTCATGGAGCACTCCCTCAGAGACCTGAATGCCCGGCCACCGCGGGACGATGGACAATCACCCATCGAGAAGTCCCACTGGACGCATCGCGCTCCGTCGAAGAACCACCGCTCTTCCACCACGTCTCGCCTGCATGCAGAGAGGAGGCCGAGAGCGCATTTAGGTTAAGCATAGGAAAAGAAGTAGCATAAAAGTTTTACTATATTACCAGTTGAATGTGGAGTAGCTGGATTCGTCAAGATTGTTCGCATACAGCTATTTCTGAAGTCGCCAGAATATGTACGTACCAAGAAACAACCTTTTTGGTATCGTGCAGACCGTTGTATCGCTCAACGGCTGTTTCCATCGCACTGCTCAGCCCGAGACGCCCAGCCCTGGCGACCGCATCGCTATGGGGTCGCAATGTAAACAAAAGAAAACGCTCGGATACTCTGCATGCGAAATAAATAAGGAACCATTCGCTATATATTGCGTCCGCTAAAACTTACTGTGCAGTTCCGCGACGTTACCCTCTTGGTCTCAACAGCATTGCCTTGCGTGCGATATCGAACTCGGACCACATCTTTGCGAAGCGCACCGCTGTCGTGACGTTGCTGACGTTAACCCATTAAGTCATGCGAGTGCTGCCCTCCACTGTCGGCCCAGATACGTGTCACGCTGCTGAAGCAGTAGTCTTGCTGTTGTTCTGTAGGCGGGAGCATCGCTCTCCGCGAGCGCTTCTACCGCGAACGCACAAAACCGCGACAGATAGCTACGCTGAAAAGCATTTGCAGGCTTACTACGGTTTCATACAGTGCGTTCATTGCTGACCAGCCCTATATACTACGAACAAGGGA
This sequence comes from Rhipicephalus sanguineus, assembly GCF_013339695.2. Taxonomy (NCBI): domain Eukaryota; kingdom Metazoa; phylum Arthropoda; class Arachnida; order Ixodida; family Ixodidae; genus Rhipicephalus; species Rhipicephalus sanguineus. The sequence continues at coordinate 80,109,431 of NC_051181.1, read as the reverse complement.
GCGAGTTCGAGCAGCAGACACAACGCAGCACGACTGTCCCATGTGCTACGTGTCCGTGCAGATCTTCGCTACCGGAAGATTTTTGCTCGCAGTGGATTACGATACTGGTGCGTTATATGTCTTCATTTCCCTTTCAAATAGTTCGTTGTGTTTCTTAAGGTGAGCGCAGGCCCGTAGCCAGGTCGGGGGGGAGGGGGACGACCTAGGGGCCCGGACAACCCCTCCCCCCGAAGTTCTGATAGAGGGAGATTTTTACTGAAAATAAGTAATAAGTTCTTCAAGGCCTTCAGCAAGCCCCCCCCCCCCCCCCCCATCGAAAAAAGTTCCTGGCTACGGGCCTAGGTGAGTGTCTGCTGCATGTCATGATAATACTCGCGTAGCTTTAAGGGCACCGATCGAAGTACCTCGGTGCTGCGTTGGGAGCATGCGTCCTGTGAGCCGGAAGTTACTAATCATAGATCCGCCACCGACTGCGTTCGCAGGCTGCACGGCCCGAATGTTGTTTAATTTTCATGGTACGCTTATTGATAAGTTTCTAACAGGTCTGCTAAGGGCGTACTATGCATACAATGCATTCAGGTGTTTTAAGTTGGGCTAATTATTTTACATTCCTGGCATGGAAAATGCCGTAGACGAAACGCCATATTTTACCATTATTGTATGTATCATCGTTGAGTGCTACTGGTATGTAGGTAGACGATGGAATTGGGAAAGAACGACAAAGTCTATCGGTGCTGGAGCGCGGAAGAATTTTGGAAGTGGAATGTTGGATGGAGTTTTCGAACCATGCATTCGTTTTATGACTACCTGTTCAAGCCGGACTAAGTACTGGGTTCGAGAGAGGTTTTACAGCGAAGAGTTTCCATGGCGTGGAAAGGCGCGAAAAAGGCGCCGCCGTACAGAAATCAACAAGACCATACGCTCTTATTTATTTCTTTTTCGCACCTTTGTACGTCATGAATAAAAACCAATGCGCCCAACTTTCCATTGCGTTGAACAGCTTTTCTTTGCACTTCCGCACGTTCTCGTGGTCGCTAATCAGTAGTTGGTGGCAATTTGGTCGGATTCTTACACGCGACGAAAAGGTGGCTAACGCAATGATCATGTGCTGTAGCGTAACCACTGAACGGGAGCCGTACGTATACGCCAGAATAAAAAAAAAAAGAAAACGTTGTATACTTAGTTCTAAAAAACTCGGCTTTTGATGATATTTGTTACAGTAAAGAATGAAAAAGTCAGATATCTCGGGCTGTTGTGGCAGTTGTGAAAATAGCCAATATAGATGCCAATGTATTGTATCTTTTTGTGCGTATCAATGCAATTTACAAAGAAGAAAAAGAAGCGCAAAAAGATGGCTTTCGCCTTCAAGTCGTCTTCATGAGAGTCCGCGTGAGAGAGAGACATAACTTTTATTTTTGTCCTTGCTGGGGTCAAGGGAGGCGGGGGCCGGGAGACTAGCCCTACCGGAGCCAGCCGGACTGCCGAGAGTTGGTCATCCGGGCACGTGCTGAGCAGCATAGCCCCCCACTGCTCGGGCGTGGTTACCTTAAATTTAGGGTTCTTGCTGCGTTTGATGGTGTGTGTAGCTGCGGGACATGCCCAGACAATGTGGTCGAGGTTGGCGCGAGCAACCCCGCGAGCTTTGCATTGTGGTGTGTAAACGTCCGGGTATATGCGACTGTACAGCGGGGGAGTAGGGAATGTTCGTGTCTGTAATAATCACCATGTTGTCGACTGGTGCTTATTTAGCGACTTGTCAGGGGGTGGGAACTTCAATCTTGCCCTACGGTAATGCATAACAATTTCACCATACGCGACCATTCTTTCTTTTGCGTGGCCGCAGCGTGAGTCTTTTTTCAATGGTAAACCGGACAAGTTACCGCGAGCAGTCGGTGAGGAGGACGCTCTCGAAGCATCGTTCGCGTGGCGGGTCCCTGGCGCAGCTGTCCAGGCAAGTGCCCAGGTTGGGGTAGGGTCACTGTATATGCTACCTTTAGGTAGCAGAGTAGCGCATAGGTCCGGCTAGCAACCACAGCTATGCGGTGAATTCGCACTTCGTTTTTGGAGGCGACATGCCTACTGTGTCGCCGATTAACCTGTCTGGCGTGTCGAAGACCGGCGATAAACATTGGCTGTCGATGGCTAGTGTTAATTCAGTTCGCTGCAGCGGCGGCGTCGAGAAATAAAAAAATTGGCCCTAGCGGCAGCTTCTCCGCAATGCATGGTTGCTAGCGGCGTTGGAAGACAGATGCGCAACTCTGCTACCTAAAGGTAGCATATACAGTAACTCTAGGTTGGGGAACCTGTTGGCGCCCCGGTTGCAGACACGCACACGGTCGCGCTCGCTCCAGGCGCACGATCGAGACCGGTCGTCGTAGTATAGGCCTCGCGTATCTGCTGCTCGCAGTACGTGTAGAAGCGGCGGCCACACCGACGGTTCACGGGCCTCTGCATGGAAATGCGGCGCGCACAGAAAGCACTACAGTTGTTACACCGTAGCTCAGTTCTATTAGTGGTGTTAATTGTAGTGCACTAGCTCAACCGACTGGTTTTGTGCGCAGTGGGTCTAACTACGTATGCGCTCTTGAGCTGGATAAAATAGAGAGTGACAATTTTTTAACGCGATAGCGTTAACGAGCTGACGTCGCAGAAATACCGGGGTCGGTGTCGGGGGCGTCTTTGGTTGTGAGCGAAAAATCAGCGTTGTCTGTGAGCCAAAATTTCGAGGTGAATGCAAATAAAGATAGAAGCCGGGTGGCGTCCGCACTTTGGCTTTTCTTGCGGCACGGTTTAAGTCTCCACCTAGAAGATTGGGAAGGCGATACGAACACGAACTGATTATGCTATCGCGTTCTTACAGAGGCGCTAGCGTCATGGTTGTCGAAAAAAAGTCAGTTTCACCTCAAGGGCGAAGCAATGAATGCGATAGCAACAAATTGTAGTGTTACACGAAGTGAGGCTGGCAGCTAACTGTTTTGCATCCGATCTCGCGTAACTCTCGTGTAAGAGAATACGGCCGCACCAGGGAGAGATGCTCCCCGCAAAATCACTTCGCGTTGAGAGCGCAGCACGTAGAAGGGTATACGAGCCACCCGCTGTGATGGCTTTCGAGATAGCGCGCGCGCCAGCAATCGCCACCGCGCCCTTAGATTCAAAGTTCAAAGTTGCTCCTCGCGCGCGACACTCCCCCCCCCCCCCCCTCGTGTCTTCGCGTCTTTTAAGGCTCGTGAAAGACGGGCGGGGCATTTCCTGTCTGCTTCGACGGCAGGCCTTCCGAGCGGGGTGATGTTATCGCATGCACCCTCCAAGCGATGGGCCGTCTTGTTTGAACTCTGCTTCGGCTGCGTTCGTCGCCCCCAATCGCGCGCTTTTACCGGCGGTAGAACATAAAATGCGCGGGGGGATCTTATCAATTTGGACTTCATACCGGAAGGACATGACGGCGATGGCGATGGCGACGGCGACGGCAAAAACCCGTCGAGACTGTCCATATAATTGCTATCGCTATAAAAGTTTTGTCCGAATCGGCTGGTTTGCCGCTTGTCGCAGACAGGATTGCCAGGTTTGGCTACTTTGCACCAATTTGTTTACTTTTCTAGCCTGGTAGAAAAAGTGGCTTGGTCACTTGGCTCCTTTCTGGCTACTCTTTTGTTCCCTTGATTTGAACCAACCAATCAATTAATATCTGGTGACGAGGCAGCGTTTCAGTATGCGATGTCAAGACATGGCAGCCAAGGCGTGTTCAAAGCTCCCAAAATTGAATTTGGCACGTGGATCCAACAGAAGAAGATGCTTTTGGATACGAGACTGGGCCTCAGGGAAAACTGTTGCTTGGCTTATGCAGACCACCTATTGCTGAAGGCGACATTACACCGTAATTAGAAGTTAACAGGACAATCGAAAGCACTCCTCCGCATCCACGGCGCTTTGCATTCAATGACATTGCCAATTGGATATCTGACGAAGTGCTTGTGTCATTTCTGATTATCATGAACGAACTGCGCCTAAGGAATATTAGCTGTTCGGACTTGCTCATCCCACAAGAAATTATTGCGGAAGTGACTACAATTTATGCGTCAATTACAGCAACTGTGCTTACTTCTAGTCATTTTAAGAATAGCAAGGCACGACGCGTGGAGAGCGTCACTTTTGCCACAGCGCAAGAAACCCCATCATCCTGCATGAAATGAGTGTTGAAGTGAACAATTTATTTAGCAAAGTTTTACACCGCGCGAAGAAGACAGGACGAAAACAGGAACACATACGCACACACAAGCGCAGTGTGTGCGTATGTGTTCTGTTTTCGTCCAGTCTTCTTCGCGCAGTTTAATACTTTGATAAATCCATGAACCGACTAGCCCAACAACATGCCTTGCTTCAGAACAAATTATGCTTGAATCTCAACAATTCTGACTTTGAAATTGTCATGCTGTTCTTATTCACATTTTCGCCAGAAGGCTATATAGCATTTACTCATTTAAATAAAACACCACAGTTCTTTTTCACACACGCGTGGTAATTTTTGGTACTACGCTTGGCTAAGTTGGCTACTTTTCGCAGTTTTTTGGGGAGTTTTATTTTGTCTTTTAGATCTGGCAGCCTTGGTCGCAGGCGATTCCGTTGCTCTGCGACAAAATCGTTAACAAAAACTAAAATCCAAGGGATGGAGGAAGAATGGAGGAATTTCGTCACTGTGCGTTAGATGAAAACATTGGAGAGAATGTTGGACAAATCTTCGGTGGGGATTGTTTTGAAGGAAACTAGTTTTCTCACTAAAAAATACAGTATTTACATGCGACGCATTACATATTTTAACATGAAAGTGTTTTATGCTGCGGTCCACCATGGCTCCACTGACGTATTTCCGTCACGGATATAACGTTATAAAATATATACGAACAGATGGCAAAGCGAAAAAGTTCTGTTGCCGGGAGTCGAACCTACGACCCCTCGCGGCGCAGCGCACGGCGCGCAACCACTCGGCCACAGAGCGTACGTTCTTCAACTTACTAACGGCGAGCTATTTACATACACCATCTACCGTTGGCGGTACTCAGAGCTCGGTGGCTTCAGCGTGCTCTCGTTATCACTAGCCACATGGTGCGAAGAGCACGGAGGGCGCGCTTTAAAGGTCGTCGCCCCGTGCGTTGCGATGCGAGCGCGCCTCTACAGGGGGTGTCTCTCATGTGCGCGCGCTTATCTCGTGATGGGGGTGGTTTGTACGTCTTTGGCTTTTACTACAAGTTTCCGTTGACGTTACAGAGAGCACGAAGGTCACTTCGCTCGCTGCAGCGGCCGCGTTCACGAAAGGAGCGTGCTGTTCACACACAAAGAAGTAACAGTTGTGAGACTTGTTAGTTCGCGCTCGTTAGACTGTTAGTTCGTGCGCCCTTTCTGCTTTAGAACGCACTGCAAGTTTTGAGCTGCTTGCCGTTCTTCGCGTGACATTACAATTTGTTGCTATATCAATCATTCCTTCGCCCTTGTGGCGAAACAATGCACAATACACGCTCAACTACCCCTGTGAAGACACGTTTCACTTTCGTGTTATACCGATTATTCATATCAAAGGGGGATCAGCCATGGCTTTTTTCTTGGATTCCCGGTTGCACACCATGTGCATATACGCATGTACTATATTTTGTTAATTTCGACCGATAAGTTGCTGCAACCACTGAAAGCTCTCCAGTGGTGCACTCGGCATATATTGAGCCCAAGATACCAATATAGCTTGAAATATGCCGAAACTAGGCTTGTCGTGGCAAAGCCATATAACAGATATTCTTATTCTCTCGTCCTTTGCGTTATTCAAGATGGAGAAAAACGAAGGGTAAAACGCAGGAAAGTTCACCAAGGACGTGCTCCTCTAAGATAAAAACCGCCAGTTAGCGGCGACGTGAGTCGCTCTTATTTGTAGATCGCGTGACTACACTTAACTGTTTATTACGTGAGTATGCCTGGTGCATCGCCTGTTCTGTAACGGCGGGGTATTGAGCAACAGTGGATGGTGTTGCTAGTATACGTCCAACAGAAGTGAAGGCCGGACAACGGGCGTAAAGTTCTCAAGGCTCACCGTTTGGTTCTCGGTTTGCAGCCGAGGAACAGGCTGCGTCCTCGTCTCGTGCTTTCTTAAGGTCGAAGCCGCTGTGACGGCGACTTCACGACGCCTGGTCATCACCTTAGCTCCAATCCTGGCCGCAGCTCTTCTCGCCTCAATCGGTGCGACGATCCTGTTGCCGCCCGCCGTGGCAAACTCTACCAGCTTGCGCGGCCGGGGCGAGACCTCTTTCCGATTCACCGTAGCCGTCGGCCTGTCAGCGGTCAGTGCCAGGGTGATCACAGCGGCAACTATAGCGCGGCCACTAGCACCCCGGTACCGAAGCTCTGCAGCCACGGTTGCTCTGAGCCGTCTCGCTCGTCCCTGTCCCCACGCCGCAACTCGTACGCTTTGGACACGTGGTCGAAGACGTCAACGCGAGCGTTTCCTGACGGCGGCAGGGGCGGCGGTGACACTTCAAGTTAGCCGTCGTCGTTGGGCCTCGTTCCGGAGCCAACCTCGCGTTCGAAGGCTGATGCGACCCATGGAGTAGATGCAACACCGACGCAGCTGTAGGCCCAGTTTTGGGCTGCACTTTCTTGCACTTTCTCTGGCTTTCTGGCGCGCGCGCACTTGAAGCGAGCGAACGAGCAGGCCGGCAGGTAAACAAGGATGCGCGTGCACAGTGAGCGGCGCTCTAGAGCTTCGCAAGCAGCCGTGAGAAGGCGCCTCGGTGCTGTCTGCCACGCGCTCCCGTGGTCCGTAAAATTTTGACCGCCACTGTACTCTTCGGTACCCTGATGATATGTGCGGGGGGGAGGGGGGGGGGGGCACGGGTCCGGTATGCCACAACCTGGCTACGCCACTGACGTCATCGCATACCCAGACCGAAGCAGCTCCCTGTTTCGGTTTTGCTTTCGACTCACCGTTTACTGTTTATTTAAAATTATTGACAAGTCGCTCAGCAAAATGAACCATCCTAGCTGTTACAGGGCTGCTAATACCATTTGAGAACGGCATTATCTCACTGTGGTCGAAAATGCACCGTAGTTCCCCTTTAAGCTTCGCCTTTGAGAGTTGAACGCTATAGTGATATCTTCACGCACGCACGCACGCACGCACGCACGCACGCACACACACACACACACACACACACACACACACACACACACACACACACACACACACACACACACACACACACACACACACACACACACACACACACACACTCTCTCTCTCTCTCTCTCTCTCTCACAATGGCTAGCCTGCCTTCGCTTCTCGGTGGAAGCCTAAACTGTGCCTCAAGCAAAGCCAAAGTGATAACGCCCCCCGGCTCCTATCTTTATTTGCATCTACCTCGAATTTTCGCTCCCAGCCAACGCTGCTTTTTCGCTCACAACCAAGGACGCTGACGCCACTGACACCGGAATTGCTGCGAAGCGAGCTCTTTAACGCTATCGCATTAAAAGGGTCGCCGTCGCTCTCAAGCCCTATTCATTCCAGAATGACAGTGTTCGGTGTGCAGATCACAGCCTGTGGTGCTTGCTAAACCAAGTGTCCAAATAATTAACGCACGATCTCTTAACTAAGTATTCAAATACGGCACATTATCTTAAATAATTGCACACATATATACACAGTAAATGTGCGAAATAAAAAAATTACTGTGTAACGTAATGATGCTGATTTAATTTACGTTACCGTTTATCAATTCGGTTAATGTCCTCGAGGAATCTGAACAGAAATTTTAAAATCTGAGGTTGCTGAGAAGGAGAAGACGTAGCACTAAGTGTTTTCCTAAGATCTAGCGGTGCTTGGGAAGTTGAGCAAATTCTACATTGAGACAACTTATTTCTTCTCTGTACGCCTGGCAATCTAATAAAATATGTTGTATTTATTATAAAGCACCACAGTTGCCACAGTATGAGTCAGTGGTTACGTTGTGACCTGTACATACCACGATCATAAATTACAGCTTTGTGAATTAAGCTTTGTGAATTCAGTATCTTATGTTCACATTCTATGAATCAACGCGTTGTAAAGTTTCACTGCTTTAAATGGCAGGAGGTTTCGTATTATCCGAATTTATATTGATCAAAAACTGAAATGAACCCTTGTCTTTCCTGCGGAATAATAACAACGAATCTTCTACTTTTCAGTCCTGCTTTTATTGCTTTCTTAAATACCTTTACTAACCCCTTCATAGCATCTTCGCTGAGCACTAGGGTTCACTTGTTCAAATATTGTGGTCGACGTCATCGAAAAGTTCTTGTGTCTGTATTTGCCACTTTTAATCCCAAGAAGAAATACGATATAATATTCCATTACCTATGTGCAAGAAAGAACAATTGTTTTTTGATATAGCACATTTCCGTACAATTTCACCCAGTCAATGCCACTCGTTATTACCCTAACAATCACAAGTATGAAAACAAAAGTTCGACCAGGCATGGTTCACTCCACCATGATGTAACTCTTAATGGACTGTGCATAATGGTCGATGTAGGCAAAATGCTAGATGCCCATATATGTGCGATGTCAGTGCACGTTAAAGGCACGTCAGATGGTCAAAATTCCCGGAGCCCTTCACTAGGGCATGCCTCATAATCATATTGTGGTTTGGGCACGTAAAACACCACGTATGGAAATAACTTTATTGAGAGGTCCCCCAAGTTCTAGGGACCCGGGCTCAGGTCTCCCACGACGGGACGTCAAGGTCTTGTCGCGGGTCAATGGACAGCCCAGAGTTGGTCGCCGATGCCTGAGCTGCGTAGCGGGGCGGCCCACATGGTTTCTGGGGCTTTACGAAGTGCATGGGTTCAAAGCAGGTAAACCCCAGATTATATGTCTACGTTCATAGAAATCCCTCAGCACGAACAGACACAGTTAGGTTACGCAGTTCACAGAGTTCCCGGTTAGCGACAATGCGCGTGAGCTTGCTGCGATTGTGCACGTTGTGCTGGATGGGCTCGTACGTGTCAATGGACTGACGTCGGAAACGCGTCGCACTATCGCGACGACTTCCAGCAGTCCACGTAGCAAGACTCCCGGCGACAAAATCGGAGCTCGCCGAGACACGCTCGCCCGTCGTAGCCACGGAGTGCGTCGCCGCCGGAGAAGAACAAGTTCTCAAGCTCGTGGGGATCTGCGGTCAAGTTGTAGCTTTCCACGAAACCCTGCAAAGCCAAGAAGTAGAAGAGAAGGTAGCCTTGTTGCGGAATCGTACGGAGTGTTACAGCTGGGACATGTGTATACACCCTACAACGTCATGCAACGCTTTCGACGAGCGTACAGAACATTCTGCAGCCACACAATGTAAAGTCCCAAAAGTTATCGAATTTTTGGTGTGAAGTGCTTATTTGGCGCTAAATGGTTGTTTTCTGGGGGGAAAATGGAAGGTGAATGTTTTTAAGTTTTCCTAACGACTGTACGGCCCTGTGACGTCACAGATCGTGGAGTTTACTTTCGCGTGTTTGTGCTAATTCCTTCATTTATTTTATTAATTGTTTCTTCTTTCTTGGTGTGCGTAGCGTGGTGAGTGAAGAAGTTATCAAAACTCGTCTGGTCGAAACTTTACTTTCTCTGGAATTTATTCAACATAATCATCTCAACTCGATCAATAATTAAACATTCCAGAGTAGTATCTTCCAAGAATGCTAAGATGGACCGCTGATGACACGACCTTTTGTGATCCAGAAGAGTGGGCCACGAAGCCAGCCTGTTAATACGGCCATTGTTAAATCGGCTGGTGAGAAACGTCACCCGTGTAACTAGAATTCATGTTCTTCAGCGATATGCACTATGTCGATTGACATGCGAATTTGCGCGTGATTCTTTCCTTGATGGTTGTCTACTGGTGTTTCTTTTTTTTTTTCGCAAGAAGAACGAAAATTGAGCCTGCCAGTACCTACCTCCTAGACCAAAATGTTTAGAAACTGCACGAGCACAGTCCGTGATTTATTAAGGTGCAAGCCTCGTATGGCTCATGAGTAAAAAAAAAAATTCCGGCATCAGTGGCGTGAACGCGAATGGTACAGAAAAGTACGTGTGGTGCATACCCGCATATACCGGTTGAGAAATGAAGTTCATTACGTGCGAATAAACTGTTAATTAAAGTAAATTAAGGTAGTCAAACAAAACTAATTGATTAGAAATGACAATTACGTGCATAAGATGAACGGGATGTAAATTGAGGTGAGTTAAAGGGAACCAAAGGTTAAATAATTGTGAAACGCATGTAAATAAAGCTAATGAAAAAGAATTGAAGGTGAATGAAAGGTGAATTAACAATAAATAAAATGTTAAATTGAACTAAAGTTGAATCAAATGTGAAATGACAGTGAACCAAACGTGAGAGCGTAGGCTTTCGTCTGTGCTCTCGTTAGCTAAAGGGACTGTCCTTTTAGGAGCGAAGCACCTTAGGGTCTCGGCGTGTCGGCGGGAATCGTCGTGTCCTGTCGCCGCGTGCATCGTCGCGTCCTGTCCATTTGCTCAACTACCAGCTCAACTACCAGCTCGCGAGGAACGAGAACACGCCCTCGCCCGCGAGAGACAACGCCAACGCAGGCAGCGTCTACTAGCGAGTTTCTTGATTGAAAAAACCGACTGCTCACGCTGCAGAACCGTTCACCGTATATATAGGCACTGGATCTTGACCTGCAATGTAGTGCCGATGGGAGATTTGTCTTGTGCGTAGTTGAACAATAAAGATTCGCAGGGTGCACGTTAACTAAAAGCGGACTGCGGGTCTCTGTGTCTAATCTTTCTTCTGTCTCTCATTGCCAATTAGCAGTGATATCGCCGTGGGAAACACCGGCGCACACTGCATGCTTCGCCCCGCCACAGGTTTTTTTTTTCTTACCTTTACTCGACAAAGCTAGCCAAAGCAAGTCGCTTACACAGATGCGTACACCGCAAGTAAATTATGAAGGGTTAACCACTTTCGGCAGGGGGTATGAATTAAGACATTACGGCACCTACCTCGTCATCGTCAAACGTGCAGAATTTGGTGTTGGCTTCCGCAGAAATGTGCCTCGTGCAGAGGTACGTGTTGTTTACGGAGTCTTGACATTCGCATTCCACCTCCGGGTCGCAGCCCTGGAAGTGAAAGCTTAAGTTCACTCCTTTGCGTCGACACGTGTAAGCCGGCTTTTCACTGAGTGTACCAAGGACGCGCACGATGTTGCCTCGTTTGAGTGAGAGGGTGGGTAGCATACCGGATACAAACTTCTGGTTAACCTCCTTGCCTTCCTCTGCTCTTTCTCTCTCTCTTGGGTGAGAGGCGTCAATCCACCAGCTTCGCTCTATCGTTCTACCGACCACACAGAGATTATCGCTGAGGGGTTGCTAGGTTCGTCCGTCCTACGTTGCGCAGTCCGCAACTCGTTTAGGATACCTGATTGTAGGGCTCTGCGGCGCTTCGGTTTCGGCTTCGCCGGTTGAATTAATTTGGTCGAACGTCATCACTCCGCAAAAATTACCAGCGGCCACTTTTTTTTTTTTGGGGGGGGGGGGGATCTCAAAGTGACAATGAACTTGATTTCACCACTTGACCCGTCCGCCTGTTTCTGCGATGGCAAAAGGTTAATTTCAGTTGTCATGGTAACTGCCGTAACTAATATCTCTAGTCATCTGAAGTTGTCTGCCGCCACGAAAAAAGTAACACCGAAGAAAGCGAACAAATAGCGCAGTTCCCTTGCTTTTCAGGATTTCAGGACACATTTCTTCAAACCCCAAGTGTTTATCCGAATGTATTCAATCCAATATCTACACTAATTCAGTGAAAAATTTCATGATAGATAGATAGATAGATAGATAGATAGATAGATAGATAGATAGATAGATAGATAGATAGATAGATAGATAGATAGATAGATAGATAGATAGATAGATAGATAGATAGATAGATAGATAGATAGATAGATAGATAGATAGATAGATAGTCTTGTCTATCGAACAACGACACATAAGTTACAAAGAACAAAGTAGCGGGTGGTTGTGGCTAACTGGAAACACGTGATTTTTTGTGCACTCAATAAACGTTACGCGATTTTTTCATCATTCGAATAGAAATAAACAGTGGTTTCCGAAGCAATTCTTGGGTTCAGCTAAAACACATTATCTTCAGGGCCAAAACCGGAAAGAGAAGTTTATATCATATATTATTATAATGAAGGCAGAATATAAACTTTGTGTTTAATTTTGAAAGAAAACTGCATCAAAAAGCCGCTACAAACCGATTGTGGAGTGAAGGGTCCCTGGAGGCAACCATGAGCACGGCAAATATTCGCTAGCACTGGCAAATGTTGCCTGACGGTGTTAGTTATTGCTATTGGTGATTGCTCGCTCAATGTTGCCTAGGGTTGGCTGGTGTATGACACGAGAAGCTAATACTTCGCATACACGACAATTTTCCTCAGTAAAATTCGTTGCAATTTAACTCCATTCGTCCGCCCCTGTGGTACAGTGGTTACGGTTTCTCGGATGCTTACCGAAGGGCGGGAGTTCGATCCTGGCCGCGGCGGTCGCATTTAGATGGAGGTGAAATGCGAGAGGCACGTGTACTGTACAATGTCAGCGCACGTTAAAGAAGGCCATATGATCGAAACATTCTGGAGCCCTCCTGCGGCAGGTATTGCAATCACATCGTGGTTTTGGCACGTAAAACTCCACATATCATATTTTACTGTATTCCTTCCTCACGGGAATAGCGCTGCAGGGATTCGTATACATAATCCCACTTTCTGCTTTTTGGAGCCCGACGAAAACGAGAATCGCACGACATCATCGTCCAGCGGGTCGGCCAGCTCACCGCCTCTAAACGTCAGCTTTTGCCGATACCGATTCTTTGCTTCGTTGCTAAGTGCTTTAAAGTAGTCGCTCGACATCTCAGGAATGTTTACGATGCAGAATGAGCTCGTCACAAATACCACCAAGCAGCGCAAACATCGACACACCACATCGCTCCTGCCTTCAAACAACATAACCGGAAGTGCTGCTAGCTCTCCACCGGAAGTTTCGATAGGGCAACCAATGAGCGGCTAGCGTCGTTTGTTTGTAAACACTGAAACCGTCTATAGGCTCTCGAATAAAGCCCCTTTACTAATCTCGAATAGCTCGTCACGTGGGCCCACCGATACGCCTTGGAGTACGGGGCACTCCCCGTGGTACGGGCCCTCTTGTCCCTCGCCTGCGTATTCGACCAGGAAGGTTTGCCTCGGCCAGCTGTCGCGGGACGCACCGCCGAGCAGCAGAGGCTTGAGCGAGGCGCCGTCCATGTCCCCGTGCGGCGGAAGGCCAGCCAGATCCAGGAAAGTGGGCGCCAGGTCCACATTTAGTGCCACGCCCTGTGCAAAATTAGCGCGCAGTATTGTCACGCATTAAACCTTCAGTGTACTGAATTGCACAGGTGTTTCCGGGCTAATGTCAAGCTGCTTTTAGAAGCAGTTCTTACCCACAGTCCCTACTATCTTTTTTTTTTTTGTTGGAAATGAAATTATATTCTACGCTCGTTTTAGTAATATCGCTCAAGCGTAGACCCCAGGATACGGTAGTATTTAATAACGGCGAGAAGCATCGAGATTATCGATACGAGGGTCTGCTTCATGCCTGTTTTTTGAACGCATTATCGCACAGATAACGCTGACGGGGTTATCTTCAAGTAAACAGCGCAGAAGATAGTGCTCGCACTCATAGGCGTGCGCACGGGGAGGGGGGGGGGCAAGGGGGGCGGCCCATCCCCCCTGTTCACCGAAGAGGGGGGGGGGGGCGCAAATCAGCCCCACACATTGACATAACAGGAAGGGGGGGGGCGACTCGGGGGGGGGGGAGGGGGCGCAATGTCAGCGCCGTACATTGACGTAATTGGGAGGGGGGGCGCTACGATGAACCTTCGCCCTCCCTGAAGGGGAACCCTGCGCACGCCTATGCTCGCACTTGAGTGTGTTTTGTGCGCTCGCGCGTTGTATAGGAAATTTCGCTATTTCTCGCCGATGTTAGACAATAGAAAGTCCTGGTGTCCATACTCGAGTGATATCGTCAAGAAGGAGCAAGCGTGTAAATATATGCGTGCATGTATAGGCACCGTGCAGTCGAGTTCTCACGTGTGACTGCAGCGCCAGAACGCACAGCCTAGCGGATAAAGAAGGCAACGTTGAGACGGCCCAGGGACAAAATCAAACGCGATCCGCGTCTCTCCACCTCTGCACGAGTGTGCAGACTGTGTCTGGACCAGGAGGGGGGACGCTTGCGAGCGTCTGTTTTCTGCCTGCCCCTAGCGGCCAATGTTAGCCAACTTGAGACGGCCCACAGCGAGCAACGCAGCTCCCTCTGGTCAGTGGACGGTGCCTATACTTCGTTTCATGCCCCAGGTGCAACGCTGTGGAAGCTATGCGAGAAGGTTTGTCAGCAAAATATGTAAATCCGTGCGTCTCGCGCTTGGCTTTCGTCGTTGTAAACGCTCGTGCGAGCCGAGCGTTTACGAGCTGGCCAGCGCGTGAGGCGTCGCGACGGGCTGCAAGTGAAACACCAAAATACGAAAGCAAAGAGGCGTTCAGCGATCCAGAACAACGTATTGGTTCGTGCATTTCTAAGGCACAAAGCATCTTCCTTTATTACTCAGTCTAAAAACGAAATAAAAAGTCACATTACGGGAGGTAAAATCATGGAACAATTTCTTGGTGTGAACGCACCTTCTGCAAGACTTCTCGCTAGCATCCACAGCGTTGCACCCTATATGTATGAAACGGAGTATTCCTATAGAGCTGTGCTAACTGCCACTATAGTGTGCAACATCATAATTTGAACTATTGAAAGGAGAATCTACATAATTTGTACAGCCGCGTCCGCGTCTGTGTAGAACGCGGGAGCAGACTGCTTAGTACGGTGCTTTGTAGGGTGCCTTGATGCGCGTTTTGTCCGCTAGGGGGGCGCACACATCGAGGCACACTAGTGCTTTGCTCTGCGGGGCGGCACCTGGCGGCAGTTGCGGGCTCTAACGTGGTGTGGCCAGGAACATGCCCGGCCTAACATAGACATCAGATCGGTGTACATTGCTTTGAACCAGAAATTATGTCTGAAGCGCCCATGTTTCGCCTACTGTTCGCATACCCGAGGTTAGTGTATCACTTTTCCGTGTGACCGCTTATCTCCGAAGAGCCACAAAGCGAGCGTTGTTTGTTCTGAAAGAATTGTGCGCGTGTTATCATCCCAAGCCAGTCATCCTTTGGCGTCGAGGTGCCGCGAGCGTCCTGAGACCGAATGAAAATTTGGTTAAACAAGGGCACTTTTCAACGTTGCCAATCTCGCATAACAGGTCTGCATGCATTCTAAAAGACAGGGCGTCCAAACACGGACACGACAAAGAAGTCAAGACACCACAAACGTCGACTAACAAATAATCTGTGAGTGCGATAGCTCCCTAGGGGCTAAATCAAATATAAATTGTAGAGAGGCCTGGGAAGCCCTGCTGCGGAGCGAGGACCCCGCTTCACAGCAGCAAACCATCCGCCTGGAGGAAGAAGCTGCGAAGAGTCAAGACCTCTTTGCCTGCTTTTAATCGCGGGGGTTCTGGCCCCCGTCACCTAGGCCTGTGTTCCGGGGACAGGGAGTAGGGGGCCTCCTCATCTGGCGCAAAAATAGTCATCAGCATCATCATCAGACGGCGCTTGTGGTGTCTTGACTTCTTTCTTGTGTCCGTGTTCGCACGCCCTGATGATGATGATGATCGAACTTTATTTAATTAGCAGAAAGATCCCCCTCCCCCTTTCAGAAGGGGGGACCCAACCTAGACGTCGGCCATGATCTCGTGGGCCCTGGGAGCGTCTTCGGCCTGCCGTACTAAGCGTGCTTGTAATTGTGAGTCGGAGCTGAGGAGCGTGGCCTTCCACCCACGCCCGTCTGGGAATTCGCCCCTCATGGGGGCCTCCGGGCACGCCCACAGCATGTGGCTTAAGTCCGCCCTGTTGTTGCAAGATTTACACTTGTCCGAATAAAGTTCCGGCGCGCAGTGGTTCATCGTTAACGGACTAGGAAACGTATGTGTCTGAAGTAGGCGCCACGCCATCGCCTGTCCTTTGTTCAATGACGCGTGTGCTGGAGGATAAATTTTTCTGCTTAGCCGATAATGCTGCGTGATTTCACTGCAAGTAGTCATCCTTTCAAATAGCTCATCTTTTTCAAATAGCTCGAACACGGCAATCCAGAGGCTCGGTCTGTGAGTCCTCGAGCTGTCTGGTGTGCAGCCTCATTGCCAGGCAAGGAGGAGTGAGCTGGCGCCCAGATAATATCGATTGTTCGCTGGTATTTGTGTTCAGCCAATATTCTTAGTGCGATTTTTGATATACGCTCTCGTGCAAAGTTTCTCACTGGCGTCTGCGAGTAGCTGATGATTACTGTAGTTGAGGTGGCTGCTATGGCCAGTGCAATGGCTGCTTCCTCCGCCTCTTCTGCGAAGCTCGTTCTTACCGAACCGCTGACCTTATGATTTCCTTTGTAGTCCACTAATGCCGTAGTCATGTTGTCATTTCCTTTGTATTTGGCCGCGTCGACGTACGTTGTTTCCGGGAAATCTTTTAAGTTGTTATGTATATTTTTCGCTCTTTCTGCTCTCCTTGCCTGATGATGGTCGGGGTGCATGTTTTTTGGTATTGGCAAGATTACTAAGCATTTCCTTATCTCGTAAGGGATATCCTTTTTGAAGGCAAATTGATTTGTGTAGTTTATGCCCAGTTCCTCTAGTATACTTCTGCCTGTTTTACTTTGCGTTAGTCTTTCGTATTGTGCGATTCTCTGAGCTTCCATAAGCTCTTCTGACGTGTTGTGGAGCCCTAATTCAAGTAATTTCTCATTAGAAGTAGTTATCGGAAGTACAATCGCCTGTTTGAAAACTCGTCTAATGATTCTTTCAATCTTTTCTCTCTCGGCCACTTGCAGTCTGAAGTACGGAATCACATATACACTACGACTGACGACAAAAGCCTGTACCAGTGTTATATTATTTTCCTTCATACCATAGTGCCGGTTTGCAACTGTTTTGATTAGGCGCATAATTTGCTGTGCACTGGATTCACGTAACCTTATCGTTTCTCCGTTATGCCCGTTCGAGTTGATTCGGAGCCCTAAAATTCTTTCGACCGTAGGTATTTCCTTGTCTCCAATATAGATTGTAATATTAGATTTATCCTTGTTACTTTTCCGACCTCTACATGTCGGGTTGTAGAAAAGGAGTTAGGATTTTTCTAGTGAGCGACATATTCTTCTACAATGTTTACTGCTGTTTGTAAAGTTTCCTCTATGTGTCCGTCACTACCTCCTGCTATCCATAAGGTAATGTCATCCGCGTAGAGGCTGTGATGGAGTCCCGTAATTTCCTTCAGTCCTGTAGGGAGAGCTATCATAGCCTCGTTAAAAAGGAAGGGGGATAGGACTGAACCTTGTGGCGTTCTTTTGCTGCCTAGACTGAACTCTTCGGGTTCTCTCTCGCCTAGTATTATTCTTGCAGTCCGGTCAGTAAGGAAGTCTTTTATATAATCGTAGACTCTTTTGCCTACCCCCAACTCTTGAGAATTTTCAAGAATATCTTTATGTGATGTATTATCGAAGGCCTTCTTAAGATCTAAGCCGACTATAACCTTGGTATCCTGTGTTGCGAATCCTCCATCGATTATTTGATGTTCAATCTTAAGCATAATGTCCTGCGTGGACAGTTTTGCCCTGAAGCGCACCATCGTATGGGAAAAGAGCTCATTGTCTTCCATATAATTTGTCAGGCGAGTTGGAATAACACGCTCTAATAACTTTCCTATACATGATGTCAGGGAAATAGGCACGCCCTGTCTTTTAGAATGAATACTTACCAACTAGCTCAGCTCGCCGTTATTCTAAGGTCTGCATGTCTATTAGGCCACGCATGCTCCTAGGCAAAACACGTCAGATCCCGCAATTACCGCAAGGTGTCGCCCCCGAGAGCCAGGCTGGCTGCTCGCGCGCTCTACGCAGAAGCAGACAAGGTTGTATACGTGCCACCTTCTGTGCTGTTTATCATCCAGTCGTTTTGTTTCTGTGATTTGTATTCATGTTTCAGTTTTTAGTGATGGCAGCGCCAAATCAAGAGCAAAAAATATAGTCGGCATGACCTACGATGTAGGCGAACGAAAAGACGATGACTTACAGATAGCAAGTCGCGTAAAAGAAATCACAAACAGCGTGATCAGTATTTACGAGATGGTTCTTACTCTAGAGGAGGAGGGGGAAGAGAGCGAGAGAGAAATACAACGTTGTTGGTCTGCATTTGACAGTTGCTTCTCTGTGCTGGGAATAACGGCAAATGGTGTATAAAAGGGGGACAAAGGAAGAGAATGTATGAAAATGGGGAGAGAAGGTGTACACATTAGCGGTGATGTAACTTTCTACAACTCGAAAATTAGGTAACATAGTACACAGGTCTTTAAATATCAGTTACAATGTGTTCAATAAATTATGTGCTGAACCCGCGATAGAGACCACGCACGCACGCGCACACTCGTTTTCGACTAGGCAGTATGCAATTCCTGCCTTGACGACGAAAGGTCCCCTTGACGAAACGTTCCAGCAACAATCTCTGTTCAGCGACTTCTTATCGCTTCGAGCCTTCATCTTCCCCTGAACTCCGGAGCCAGCAGTTTCTATGGTATATCTAGAAGACGCTGGTTGGGCGCAGTTCAGCTGGTCAGATCAGCTGCTGCAGCTATGAAGGCGGCAGCGCCGTGCCGTATGGACGCGGGCGAATGAAGCATAGCGACCCGTTCTGGAAAGCGACGAATTTCACTTCGCGTCGACAGCCGTGATGTGTGCTCACCTGCTCCACCCTCCCGGCGGCGATGCCGGGTCCCCTAACCAGCAGGGGCACGTGAATGTCCGTCTCGTACGGGTGCCGCTTGTCCTTCGGCATCGAGAACTGACCTGTCAAAACGTGCACGAGTGGGCTAGAACTTTCTTTTCTCCTCTCAAACAATTTATCCCCTTACCCCCTTCCCTAGCGCAGGGTAGCTAATCGGGCGCAGCCCTGATTAACCTCCCTCCCTTTCTTTTACCCTTCTCCTCCTCGCCTATGCGTGTTTGCAGCTTACTGAATAGAGTATAACACACAGAAGGCCACATGCATACGCACCGAGATGATAGCCATTGTCGGACGAGAAGAATACGTAAGTGTTATTCAACAGCTCCTTCGACATCAGGTGGCTCAGCACGTCCGCTACCATGTCGTCCACAGACAGGAGCGTGCGTAATCTGAAACAAAAATATGGCTGATTCCTCCGTCATAGGAATTGGTATAACACGAAAGTGAAACGCGTCGTCACAGAAGTAGTTGATTGCTTGGAGTGCATTGGTATATGAGAGCTTGTACAACGTCTATTGTTGTTTGGCAGGTATACCACAGCTTGATGTGGACGCACCCACGTTGACGCCTAGTGGCACTTCTGCGTACCGACGACTAACGCCCATGATTATGATTTAACCCTTGTGGTAGCTGAAGTTGTCAAGATATACCTAGACACCGCATTATATGGTGAATCCTGCGCAAAGATAGCATCAACTAGCACATGCTAAACACTGATATCTGATATGCACTCCTTCAAAGTTTAGTGAAACGCGGAGAGAAACGCGACGAGCGTCGTGTCTTCCCTCTAGCCTGGCCGTTAATTCTCACAGAGCAAGCGGGGAACGCAGTGCGACAGCCAGGCGAGTGTCGGTGAGCTATTTTTCGATATGGATGTATGCTATGAGCCAGGCTTGGGCTAAAGCGGCCACCTCGCGGTGTGTTAAAGCGTTGACGAAATTACGCTTCTCCTATTGGAAACGCGCCGAATGGGATGGTCGTAGCAACGGCGCGTTGCCGGAGCTAATTGCGGCGGCAACGAAGTTCTCTTTATTTTTTCGAGCCTGGTGGCACACATGTCACCGCCCTGTTATAAAGGGGATGCTCATAGCATCCATCCATCCGTCCAAGAGCACTGCGAGAGGAAAGTGTGAAAGATAAAAGGCGCGTTCATGTAGCCTCCGTTATGTGTTTGGAGGTAGCTTTTTTTTATTTGATTCAAGTACCCTAAAGGCCTGGGTAGGCATTACATAGGGGAGTTATAACACAATAAAGCTGTTACAATTACAGTGTACAAATTGAATAACAAATACAAACAATTGATACAAACAAATATAAATATGCACATACGCTATACATTTGTAGACATATTTTTACTTAACAGAACACTGATGCTACGCGGAGAAAATAAAGAAAGTACTACTAAAAAGAAAAAAAAAAACAGGACAACAAGAACTCGAAGCAAAATTTTCGCAGTGTTCGAAGAACAAGAAAAGGATGCAAAAAAAAAAGAATAATTCCCGTTCATTGAAATTCCGTGTACAAAGGACAACGGCAATAACAACAAAACAGATATGCACAAGAACATTATCAGCGCTCATTAAAATAACTTTTAAGTTGAAATCTTCATGATTTTGAGAACAAACGACGTCTGCAGGTAGCTTGTTCCAGTAATATATTGCGAGAAAAAGGGGGGATTTGCTGAAAAAGTTCGTGCGAGCAAAAACGGATTGCAATTTAAAGGGGTGATCAAGGCGCGGAAAGATACGATGGGCGGCCCTGATGTGGCATGCGCTGAACGACGATGTTGAGTGATAAAGTTTGTGGAAATAAGATAGAAGTGCTATGATTTTTCTATTTTTTAGGGTGCTAGATTCAGGGATTTTTTTAGGTTAGTTATGGCTAGGTGTTCGTGAATAATCTTTGGTAATGAAGCGGGTTGCTTTATTTGGAATTGCCTCGAGATTTTCGATGAGATAAGACTGGTGCGGGTTCCAAATAAAAGATGCATATTCTAGTTCTGCGCGAAGCAATGTCGCATAGGCCAATAATTTAGTAGACTTGTTCGCCAAGTAAAGGTTACGCCTAATGAAACCAAGGGTTTTGCATGCACTGCTACAGATTGCTTCGACGTGGTCACTCCATGAAACGTTAGAAGATAAATGAACTCCCAAGTATTTTATTGTATGCGCACGCGCAGATTGTGTCACTTATCGAATAATGAGTAAACTTGGCATTAGACACTCTAGTCAAAGCTACAGCCTGAGTTTTCAAAGTACGTATTTCCATTTGCCACTGTTTACTCCAATCTGCAATTTTCGCGAGGTCAGATTGCAAAGCGTCACTATCAGAAGTGGCAATTATTCGTCTATAAATTTAGGCAGTCATCTGCGAATAATCTAACTGTAGATAAAATGTTATTGCTGATGTCATTTACATATAACAGGAATAAAATAGGCCCCAATACAGAGCCCTGAGGCACCCCTGATTTGACCAGTGATCGTGAGGAAGAATATTCATTGGCAGTTACAAACTGGTATCTGTTGGTTAAGAAATTCCTTATCAAATTCACAACCTGACTATGCATGTTAAAATAGCGAAGCTTAAGTAATAACCTATTATGAGCTACCTTATCGAACGCCTTGGCGAAGCCGATGAATATGGCGTCTATTTGTGATGAGTCATTAACAGCTCCATAAATGTCTGAGACCAACTGGAATAACTGCGTCTCGCAGGAGAGACCCTGTTGGAAGCCGTGCTGGTTGCTGAAAAGATGGTTGTCTTTTGTTAGGTACTTCATAACTGCCGATGATATTATGTGCTCTAATAATTTACATGGTATACTGGTCAGTGAGATGGGTCTGTGGTTGGTGACAGATGACGGGTCACCGGATTTAAGGATTGGCGCTATTTTAGAGACTTTCCATCCGTCAGGAACGCATTCTGATTTTATCGAATGTTGGAAAAAGCATGAAAAAAAATGCGAGAAATAACGAGTTTAGTTAACTTTAGCAGTTTCGGACAAATACCATCTGGACCAGGAGCCGAGCTGCTAGAAAGACGATCAATAGCAGCTTCGATCCCCTTTTCAGTGATGAAGATGTCATCCGTGATGGAGGTAACTGAGCCGAGGTGAACATTGTCGGAAAGACGAAGCTCACATGAAAAAAAAAAAACAGAACAAAATAAGGAATTGAACGCAGTAGCGACCTCAGAAGGCGGGAGGAACTCGTTGCATTGCACTGTGGATATGAAGCATGAGGATGACGGCTTGGGGTTTATTACTTTCCGGAATTCTTTTGTGTTGTCAGTTAACATGTTGGAGATATATCATGGTTGAAAAATTTGTCTTTTGCTGCCTCGATTTCGGTTTTGCATAACTGCGATTGTGCGCGATAAGCCTTCCAGGCATCATCAGATTGCAAGAATCTAGCTCTTGAATAAAAGCGCTTCTTCTTGTAAATGCATCGCTTCATGTAGGAGGTAAACCAAGCGCTCCCTGTAGACTTAGATATCTGTATTTTTGGAATGTATTTTTCTTTGAGTTCGATTAGCTTCATTAAAGTTATTTCAATCAATCAATCGATTAGCTTGTTATAGACGATCATCCAGTTTTCATTGCTCTCGCGACGCTGCATGTTGTTTAAAAATTCTACGCAAAAGGACGAGAGCTCACTACAGATCATTTAAACACCTGCACGTGCGTAATCATAAATTGCTTTCTTTTCATGCACGCTTTTTTATGCGTTAGCTCGAATTCACAATGGATGAAATTATGGTACTGATTCTGTCTAACACATTAACAGACATGTTTGACGGTTCGGTGGTAAGCGCAAGATCCAAGATATCACCCCCCCCCCCCCCGTGTTGGCTTAGAAACTATTTGGCTTAAACCGTAGGACGAAATCACGTCAAGAAAGTCCTTGCATACAGCCTTCCTTGCGCCGCCATCGGCTGTGCTCGTCCGCCAGTTTATTCCAGGGTAGTTAAAGTCGCCCACGAGATACACAGGAGAGCCAGGAAATCTGTGATATATGAGGCTCAAGGATTCATTTAGGCAAGTAACGAACGTTTCTTTTGAGTCAGGCGGACGGTAACAAACCCCAACGGCACAAATTACACATGAAAGCTAGACCAGCACCCACAAAATTTCAATACAGGAACCCGTATCAAGTATACGCGCTTGAAGTTCTTTTTTTTTCTGCAAACATAACACCACCTCCTCGTGTTTCCGTTCTGTCCTTTCGAAACAGGATAAAGTTCTTAGTAGGCTAAATGCCTGCCAGCCATCATCGCGGACCGAGAGGTCATGGGTTCGGCTCCTTTCAACGGAACTTTTTCTTATAGTTTTTGTTTCTTTGCCATCTGTGATCGCGTTAATTTTGCTGACGTATTTCCGTCACGGAAATACGTCATGAAAGTCTTGGTGGACCCCGGCATAAAACACTTTCGTGTTAAAAAAGAAGAAGAAGAGAGAGAAAGAAACAGGAAACTGGCTCACTGACTCTTTCTCCGGGCATAGTTTTCTATGCAAGGAAATTATACGCCGCTTCAACTGCCTTAACGCCGCGAAGGCTGATTCAACAGCAGAGCTGGTGGCATCAGTGCGCCTCTCCTCCGCTTTTGCCAACGCTCGGCGCGCCCTTCCTCCTCTCTCACGAGCAGCACAACGTCAAATTATATGGGTCGCGAAACTAGGAACGAAAAGTGGTCGAAAACCTATTGCCACAGACATCAACGCACGCCGTACGATTGAAGCTTGACTTGTTGAGGAGGGGACAATTAACGAAAACCCAAAACTCGATGGAATTTTTTTTCGAATACATTTAATTTTATATATGCCAAAGTAAACTAGGAATTTACTATACGGTTTATCTGACACTAGTCTAAATAGCTGACTGCCTCCATTTTTTTTTAGTCGAACGCCATTAATGTGGGGCGTATGCAGGCATTCTGCTATGTGGGCTTATGTTTAGTTCGGCCCGTTAAGCGCGCTATCGGGTCAACGAGGCATCGCTCACTTTTGCGCGGTGGATTCGTGCGTATCTTCCGTAGGTTATTTATTTGCTTATGCGTTGTTTACTAGCGTGACTCTTCAGAGGTGCTGAACGAGCTCCCAGAATGTGTAGATAACCGCTTCCGTGACTGCAAACTGCTTTCGCTAGCACACGGCCGGCGTGCCCGCGCCTTTCCTGACGGTGAATGCGGCACGATAAGCACGAAACGCTGTACTGTAAGGTTGCCAGAGCGATACTTTGAAGGCTGCTCTCTCGCACCAGTGGCTTTCCTCGACTTGGCAACGTGAGTTCTCGAACTATTGCGCTCGTGAGCCGTTGTATTATACGTTCTTCATCTGCAAGGTATTTTGTTGTATATTGCAAGTACACTATTTGGCTAATAAGCATACTTCTCCAATCTTTCTTCTTGATCATCCTTTTCTCTCGCACACTCAGTTGGCGAGCCACAAAGACGCAATAAAATCACTTAGTTATCAAAAGCATGTAAAAGGTCAGCAATTAAAAAGAACTCAATTTCACGCCATGTAGTGCAAATGCACGACGTCGCTACCGCTGCCGGTTGTGACGTCATATTTTATTTTTATATTTTGCTTGCTGTTAGTTGTTCCCGTGTTACGTAGATGGCGACGGTGGCAAAGACCGCAAACTACTTGATACGCTGGCTTCTATGCAAGTTTCGCTACCAGTTTGCATGTACCTTAAGCACAACCACGGCCGGACTAGAGGAGCGCACTCCCTTACGGCCTGCTCTTCGGGTCTAGTTCCCACCTTTCACCACCGCTAGTTGTGGCGCTGCGGCCCAACCCTCGCCAGTTGAGCTACAGCACGGCCGGGGTAGAGGAAAGGCGCGCGCTCACTTGCCGCTCTTCTAACCCTGCCCTGGCTACAGGTGATACTTCTCCGTGCTAATTTACATGGGCGTCTTCAAACATAGGAGATTCCTTCCCCCTTCTGAATTTCCTGCCTAATAGGGTCCAGCAGCGTAACATTATATTCGTGAAGCGCCGAATCATAAACGTTTGAAAAAGACATTTTAACGCGAGGCACACGAAGAAAAAATATGCGAATTTATTGTTTCGAATAGCTTTTATTGAATAATACATGCTGCACTTCAAACATTCACTTTATCAAATTTCAGTACGAAGGTAAAAAAATAAAAACACAATAGGCATTACTACGTAAACAAGCAACTCGCAGAAGGATCTTTTTTTTCTTTTTTGCTTTCTCGTCGAGAAAGGAAAGTGTTCATTTGGTCACAATCTGATTAATTTTCTGGACGGTTTGTGTGCATAATTGGAGGGCTTCTCTTGTGAGTCGGTGATTTTCTTCGTGTGGTTGATGAGAAGTATTCTCATGAATTTTTCGGCAATTAGAGCTGCGGACCGTTTTGCGTGGCTGTCGTCAACACACTCTGGACAGTTTAGTACTGGCGCGCGTTCGAGCCGACGCTCGACGAGTAGCTGAAGAACTTCCAGCGTATTCGTTCTTGGCAGATGCGTTGCCACGCGGTCAAACAAATTAATTAAATTGTTCAAAAGAGCAAGAAACTCTGGCCTTGGATAGCATAGCCCGCTCTTGTCTTGGCCTTGCAACAGTACGTACAAAGGATTGTCTTTGTTGCATGTTGTGACTAGGATTTCACAGGATCCGCAACCAAAATCTGTTATTAACTTGGCAATGTAGCCGCCATGACAAACCCGAGTAAGTCACCGACCTTGGTGTAGGGGCATGACATTGCGTTAGGTCTTCCAGCTCGTCGTGAAACTTTTCAGACAGTGTGGCTGCCACTTGCTCAGCATCAACATCGGGCGTTTCGGCTTCTTTTGGGCATAATGACTTAGCCTTCACAATCCGATCAAGGGCAGCCGTAACGGCTCTGGCGTCCAATTGGTCATTGCCGCCACACATTTGTCGAATTCGCCCAAACAGTGCCTCAATCGGATCGCTATTTAGTTTCTTAGTCAGCACGTAACTGACGCCTTCTTGAAGCAAGAAGCGTGTAGTTTCCACAGTGGATTGCGTGGTGAATAGCAACGCTTGAAAGGTCTCTTCTGTGAGAGCGCCGTTGCCTGAGGCGAGTGAACACGACTGTACATTCTTTATGTACACAGTGAACTTGTTTTCAAGCCACAGCAAACGATGATCGCGTGGACTGCAAATCGGCGCCTTGTAACCACTTCCAGCACAGGAAGTATCATGAATATCAAACCATTCCTTTATGGTTTCCATGAAACGAATGGTAGCATCCGTGTCTTTGAAATCATGCAGGTCCCTGTCTCCACGGTAATTCTCCTGCAGATGTTGTACCGCCGCACACACCTGTGGCGAAAACACTTGGACAGCACGCAGCACATTTTGCTTTTCAAGATTCGTCGGATACACATGTTTCCGTGTTAGGTTGCGAGCAAGTTTCACAGTCATCGACTTCTGATACTCGTACAATTTCTGTACATATGTACCACTTATAACGTCGCAGCCATCCGTGAGCTGCCTTTCGAGGAACTGGCTTCGGATATTTTTGATCACATGGCACGGGTCAAAGCTAAGGAAGATTACCCGGTCAGGGTCATGCGGGTGCGTGATAACCGTGCGCAAGGAGCCATTGCCCATGTGTTTGAACATCGTGGTGTTTGCCGAGTAGCTGTCGGTTACAATACGAACGATGTTGAAACCACACGACTCGACTGCGGCGATCACTTCTTTTGTCCATTCGAAAAGGTCTTTCCCACTCAGCTGCTTGGTGAAATAATATGAGCAAGGTATCTTATATTGACTGTTTGTGCCACACAGAACAAAGCACAAAACCCTGTTTGCCAAAATACCCTGCGTGTTCGACGCGCTGCTGTCGGGTCTGTCCTTAAAACCAAATACGGCATCTCCTTTTCTGTCATAGATGCATTTTGGCTTAATGCTTGCTTCATCAACAATTAATGATGCCATATGCTGCCTGCTGCTCAGAAGTGACGCTTCGTGAACCAGTCTTGTTCGCATTGCAGCACTCATTCCAGATGAGGTTGGGCTGGGGCCCATGTATTTTTGGAGGGTGCATTTTGCTGGTAAGTTTAGGAGCCCTGACGTTCGAGCATGGTCGTATCCCTTCGGCGAGATAAATCTCCATATCACACATTCTCGAATTACTTCTTCAGGGTACGTCAGATGCTGCATGCTTCCCGTATCGTTCAATTTGGTGAATCAGGAACACTGCCTTTTTGTGTCCATTCTGCGAGTCCGCCTCGATTTTTCTCACCGAAGCAAGATGTTTGCTTTCGCGATAGAATGCACTGTGCTGCTCTTCCTTGACGAGTTTTTCTAGTAAGTTCTGACCCTTGGAACGGTGGTATGACACTTGAGAGCGAAGCCTCGAGATAGTGGAGAGGTACCGGCTTGCACGTTGGTGATCGTTGTTCGTGGTTTGCGTGCTCATGCTTTTGGTGTCTTCGTGGCATTCGACAGACACATTGTCTTCCACAGGCAGCGATTCAAGCGGCTGGGCTTTCCGCTTGATTTGCTATGGAGGAGGTACAACAGCCCGAGGAGCAGGTTCCTTGCGAGGCTTTTTTGCAGGAGGCATCATGTACGCCGGATAGCCTTGGAAAACTGTGGGCACAGCGCCAGGCAAAAGTTTCTTTATGCGGCACCCGGAAGCGTAGTCAGTCGGAAGGAAGTGCTGGCTACACACGACCGTTGACGGCGACTTATCGTTGATAGTTAAATCCTTCCTAGCAATGTTCCTTTGCCATTTGGCGCACAAATCTCCGTCACTCGGAAATTGGTGAAATGAAACACCTGGGCTTTTCCCAGGGCGCGAGCGGCAAAAGGGCACGCAGCAGTACACCATTTCGATGCCGGCCAGTCCACGTGTACCAGTTTAACCCGATGCACCCTGAAAATATTATAACGACGCAATCAGAAATCGATTGAGAAAATTATGCAACTGAAGCGCACAAGTATACTTACTTGGTGAAATATAGCAGCGAATGTATTCATTGGTATCGGTGATATTCCACGGCAGATCCAAAACACGTACGGCAAGCGTGGTCGGTTCACTCGGCCAGAGGCGAGACGTCGACTGAGAAAGAGGAGGGTTGGGAGAGTAGAGGGTTGGTTCGAAGCGCCCCCACTCGGC
The DNA here is from genome assembly GCF_013339695.2 of Rhipicephalus sanguineus. Classification (NCBI taxonomy): domain Eukaryota; kingdom Metazoa; phylum Arthropoda; class Arachnida; order Ixodida; family Ixodidae; genus Rhipicephalus; species Rhipicephalus sanguineus. The sequence continues at coordinate 80,081,391 of NC_051181.1, read as the reverse complement.
GACAGCTGCAACGAGCTGTGAAGAATTTGCCCTATTGTTCCCTCCTTGGGTGCGCAGGCCGTAAGGAAGTGCACGCGTGCCCCACTGTAGTCCGGCCGTGGCACAACCTATATGCACAACCTAGAGCGCGCGCCACCATTGGTCGACTCCTTTCACCAGCACAGCCAATTGCGCTTCGGCTCTCTCCTCCTTTCCACACCACCTGCTCCGCTCTCGCCATAGCTTCGCCTTTTCTCTACTCCTCTCTACCCACTGCACCCTCTCCACGTCGCTACCATTTCCTACTAGGCTCAGCTCGCTACACCAGGCTTTCCTCTCACTCTCTTAGCTTTACCCATGCTCTTCCTCTCGTCGGACTTCGCTTCCGCAGCAGGGCTAGAAAGTGCGGACCACGGATCCCCAGGGATTTACCTCGGCTTTAAGCAGCTCCACTTCCTATGTACGAGACATGGGTTCCCGCTACATCAAAATAAGTAACCCGAACTTACTACAGAGGTAACACGTACTTGGTATCATGGCGGCCAGCACACTTGTTAGAAGTCTTTGTGCTCGTATTGTCACTGAGACGGCGCACGCGAACGTGTATAATGAAGAGACACGTACGCACTGCGAATATACGTTACCGCAACAAGACGTTTATGCTTCACTGTATGACATCTCTGTAATGCAGGAAAGCTTGCTAGACGATTGTTAAGCAAGAAATCTGACTTCTGCTATTACGAGTAGATGTAGCATTCGCTTGGCGTTACCTACCACGTTGTCGGCTGTGCAATATAGTCCGGACTGCGTCAGTGCGACATAACTGCGCCAGTGCAACTGCCCGTAATTTGCTTCGGAAGGACAATAATTTGAGATATTTTGATAAAGTTGATGAATAAACTTTTGTCTGTATATTGTCACGTGGTCGTGACGTTGAAGATGGCAGCAGTTGGCGGATTCAAGACCGAAAGTCTTTATTCGGCCATACTTGTGCCCAGAAAACGAAAACACAAGGTACAAGCAATACGCGCTCTACACTGATATAGCGGCGAACAGACCGTCGGTCGTCGGTAATCTGATCATCGCTGGAACGCGTCGTCTTTTATACGCGAAGCTTCCCGAACGTTGCGACGCTGTCTGCGCCGAGCGTTGCTAACAGTTTTTATGGAATACATCAAAGTAAAGCAAGAAACGAGCGTGGCAATATGTTATCACGGCACCTTGACTCTACCGTTGCTATCGGTATGACATTATAGTGGGCAATATAATCGAATCCTCCTGCGAGAGCGGTCTGTATATGTAGGCTTCTATACGATATCTAGGCCTCGCTTCTTGTAGCAGACTCAGATAGGGGTTCGTTTGACAGCCAAGCTATCTTTCGGACACTTTGTCGGTGTCGGCGTTCGCTAAAACAAGTCGCGTGACAAGGCGAAAAGAAGGAGCCCCGTGAGAGAGAGAAAGGGAAGAAGGCCACGTGATCGAACTGAAGGAGGGAGTTTATAACGAGCCAGCAAAGTAGTATATACAATACCTAATGAAAAGTTTGCTAAACCTTAGGATGAAAACTTAATGCCTGACCAAAAGGGTAACGGCTTCACTGGCCGACGCTTTTCACAGCGTGAAACTGGCTGTATTTTTTGTAAAAGCCACTGCAGCAACCTCGCGTCTGTAGGAAAATACTTCGTTGAGCAAATCTGCTCATGCAGACGTAAATGCTGTGTGTCTTCATGGACTTGCCACTGAGTAATTACATCGCAAATGTGCAATGACATTCAGCCGTTACCTGTTCCTGTAGGCTTCGTCAATCCAGGAAACCACATCTTCCGGTATAGGGTAGATGGCCTGTCGCACTAGCCAGTGCTTCGTCTGAAACACGAAAATAAAGACATTAAACCGCCGAAACACACATTGCGCGATAAATTTCGTCATCGCTGCAAGGGAGGTGAAATGCTACTATGCAAAATATTGGCCTCGAGGGCCACCACAGGAGAGACCGGCGCTGTCATCGCTATGACGTGTTAAACGACATCACGTGACTCTCCTTTGCCGCCGTAAGCCACGCCAACGCTGTTCGCTGCATCTCATCCCCGACGTTGAAGTTCTGTTTTTTGCTTCAGTGTGGTTTGTTGCTCAGTGCATCAGTGCCAAACGTATTCGACCGAGCCTGGTGTGAGTTTACATGCATACCCCAAAACCAAGAATCAGAGAGATGCATGGTTGATAAAGCTGAGAATGGGGAAGCAACCAACCATTCATTATCGCGTGCGTAGCAAGCACTTTCGCGAAGATTTTGTGTACTGCGTTGGAGCTAAAATGTTCGGTGAGTACGACGGGGGACTTTCCGGGACTGTACACACAGAAATTTATGACGTTTATTCACGCCATGCCCGAAGGCTTATTTCAGCTCTTTGCAGCACAGGCGCGGCGAGAGTGATTTTGTCCTGATGCTGTTCTTTTGCGTTGCTTATTTGAATGTGGTCCGCGTCATACACTGCATCTCCTTCTGTTAGCAGCCGTGATGTCCTGAGCTGCTGGTCCACGAATTGGTTGATGTCAGGTACCGGCAGAGTCACTGAAAACGAGATACGGTAATTGTAATTGATGGTCGAGCAAGCGATGCACACGGATTGCAACGTGCTCGTATGATATTTCACCGGTCAACACATCCCGCGCAGAGAAGCGCATGTAGCGGAAGCGAAGCGTGGATTAAGGAGACAAAAATGTAAGCGGTTGAAGTTCCACTTATTAAAATATATCTGTTGTAAATCATCGTCCGGCAATAATTTTGGTGAAAGTGGCCAGCCGCACAAACCACGGTTGTTGTGAACAGTACTGTTATTGCGGCAAAAGAGCTCATGGCTACCTTTATGAAAGGTCACGCGAACCAATGTCAAAGTATAGTTCGCACTCGGCCACTTGATTACGCGCTGAAAACTAGGGCGAGGTATTGCCGTGAATCGCAGGCGGCAGTCCACGCGGATCGAAACGCTACCTCTAGGCCGCGCACCTTCCGCGCAAAAGGAAGAAACAGGTGCGCGCAGTCGCGCTTTCCCCAGTAAACATAAATATACGAGAGATGCGAGAATGCTTCGAGTTACAGATTACTTGGTGAATTTCATAACTCACCTTTAACCAGAGTGCCTCGACGTTCGGCGCCCATGGCGCCGCGCGCACGCGTTCCGTCGAAAGGGCTCGACGCGACGATGACCGCACGTTGGCTCGCTCAAAACCTTTGTTGGCAAACACTCTAGGTTCTTTCGCAGCTAATACAAACACATTCAACGCTTGTAAAGCGAGTGAACAGCCGAAATCACTGCAGACGTCGAAAACTTCGTGCATTTGGTTCCCCTTGATGTCGTTTTACATGTCACAGAAAGATTCCGGAAGACGGCACCGCGGTATGTCCTCGCCGCCATTACCCGCCGCGGTGGTCTAGTGGTTATGGCGCTCGACTGCTAACCCGGATGTCGCGGGATCCAATCCTGGCCACGGCGGCCGCACTTCGATGGAGTCGAAACGCTACAGGCCCCTGTGCTTAGATTTAGGAGCACGTTAAACAACTCCAGGTGGTCGAAATTTTCCGAGTCCTCCGCTTCGGCGTCCCTGATAATCATATCGTAGTTTTGGTACGTAAACCCCAAAAATTATTATTACTACACAAAATATGCGAAATGCGAACTATCTTTGTTGCCAGCATTTTCAACTCCTAGACAAGTGATTCGCGCACTAATACCTTTAGGCACAACAGGTATTTCATTTTTTTCTTTCCTATGAACTCAATACATGTGCGGAAACAAACGAACCCAGCATTGTCGAAAACAAATACATATGCAGCATGAGAATTATGAATGAACTACCGATCTTTATCTCTTAGGGTCCGGTCAAGCGGTGACGAAGGTGAGGCCTACCCCGTTGACGCTGATGTTGAAGGCTGGTGTCCTGGGCGCCTTCACGTTGGGGAACGCGTCCCTGTGGCGGACTGCAGGCGTGAATGGTGCATGCGGCGCAGGCGTGCTCAACATCATGAAGAAGGGACGCCGCTGGTCTGTTCTTCCCTCTAGGAATGACAATGCCTTGGCTCTCTGCAGCGATAACAACAAGATGGTGAGCACGGAACAAGTGCCTTTTTCAATTACGCCTCCCCAACTCGTCAAACTTCGACGCCGCTGTGGCCTTTAGATTACAGAAACATGGTTCTTGCAACTGAAGTCGCCTGCTACTAAAATTTTCCAAAGAAAGGAAAGAGGGAGGTGTAGAATTGAGAGATTACTACCTACCGCGGACGCCTATCGTTGCCAGTCAAGGCGGACATTTGCGACCGTGTTCCCTGTGGATCGCTGTTGGAGATACATTCAATCTTGCGACACGTAGCCTCCGGCACGATACTTTAGTGATGCTAAAGGTGATGTGCCCGCTATATAGCCAAGCAGCGTACGCCAAAAACGATAACCTCGAAAGTGATCGAACCCGAAATGGAGGCGTGAGCATTCGGCTTTCCCATACAAGCACTAGTCAGGCACAATGCTTCTTTGGTTTGGTGGAGCTCCATTCAGCCTGTCACAGCCAATAATAAATCGTCAGATTTTTTTTTCAAGTCTGCGACATCGCAGCATTGGCACAATTAAAGCCGTGTACGGCTTTGATAGGCCATGGCCCGGCCAATATTCATCGAGAGTCTCTAAGGTTATGTCTATGTTACTGAACCTGTCTCCGGAGTGCCTCCCACCATTTATCATGATGTACGTACTACAATATCCCTGCACTAAATTCCCAGACACAAATGCTGTTTTGACAAAACAAAGGCAGCAGTTCTGCCCAAACGATGGATTGATGATCGATAGTTGAGCACTGTGCTTTGACTTTTTGGGTTGGGTGGTTTCCGACGCATATGACACTTGTTGTACCACGCAGCGCGTAAGGAAAATACTTCTATATAGTCTGATACAACTTAAGAAGTCCGGAAAGGCCCCGCCCAGACGGCTGAAGCGCGGCAGCAGATCGCCTCCACGACCAAAGAAATAATCCCGCGTATGCACTCGGCAATGTTCTCCGAAGGCGGGGTTACCGGCCGGTCGGCTCATGACGCTAGTCCGGAGTGCGCGCCCGTTGGTGCATGCTTGGGTGAATCTGCCTTTGAGGAAGAAATGCCGCGGACTTCTGAAGTTGTATGCGACAACTGGTACAAGGAAGTGCCCTGGCAGCTTCCGGGTGTCTGACTAGTTGTTGACGATTGTTAGTCCTTTACTCTGACCCTTTACAAAGTGAAAAAAAAAAAAAACAGCTAAGAAAGGCACCCAAAGAGGCCTGAAATGCCAGTGAAGTACAGTGAATAGCCAAGGAAGCTTTCACTAAGTTTCACATGTTACGGAAAACGAACGCATGGTAGCGCCATCGCGCAGTATCATTGTCGGCTTACCAATACATCGGTGAGGTAGTCCTTGTCCGGGCTGTCGCCATGCTTTTCTGCGGTGCCGTTAATGGACAGCGTGTAGTTGTAGTAGACGGAGTTTCCCACCTGCGATGCAGCAGCAAAGCTTTGGTTTGAGATAGTTGGTCCCACGTACTTATGTAAAATAAAGGCCCGGAGAAGACGAAGACAAATGACTCTGCAGACAGGACAGGCATCAACTATCTCATTTTATTCGTTGCCGAACAAGAGCATATATACGCAGCTACACCGTCGACGTAGACGCACCAGCACTATCAACGAAAGAGCAAAAAGCTCGCACGTGTGCATGGTTACAATCTTGATCCCAAACCTAATTACTATAAATATTCAATGGACAGATGAACAAAAAAACTCACAGTTTCGCCGCAAAGACGAAGCAATGAATGCGATAGCAACAAATTGGGATGTAACGCGAAGATCGGAAAGCAGCTCGAAATTTCCAGTGCTTCGCTCAAGCGCAAAGGACGCACGAAAAAAACACACACAGGACGAGTGCGAACTATTACGTGTCACAGCTCGACAATTAAAGCGCGCTGCTCAAACATAAGGGACGCATGAAACGAACGCACACAGGACGAGCGCGAACATCTGCCACAATTGTTACTTATTTCTGTTTGAACAACGCGCTCGTTTCACAAACGCGGCCGCTGCAGCGAGCGAAGGGACCTTCGTACGCTCTGTAACTTCAGCGCGGACATCGCGGTGAAAGCACGAGACATACTAATAGACCCTCCCCTCAACCCCACCCCCACACCATGAGAAAAGGTGTGAGCGCATCACTACGAGCCGGGCGACGACCTTTAAAGCACACCCCTCGCGCACTTCGCGCCATCTCGCTGGTGCGCAAGAAAGCACGCTGAAGTAAATGGTACATATAAATAGCTCGCCGTTAGCATGCTGAAAGACGGTACTCTTCGTGGCCTAGCCGTCTAACGCCGCGCGCTGCGGAGCTAGAGGTCGCCCGTTCGATTCCGCGCGTCGGAACGTATTTCTGAATTACTTTTCTTCGTGGCTTTTGTGTGTGTATATATATATATATATTGTGGCGAAGCAAATGGTACTATTTAACGGTTGCGTTCTCCAGCGGCTCCTAGTGGGTCGTCCTCTTATAACGCCGCTCGCTCTCGGAGCCCGTGCTCTTGCCTTGACTGTCGCCATAGCGAATTGTTGCGGAGTCCCGTCCAATAAACCGCTTAACAAATTGGTGGAGAGTGCTGTGCTCCCATTCGATGCCTCTGGAGCTTCGATCCCGTACCCTATCAGCTACCATGCCTCAAGACGCCGCCCAGCAGACGCCTCCGCCTACACCGACCTCATGTCCCGGTGTCCCTCGTATCCGCGACCCCCCAGTCTTCATTGGCGCAGATGGGACCGACGTGGAGGACTGGCTCGCGATCTATGAACGCGTGAGTGTCCCCAATAAATGGGACGAGGCGGGAAAATTGACCAACTTGGTTTTCTACCTCGCGGGTGTGGCCGGCCTGTGGTACAACAACCACGCATCCGATTTTACGACGTGGTCCGACTTCAAGACCGCCATCATCAACGTGTTTGGCCGCCCTGCCGTTCGTAAGCTGCAGGCCGAACAGCGTTTGCGAGAACGAGCTCAGCAGGCCGGCGAAACCTTTACCAGCTACATTGAAGACATCCTCGATTTGTGTAAGAAAGCCGACGCCACCATGTCGGAATCTGACAAGATGAAGCACATTATGAAAGGCATCGACGACGATGCCTTCACGATGCTGCTCGCCAAAAACCCCAGCACAGTGGCCGAGGTCATCACGCTCTGCCAGAGCTACGAGGAGCTGCGCCGGCAGCGGTCGATGACCCGTCGCTCTCCATCCCGCGACGCCGACCTCGCTGGCTTGTCGACCATATCCGACCACTCCGCCTTGCTCGCAGAGGTGAAGTCATTCGTGCGCGAGGAAATTGCGCGCCAGTTCTCTCTGCTGGACTTTGCTCAACCTCAGTACGTTCAACAGCCGTCAACCACTCTTCTCCCTCCCCTCCGTCGAGCGATTGAGCAGGAAATCGCAGAGGTCATGCCTGAGTACCACCAGCACCATCCAGCTCCTGCACCACTCAGTTACGCCCAAGTTGTCGCCAGGACGTCCCCAGTAATACCTACGGCTGCCCCACACAGTTACGCCGAAGCCGCCGCTAGACATCAGTCCTTCGAAGCGGCTGTGCCGGCTACCTACGCCGACGTCATGCAGAGGCCACGACTGCAGCCAACGATGCAGTCATATCAGTCGCCACCCCGTCAATCACGTCCTGCGCCATGGGCGGGCCCTGCTCCAGCAAACCGATGGCGCACACCTGACAACCGCCCCATATGCTTCGCATGCGGTTACGCCGGCCACGTGGCGCGTTACTGCAATCGCGTCCACCCACCTCAAGTCGTGTCGCCCGCCACCAGCCAGTCAAACCGCACATTTTACGCCCCACCTACGCCTCTGTCGCCGACGTCACGTCAGGCTCCATCTACTCGGCGCTCTCCGTCTCCACGACGTCGTTCACTGTCGCCGATGCGCCCACGTCCGGTCGCACGCGACCAGGAAAACTAGTCGTCGCAGTCCAGGAGGCAAGGGCTGCGACGCTATCGAACTGCGAAAGCCCTCAGCGAAGCCCATCGAACGTGGTAGACGTGTTTGTCGACGGTGTTCCCGCATCTGCCCTTGTCGACACTGGAGCCGCCGTATCCGTTATGGACCAAAAATTGAGCCGATTACTACGAAAAGTGAGGACGCCACTTTCTGGGATGTCTCTCCGTACAGCTAGCTCCCAGAGTATTCATCCTACAGCAATATGCACTGCTCGCGTCGTCATTCAGGACGTTCTGTACGATGTCGAGTTCATTATAATTGCTGCATGCTCTCACGACGTCATCCTGGGATGGGATTTTCTCTCCCGCCACGACGCCGTAATTCATTGCGCACAAGCCGAAATCGAACTCTCCCCGTTCTCAGATCTGACGCCGGCAGACACTTCATCGGTATCGAGCAAGATCCTCGTCAAAGACGATACCAAAGTGCCTCCAAACTCGTCGATGGCTGTGTCAGTCGACTGCGCCGGTCTCTCCGACACCATTGCACTCATTTCGCCATCTGACCACGTTTGCACAAGGAGAGGCTTGCTGGTACCTTTCGCGACCGTCCAGGTCACTCAGGGCATTACCGCTATTTTTGTTCACAACCCATCTCCATACATTGTTACGTTGGTGCGAGGGGAATGTCTTAGCAGAGTGGAACCCCTCGAAGACGCACAAGTTATGGACGCACCCGATGACACGCACTGTCCCAGTTCCGGTACGCTCAGTGCTGTTTCCGCGTCCGATTCCTCACCTGCTGATGTGTTTAGGTCCTCCATTGCTGACGACCTCACATCGGTCCAGCGTTCCCAACTTCTGTGCCTGCTGGAAGAATTTCGTTCTTTTTTCGATGTCGGGCAAACTTCTCTCGGCCGCACTACCGCTTTTACGCATCGCATCGACACCGGCGCCCAACCACCACTGCGGCAACGTCCATATCGCGTGTCTCCCGCAGAACGGCGGGTCATTAATGAGCAAGTTGACGATATGCTTCGACGCGACGTTATTCGGCCCTCGGACAGCCCATGGGCGTCTCCCGTTGTTCTCGTTGCGAAGAAGGACGGTTCCGTGCGGTTCTGTGTGGACTACCGACGGCTCAACAAGATCACTCGCAAGGATGTTTATCCGCTGCCGCGAATCGACGACGCAATTGACAGCCTGCAAGGAGCCGAATTCTTTTCGTCTCTTGATTTGCGCTCGGGGTACTGGCAAGTACCCATGGCGGATGACGCTCGACCGAAGACAGCCTTTGTCACGCCCGACGGCTTGTACGAGTTTAACGTCATGCTGTTTGGTCTGTGTAATGCGCCCGCGACCTTCGAGCGCATGATGGACACCGTTCTGCGCAACTTGAAATGGCACACGTGCTTGTGTTACCTGGACGACGTCGTGGTTTTTGCTCCGGACTTCTCCACGCATCTCCAACGTCTGCGGCATGTTTTGACGCGTTTGCGCAACGCCGGCCTGAAGAAGTGCCGATTTGCAGCACGGCAGCTGACAATCCTCGGCTACGTCGTGTCCAAGGACGGAATCCTTCCCGATCCGGCCAAACTTCGGGCCGTGGCCGAATTTCCCAAACCTACGTCCGTAAAAGAACTGCGCAGTTTCGTAGGACTGTGTTCGTACTTTCGACGCTTCATACGAAACTTTGCCACCATCATATCGCCGCTGACGAAGCTCCTTGGAAGTAACGGACCCCTAAATTCGTGGTCGTCGGAGTGTGACGACGCGTTCGCAAAGCTCCGTCGTTTGTTGACGTCTCCTCCCATACTACGCCACTACGATCCTACGGCCCCAACGGAGGTACACACGGACGCCAGCGGTGTAGGCCTCGGCGCTGTCCTTGCGCAGCGCAAACCAGGGTTCCCCGAATATGTCGTGGCATACGCAAGCCGTACGCTTACCAGAGCCGAGACCAATTACTCAGTCACGGAAAAAGAGTGCCTGGCGATCATATGGGCCCTTACAAAGTTTCGACCTTATTTGTATGGTCGCCCATTTGATGTCGTCACCGACCATCATGCACTATGCTGGCTGTCGTCATTGAAGGATCCCTCAGGCCGTCTCGCGCGCTGGGCACTTCGCCTGCAGGACTACGACATCCGCGTGCTGTACCGCAACGGACGCCAGCATGCTGACGCCGACGCCCTCTCGCGCTCTCCCTTGCCTGACGACAATGCCCCCTGCTCAGTATCTCACATAGATGTTGCTTCAATCAGCGTTCACACCATCGCTACCGAACAGCGCAAGGATAAATGGATCACCTCGCTGATCGACTTGCTCACTGATCCAACGGCAACACCATCCACTCGCGCGTTGCGTCGTCAAGCCCACCATTTCGCCGTTCGTGACGACCTCCTGCACCGACGCAATTACAACGCCGACGGCCGCCAGTGGCTACTAGTGATACCCCGCAGTCTGCGTTCTGAAATATGCGAAGCCTTCCACTCTGACCCGCAATGCGCGCACTCTGGGGTATCCAAAACTTACCACCGCATTCGACAACGATACTTCTGGCGTGGGATGTACCGCTACGTGCAGAAGTTCGTTCGCTCCTGCCTCGATTGCCAACGCCGAAAACCTGCAACGCACGTGTCGCCAGCAGGTCTACAACCATTACCTTGCCCTAACCGTCCGTTTGGGCGCGTGGGCATCGATTTGTATGGACCACTTCCTCTGACTTCGGCTGGTAACCGCTGGGCCATCGTCGCTGTTGACCATCTAACGCGATACGCTGAAACCGCCGCCCTCCCAGCGGCTACAGCGCGCGATGTTGCCTCCTTCCTACTACACAGATTCATACTGCGTCACGGTCCTCCCCAAGAGCTTCTCAGCGATCGAGGCCGTGTCTTCTTATCAGAAGTCGTGGAAGCCATTCTGAAAGAGTGCCATCCTGTTCACCGCAAAACTACTGCTTACCACCCGCAGACGAATGGCCTAACCGAACGCTTTAACCGCACGCTCGGCGACATGCTGTCAATGTACGTCGCCGCCGATCACACCAATTGGGATGCCATTCTGCCCTTCGTCACCTACGCCTATAATACCGCCCCTCAGAGCACTACTGGTTTTTCACCCTTCTTACTGTGCGGAAGGCACCCGTCGCACACCATCGACACGATACTTCCATACAAGCCGGATCCATCTGAGTGTGCGCCTATTTCTGACACAGCCAGGCTTGCTGAAGAGTGTCGCGAGCTTGCCAAGACATTTACGACGCAGGAACAAGAGCTGCAGAAGAGCATTCGCGATGGCACCACCACTTCTGAGCCTACATTCCTCCATGGAGCGCTCGTATGGCTCTCTGTCCCTACCACTGCAAGTGGCCTCTCTTCGAAACTGCTGCCGAAATACGAAGGCCCATACCGGGTCGTCGAGCGCACATCCCCGGTCAACTACTTGATCGAACCCATCGAACCAGCTTCGGACATGCGCCGTCGAGGGCGCGACATAGTCAACGTGGAGCGCCTCAAGGCCTACTATGACCCACTCATAGTGACGAGCTGTTAGGTCGCCGGACGGCTCCCTTTTCGTACCCGGGGTAATTGTGGCGAAGCAAATGGTACTATTTAACGGTTGCGTTCTCCAGCGGCTCCTAGTGGGTCGTCCTCTTATAACGCCGCTCGCTCTCGGAGCCCGTGCTCTTGCCTTGACTGTCGCCATAGCGAATTGTTGCGGAGTCCCGTCCAATAAACCGCTTAACAATATATATATATATTGTAAGGGAAGAGAACAGAGACAACGCCCGTACGCTAGGCCAGCTGTTCTATTCTGTTCTGTGCCGCGTGAGCCCCTGGCCCACAACCCAGTTCGGCTTCAATCATCACATTCGGCCACACTGCGTCGGTTCATTTCTTAAAAAAAAATCACAGCATATCCACGGGGTGAATGATGATGAGTGGGGCGAAGCTACGGAGGGAATCATCTGTAAACCGTGAAACTCTTCCGTGAAATGCGCCCAGTACATAATATAAAGAGTGTGAAACATCGTGTATATATTAAACATCAAACATTTATTGTACCGTTGGTTTACGTGGTCCCTTCATTATCACTTGTGATCGGTGAAATGCAAGGAAGAAGTCCGCTCCCGAGCGAAAGAGCGCCAAGAGCGACCGCATTCCCCGCTCGCCCTGTGCGAATTAAAGGCAAGGCTAGAGGGAAGACAGGACGCGCGTTCCACGACGCGAGGTCGGTAGCATGCCCAACGAAAGCCAACGGAACGCGATCGTGCAAGTGCTCCGGCTTCGCATCGCCTCATGGTTCCATTTAGCGTCCCAAAACCAAACATATTGCTCAAGGTGTGCCTTGCGTTTTTCGTAGAAATAATTTCTTTATCATGTACATTAAGACGAAAAGTTGAAAGCTCACTAGAGTGTATCGCCCGCAAAGTATGTCTTTTAGTGTGATTTAACTCTCGTACGGCAGGGTCCTCGCGCCGTTGCCGGTCCACCTCGCCCGTTGACGATCGGGCGAGGTGGCTACATATAACTACTACTACTACACTTTAAGAAAAACATCTGGCGTTCTTTCGTTCTGCTTTTACAAAACATCTGGCGTCTTTCGTTGGTTTATTTCATCAATCAACGGCGTTTTGAACAAAATTTTTATTGTTTAATCACGCACAGGAGAAATCTCACCAGGCACTACCTTGGAGGTAAACAATGGCTGCTAATGGCAATGAGAGACAGAAGAAGTCGGCTTTTAGCTAACACTTACACTTCTACTTCTACTAACGTTTCCTACTGGAACATGCCAATGGCTGCTAATGGGGAATGAGAGACAGAAGAATTCGGCTTTTAGTTAACGCGCACGCTGCGAACTTTTTATTGTTCAACAACGCACAGGAAAAATCTCCCACCGGCACCACCTTGGAGGTCAAAGCGTAAGACTTGTTACTCACTACTACGACCACGACGAGGGACGAACGGGTGCCGCCTTAAGGAGCTTCGCCCCTAAAAAAAGGCACCCACGAAACGCGACTTGTCAGTTCTGCCGAAGCTCTCTTTTCTTGAGACGAGACACGTGCACAGAAAAATTGTTTTTCCTGCGTTTGTCCGCACTCGTTTCACAGGACGGATAACATACACGCCACGTGTTCTCACCCAGCCTTTCAGTGATGACGAAAGGTCCTTCATACTTCGGTTAAAGCTTTTTGCCCGGCGATTGCGCGCATCGTTGTACCCACACCTCGTCTCCGACCTTATACTGCGGCCCTGGGCGGTGATGCGGTCATAGTACCGTTTCTGGGCCTCTTGCGCGTTTGCAGCTGTCTTGCGTGCCCTAGCCCGGATGACGCGGCAGGCGGTCTGTCGTGAAGCGGTGCGCCCGACTTTTAAGGGGGTGCTCAAATTCTTGACGGCAGTCAGCTTCGGAATCTGTCCGTAGACAACTTCATAAGGTGATGTTCCAATGGCAACCTGGAACGCCGTGTTAATCGCGTACGCGGCTGCCTGCAGGTGCTCATCCCAGTCTGCTTCATTTGGTTTCTTGTTCTTGCAGTAAGGAGTGAGTCGAGCCAATAGGGTATGGTTGTACCTCTCCGTTAGGCCATTCGCTTGTGGATGGTATGCTGAAGTGAACTGATGATCGACACCTGCATTTCGGAGGTACGATCGGAGTTCACGACTTCGGTAAGTGGTTGCTCTGTCTGAAATGATCTTCTTAGGTAGGCCGTGCTTCCATTCAAAGCGGTCCTGTAGAAATTTTATTACAAAGCCAGCGGCGAGAGAGGGCACCGCAGCAACTTCCACAAACTTCGACAAGTGGTCCACTGCCACTACAATGTATCTGTTCCCTGCGGCTGTAGTTGGTAATGGCCCGACGTGATCAATCCCGATGGTGTTGAAAATAGTGTCGGGGAGTGGAATAGGTGTTAGTAGTCCATGTTGGCATCCCGGGCGACGCTTATGCTTTTGGCAGACCTCGCAGCTTGCGACGTACACTTGAACGCTTCTTTCCATCCTCGGCCACCAGAAACGTTCCTGGATCTTCCGCAGAGTAGCTCGTCGGCCTACGTGTCCACCTTCCGGGGCATCATGGGTGGCGTGCAGGATTTCAGAACGCATGGTCGATGGAATCACTAAGAGGTGGCGTTCTTCTTGGTTGCTGGTCCAATGGCGTCGATACAATGTTCTTCCGCGGAGGACAAACTTTGAATTCATCTGCGTGTCTTCGAGCGACGTTATGATTGCTGCCAAATCTGAATCGTACCGCTGAGAGTTCGAAACATCCTGCTGCGAGAACCAAATCCAGCCTTCTTTAGGTTGTGGTAGGCTTTCTTCGCAAGGGTTCCGCGATAGCGCATCGGCAACCTGGTTTAGCGCCCCTGCTCGATGCTTCACGTCGTAAGTGTAGTCTTGCAGTCGGATGATCCAGCGGGCGAACTTGTGCTTCAGGTGTTGCTTGGCAAACATCCACGCAATCGCAACGTTGTCCGTCACCACCGTGAATTTGCGGCCGAACAAGTAGTGACGAAACTTCTCGTCCACGCTCCAGACAACAGCCAAGCACTCCAACTCGTTCGAGTGGTAATGGCGTTCCGTGTCCGATAACTTGCGGCTGGCGTAAGCTACAACATGTTCAACTCCGTCTGGGTCGCGCTGAACGAGGACCGCTCCTAGACCCACCTGGCTTGCGTCAGTAGGAACCTCAGTGTCCCATTTGTCCTGGAAATGACTCAAAACGGGGCACTGTGTCAGACGGTGCTTGAGGGTTTGAAAGGCGGCATCTTGTGAAGGGCCCCACACAAAAGTCGACGCTTTCTTAAGCATATTTGTGAGTGGAGCTGCTGTCGATGCGAAGTTGGGAACAAACTTGCGCAAGTACGACGCGCCACCTAAAAATGCCTGCAGCTGTTTCAAAGACGTTGGAGTAGGAAAGTTTGCTACCGCTGCTACTCTTTCAGGCAAAAGTTGAATACCGTCTGCAGAAATGGTGTGTCCTAAGTACGGGATGGTGGCCGAGAGAAATTGGCATTTTCTCCGTTCAGTAGGAATCCGGCATCGAACAGCCTTTAGAGAACTTCATCCAAGTTCCGAAGGTGTTCTTTCTCCGTTGTGCCCACGACCAATATGTCGTCCAGATACACGACACACGCATGATCTTTCAATGTGCCGAGGGCAATATTCATGGCGCGCTGAAATGTACTTGGTGCTGTTCGCAGCCCAAAAGGCATGCGGTTAAACTCGTAGAGACCGGAAGGTGTCCGGAACGCTGTTTTGCACTTGTCTTCTTGAGCAACGTTAATTTGCCAATATCCCGCACGAAGATCAAGTGATGAAAGAATTTAGAGTGCCGTACCGTGTCAATGGCGTCGTCGAAGCGGGGCAGTGGGTAGGAATCGGGAATGGTGTGCTTGTTTAATTCCCCATAATCGACACAAAACCTGAGGCTCCCATTCTTCTTCCGGACAAGGACGACGGGTGCGGCCCAGGGACTAGACGATGGTCTAATTACGTTAGCTGTCAGCATTTCTTGCACTTGTTCGGCAATGACGGCTCGTTCTCGTTCGGCGTAGCGTCGTAGTGGTATAGAGATGGGCGCATGGCCATCTGTGGGTATGCGATGTTCAAGTAAGCTTGTCCCTGGGAGCTGCGATGTACTTTCCGCGAAGATCCGTCTATGTTGTTCGAGCAGTGAGGAAAGGGTAGTAGGTGCGTCAAGCTCACCTGCAGTGACTGCAGTAGTTGCGGAACCCGTGACTAATGGACGTAGAAAAACTCCACCACCCTCGATGACAAGCTGTACGTCACCAGATAGAAGATAATCCGTTCCCAGGACCATATCGGCGGGTAGGTCCTCGAAGACGGGTACGGCAGCAAGTAACTTGCTCACGGCTTCGGTGTGTAGCTGCAGGTCCACCGCACCTACAGGGAGTACGCTGCCGCCGAGGCCCCGTAGGGGCGGCTCGGTCCAAGGCTGGAGGGTGACTGGGGCGTGACGGCGAAGCAGCGCCGTTCGCTGGGCTCCAGTATCCACGAGTGCCGTGAGCTCACCGATGCCGTCGACGCGGAACTGTTGGAAGCGGCCGGGCTTGGAAATGGATGGCTTGGCGCGGCGTTTGTGGGCAGGCCTCGTATCCATGCCCAAAGCACCCGCAGGAAAAGCATCCGCGCCGCGTGGTAGCGGGTTCCGGTAGGGAGACTGCAGGAGCGCGGCGTCTTGCAGTTTCCTGCAACTCTGCCGCTTGTCGGATAAAAGCGTCGATGTCATGATGGACTGCCTGCACAGACAGTATGGCCGCATGCGTCGCATCGTATATGCCATCGATGACATACTGTCTGGCTGCCGGAGAGGGCCAGGCAATATCGCAAGCTTGCAGGAGGCATAATTTGTCGCAGATGTATGCGGCAATGTCTTCAGTTCGGGCTTGCAGGCGAGACCGCATCTCCATGAAGCGAGTGTCATAGGCTCCCGGAAGCGGTGCAAATGTGGACGTGAGGGCCGCGCACCAAGTAGTCCATGAGGCATACTTGTTTCCCTGAAGACGATGCCAGGCTTGTGCAGCTCCTCGGAGGCGCCCTTCCGCGACGGATTTCTTCGTAGACTCTGGCCAAGAGTATTTCGTGGCGACAGAGACGACGGTCGAGACCCAGGTGGTAGGATCGTCCTGAAACCCGTGAAATTCCGGAATAGCAATCTCAGGTAGCGGCCCAGGTGCGGCGCATCCAATGGCGGAAGTGGAGCTACTTGCTATGTTGTTGAGGCGTTGCGTCAATACGCCCAAGAACCGGGTCACTTCGGAGTCGCAACCCTGTGGTTGAGCCGCCGTGGAGGCCTGGACGCCGTCCCCGGAAGGTAGTAGCTGCGAGTCCGAAAGCACTCGTCCGCTTCGAAGGTTGATAGAGGCAGGCGGATTTACGACTTCTGATGGCTCTGTGTTTCGCGACTGCGCCATTGTAAGGGAAGAGAACAGAGACAACGCCCGTACGCTAGGCCAGCTGTTCTATTCTGTTCTGTGCCGCGTGAGCACCTGACCCACAACCCAGTTCGGCTTCAATCATATATATATATATATATATATATATATATATATATATATATATATATATATATATATATATATATATATATATATATATATATATATATATATATATAATACTGGCCCGGGCGGCGACGCCGACGGCAAAAACCAGCCGAGGGTGTCCATATAATTGCTATCGCAATAAAAATTACACCATCTTCCACTAAAGGGAACCATGCGGGGATGCGAAGCAGCACATGGGTCGACTTAAAGTTCCGTGATTGCTGAGAGAGTGTAAGGGGGAGAGGCCACAGCGTCTTACCCAGCCCCTTACACAGGCCCGAACGCACTAGCGCGTGCCGCACACATGGTTCCCGAGCGGACGGTCGTCAATGGAAGGACGGACACAGCCCCGAGCAAAAGCTGCTTCGCATCTAAAATACTTCTTTATCTAGTAATGAGGTGGGTGGTTTTCTGATACATTTAAAGCCCTGTTGCCTGATATGGCAAACTCTCTCTCAGTCCTCTCACAAGTGTTGGCTACAGACCTTGAAAGGAAGCAGAAGCGGCGTAAGTGGGAGAAGGCCGGATCACGAGACTACCACGAGACTACCTCGTTCCTAATAATAGTTCTGCTTGTCATGTAATATAGCCCAACATCTTTGATGCTACACCCAATGAAGCGTTCATGAAGTTTCACAAGTAACAAAACAGCATATCCACGGAGTGAATGATGATGAGTGGGCGAAGCTGCGGAGGTTCATCGGTAAACCGTGAATCTTCCGTGAATTCTGCCCAGTACATCATCACCGACGTGAGATCGGGCGCGTTTATACTAAAGGTTCGATGAGTTATGACGACTTGCAGCTCACTTTAATTTTACATGTACGCTGTGAATTTTCATTGTTTAGAAAACCATTGCTTTAGAAAACACCTTGCGTCTTTCGTTAAGCAGCTGGCGTCTTTTTCGTTTTGCTTTAGAAACATCTGGCGTTCTTTCCTTTTTTTTTACAAAACATCTGGCGTCTTTCGTTGGTTTATTTCATCAATCAACGGCGTTTTGAACAAAATTTTTATTGTTTAATCACGCACAGGAGAAATCTCACCAGGCACTACCTTGGAGGTAAACAATGGCTGCTAATGGGAATGAGAGACAGAAGAAGTCGGCTTTTAGCTAACACTTACACTTCTACAGAGACAGAAGAATTCGGCTTTTAGTTAACGCGCACGCTGCGAATTTTTTATTGTTCAACAACGCACAGGAGAAATCTCCCACCGGCACCACCTTGGAGGTCAAAGGGTAAGACTTGTTACTCACTACTACGAGCACGACGAGGGACGAACGGGTGCCGCCTTAAGGAGCTTCGCCCCTAAAAATCACCGACGATTACAATACTCCCTAACGCGAATTTTGAGCGCAGCTGCGTGTTGGCGCAACGCCAACTGCGTTTGAAGTTTTGGCTATCCGCACTTGTAGCAATGTAACCTTCGTTACATATTGCCACAGGCACTGCCAGCGCTCGAGTGCTACGCACACCACCCTGTGCACTGCAGGCGTCGCGAACCAAGCGAAACGCCGACAGCCCCATTAGCAAAAGTGAAGCCAGCCGTAGTGCACTTGCCAGGCCTGCATCCGCACGAGCTCCGACTAAGGGGCCAGCGCGCGTGACGAAGGAAGAAAGCGAGGTTAGTGGCGAGTGGGTCGCGATATCGACAGACTCCGCGTTCGCTCTCTTTCGTACTCGTTGGCTCTGTCGGCTACTAGATACCTGCAACTACAACGGCGAAGCCGCTCAACGCAGGAACGGGCGCCTAAGAGCTGCGCTCTAAAAAATAAAAATAAAAGAAACGGACGGTAGCACCGACGCGCGGCCGAGAACTATACGCAACGTGAAAAGTTCGTAAATCGCTCATTTTGTTACAAACGCTCCTTTTCGATAACGATGTAATCAATAGAGCGGACGCCAGTGATCGGTAGAAACACAGCGTGAACTTATTTCAGATCCCTCCCCATCAACATCCGACCCCTGTGTATGGTAGCATAGCAGTCTCCCTCTCCAGTCTTTTCTCTCTTTTCTATTCTTTCCGTACTGTTCGCAGATATTTAATACATCTTTTGTCTTCCATGATAGATAAGGAGGAGCAATAAATAAGTATGCCGAATATTTGTTCCGGCCAAAACTATTCTTCATAACACCCGCTGTGGTGGCCCAGCGACCGTAGCGCTGCTCTGCTAAACACGAAGGCAGGCATTCAATTCCAGGAGACGCTGGCCGTATACTGATCCCGTTGAAAAACAATACTGGCCGTAAACTTTGACTTTTATGGGCCTGTTAAGAAACTCCGGTTGATCGAAATTAATTTGGAGTTCCCTATAACGGCGTGACTAAATCTCCCACTAAAGGGAACCATGTGGGGATGAGAGAGTGGTTCGTGAAAGAACAAATGAAAAGGGGTTCTATTTTCTGCCTCCCGTCGAGGGGGCAAGGCTCAGCGCCCTTAGGCATGGGCAAGGGGAAGTAAAGACGATAGAAGAAAAGAAGTTGTAAAGGAGTGAGTAGCGTGGCAAGAGTGTCTTGTCAACGAAGGCGGGAGCAGGAAGCCAAAGCGCAGAAGCCGGAAACTCGAGGAAGGCTCGCAGGGCTTGTAGCTTTGACCGTGCGGTAAACTGGAAGTCCTCCACCGTTGTCGCAGGGAGACCGAGCAGGCGATAGCGGCGCGCCATCAAGCATCGTTCAGCGGCCAGGGCAGAGCAGGCGCAACTTATATGCTCCAACGTTTCGTCGTCGCTGCATCTGCGGCACGCAGGCGACGAGCAGCGACCCTTGGAAAACATGCGTGCCGCAGGCCAAGCGCTGCCGGTCCGCAGGCGAAGCAGCAGCCACCGCTCGCGTCTCTCCATGCCGGTCTCTGGTAGGGGTGGCGGTGGTTTGCCCCTTGCCACCCGCGTGTCAGGGTGGACCACTGGTAGCAGTTGCCGCAGTCGTTGCCGGGAGTAGTCCGACAGGGCTACCGCCTTGGTGACTGGGGTGTCGCCGTGGTGTCGCCGTGGTGTGCTGCTTTAGCGGCGGCGTCGGCCTCCTCGTTCCCGGCTATACCAACGTGCGAGGGAAACCAGTGAAGAGACAGACGCACAGCGGGGATGCAAAGCAGCGCATGGGTCGACTTAAAGTTCCATGATTGCTGAGAGAGTGTAAGGGGGAGAGGCCACAGTGTCTTGCCCAGCCCCTTACACAGACCCGAACGCGCTAGCGCGTGCCAGCACACCTGGTTCCCGAGCCGACGGTCGCCAATGGACGGACACAGCCCCGAGCATAAGCTGCTTCGCATCTAAATAATCACATTGTTTTTGGCACGTATGATTCTACAACTATTTTTACGGTTTAAAATATGTGTCCGACTTTTCTATCGCATCAAGAAATTAGTTTCGACGCAATATAGCGCTTTAAACATTTCATTTCAGTGGTGAAAAAAAAATTACGTTCATTTATGCATAAACGAAGTGAATTCGCGGTTAAACCTTAACTTCAATAAATTAGGCCAGATAATAAGAAATTTGTCTATCAAATGTTATCACAATATTTTTTGATGTCCACATTCGCGAGTAGTCAAACCTGCGATTCGCTCGAATGTTTTGATGAAAATCTGCTCATTTATTACACAGGCATAGTACTCGGTAAACATTTCACTCTTGAAAGTATTCCAGCTATAGCGTAAGTGAGATTTAAGGGAACTTAAGTACTGGGAAAGCCGGGTGAAATGTGGGTGCTTACCAGGCCGTTCCAGTTAGTCCATCCCGGCGGCACATGTTGCACGCCGCCAGCCTTCTTGTGACCGTACTGCGACATAGGTGAAGACAGAAATACCGCCTCAATCAGTCGCCTTGTACCTGCTAATTGAGTTCGTGAAGATACTTAGAATGCTTAAAGACAAAAGCGATCGTCTAACTCTAAACCGCGGCAAATTTCTCAGCTCTGGGCCAAGTGCGATTTTTCTGTTCACATAATATATATGTGGCGTTTTTTTTTCTATAAGAGCCACATCCGGAAACCGCAGCTGGGCTAAGTTTCATGGGAACGTAAAGCACGCCTAATTGTCTTTCACGTTTATAAACGTTTGTAATCAAAATGGGGCAATTCCTTGCTGTAACGTGGACTAAAAAAATTATCGCAGCTTGCATAAAGTCGCACAAGGCTGGGTCACTGCAGCGCAGGTAGGCACCTAGCTGGTCCTGGCTTGGCTAGGCTTTTACCGTCTCACCTGCCTCTTTCCCACCCCTTGCTATACGATACTATACATGGCCGTACTTGCTCTCGCCAAGAATTTTTTTTTGCGCCAATAATTTCTCTCTTTCCTTCTCTCTCTCTCTCTCTGTACAGTCAAACATCATTATAACAAAGTCGCATCTGACACGAAAGTAAGTTCATTATATCCGAAAATTCGTTATAAACGTATATCTGTAACACTGTATATATGACCAGACTGTTCCTCATTTACTTCGTTATAAGCGATGATTCGTTATATCCGTGTTCGTTATATCGAGGTTTGAGTGTACTCGTTCTCTCGCCCATTAAAAGTTATTGCATCCCACGCCGGACAAATGGGCGCACGTGTTCTGGGAGCGAAGCAGAACACGACAATGAAGAATGGAGCGTCTGCTGCTTTCATGATGATGATAATTTTCTGTCTACGACACACGGCCAACCTCGAGTATAACCGCTCTGCTGTAAAACCACTTTCGAATTGAAAATGAGCCCAATCCTGTGCCTGTTTGAATCAAACCGAGCCGGATACATTACACCGGTGCTGCGTCAACAATCGTGACCAAGACAACCAATGTGGCGGCATACAATCTGCTTCATTTGTGGCCTAGTTGCTTTGTGATCGTGCTTTCGTTCCCCACTTAGTTCTTCTTGGGCGAGTTCGTTCATACTAAATGATATGATGCCGTAGGACAAGACTCAAATATAAAGAGTAAGAGGCCAACTTTCCTGCTTCTTTGCGCCTTTTAGTGTTTCTTTTCGAGTTTTGCTCTACAGTGTTATGTCCTTCTTTCGCTCCAAGGCGGTGTATTTGATATTGGCCTCGAGGAGTTACGGAGTCGCCCTCTATCGGACGCGCCTCGATTTCGTGCTAGGCAGGATACCGCCGTCGCGCTCCCCATAGGTTTTGCTGTCAGCGCTCTACAAAAACACCTCGCGGAAGCCCTCCAGGGCATTTCTGTAAGCACTTTCGAAATGAACTGTGTTCTTTACTGTCAAAATAATCATTTTCGACGAACTGAAAGCACAAGATAGTCAACAGTCGCTGTCTCTTAGCGTGAAGCGGGTGCTCGGTTTTCTGCAGTTACCACGTTGGAGACCCCTGAACCGGCTTCTTGCGTGAAAGGTAGTCACTCGCTGAGTGCAAACTATATGAAATATCTGGTTAGAGTAGAGTGCCTGTATAACCAAACGGAGCATAACAGAAAGAAGCCTCAAGCCAGCGATCGCACGGGTTCGCGACGACTGACGGTGCCTCTGCATGTATCAGCGTCAGCATGTATGTTCGCACTGATGGCTTCGCTTTTGCTACGAGCACGTTTTGGCACCGCGCTGTGAACTTTAGGCCGCAAAATATGAGAATTTGTGAGTACACAAACAACTACTGTTGCGCGGACGCTATCAGAGCAGTTCAAAAACAATTTCCTTACAACTGCGGCTTCGGTGCGCATGGCAACTTTGTGATCTGCCGTCCCGACGATTGAGTGTTTTTTTTTTCTTTTTCGGTCTAAATTCGGGTACGTTTCAGTGTCATTTGACAAGTTGGTTGTCTCGCACTGCGTATTGATCGGTCTTCTCAGCGGGCAAATGCCGCTGCTTCTGTTTCTTTATTCAGCGCATTCGTTTCGTTTGGTGCTCACACAAAACGTGAGCAAATGCGACGCCTTTTTTTAATGCTCCTTAATTATCGTTCCGTTTGCATTCCAGTGAACTTGCCGCTCTCTGTCATCAACATATTCATAGACCAAAGCTTCACCACTTCGAGATTGCTGGTGGAAGGAGAACCAGTCTACGAGACCGAGCATGTAGTAGCATGCGACGCCTAGGAAAAGAAAGAAAATACAGTAACGTTTGCCGGACTTGTTCTGCAAACGTCGGCTGTGAACTAGGACCCACATGAAGTTGAAGTAGCGGTGAATAAAATAGAAGGCATTGCAGCAACCAGCAGCCGCAGAACAGGATAGTAATTATTTGGCGAGTACCCCAGCAATTTTGGCAGCAGTGTCGTGTCTAACGCCAACAGGGTGGCATCTTTCCCACGTAAATAAATGAGGTTCCAAGAAAATACATGGTTGGCCGGTGGGCCGATCACGGAGGCAATACAAAATTTATGTAGCTTATGAAGCAATGCATGCCTCATCAAATGGGAAGGTTGCCCGTCGGCGTCCCACGTCGGCGGCGTCAACACGAGTGATGCAAAAAATAATCGTCACCTGATGGTGTCACCATATGACGTCATCACGACGTCACATAATGTGACGTCACATGATGACACATTCACACGTCATGGTCGCATTGCATTGCCTCCGCGATCGGTCACGGAGGCCGTGCAAAACCGCGTTAGGTGCAGAACGCTTTTGGAGGGGGGCGCGGGAGAATCAGTACATCGACTGAATGGCTTTCGCCTTCTAGTCATCTTTAACGAATACATAAGGGAACCTGTGCGTTTTTTAATTCAACGTATCTAATCAATGACTTGCGCATCTGCAGCCGATTTTGTGGACGCTGAGCACGGGGCCGACGATCAAGAGGTCGCATTGGAGGGTTCTGAGATGGCATCGCACGTGGTAAAAGGTAGCGCTTGTGCCATCCTGTGGCAGATAAGCATCATTTGCCGGCGGGAAGCGCGCGCGAGCCATCGTCTCAGTGCGCGCTGTCTGCTACTCACCGAACATCGCAGGCCCGACGCAGTACCTAAAGTCGTCGTCGCGGAAGTGCTCGTTGCACACAAGACTCGTAGCGGATGGCTACTTGCCGGTTCTTAGCTTTACAACCCATGCTTCACGCTGTTTCTTGTTCCGCGGTTACCAGTGCAGGCTGACACTGGGCTCCTTTGCGTAAGCGCGGCACTGCGGCACCGAGCAGTAGAGCCCCATGTTCGTCGCCTTCGGAGGCAGCCACTCTATTACAATGGTTTCAGTTGAGTAGAAAATGAGAGAAAACTTCCGAATTTGAACAGACCGCAGCGCATGTGGGACTTGAAACTCATTTTCAAAGCACGCGGCAGTGCGCCACAAGCAGCCGACGCGGCCGCTGAGACCACGTGATCCTGCCAAGCACGTCACGCCGACGGTGGCGCCGGCGTTACCAGTGGTGGGCCTCGAGGCCAATAGAAGACAACTGAAACGAAAAATATTAGGCACCTTGAAGAAGAAGTTGAACGGCGCTGCATAAAACCAACTAAGTAGCGAAGAAGAAGAAGAAGAGCTGAAGCATGTTTTGGAGGCTTTGAATAGATGCCAGGAAAAAGAGAAATGCCCCCACCTTCCCGAAGGGAATCGTGAGGAAATGCGAATGCATTTCCTGCGCCGAGAGTACACGGCGTAGTAATTTTAATGGCGTAAAGCTGGACACATCGGCGCGCTCAAGTGTCTCCCTTTTGGGCGCCTCTTTCAACCGACGCTTCCTACGTGCGTTCGTAATCACCTCAGGGATGTTGCCACCGCCTTCAACGGAGCACAAACGCGTTTAGAACGCGCTGTTTCCAGGCTGTGCCAAGGCAGCACAAACGCTACAAACGCGTTTCAAACGCACTGCATTGAGGCGGTGGCGCAGGGAGGAGAGAGAGCGAACGGCGAGAGAAGGAGCGGCGAAGCACTGCACCTACCCTCTCCACACACGCGGGAGCTCCGCCGAGCCAATGCCACATAAAAAAAAAATTGCGCTGGCCGAGCTCCCGCGATGCGAGAGCCCTCACAAGCAAGAGCGCGCTCCTCCTCTTCACTCACTCTCCGCTACTCCGCCCGCACCACCTGCTCCGGTTGCTAGGGGCGAGGATAAGCGCGCGCACCCGCAGCTGCTGCTATGGGAGAGGGAGTGAGAGCGGAGAGGCGCGCAGACAACGCCGGATGCCTTACATAGCCCGACTAAGAAATGCATTCGCATTTAAAAGCTGCCGACTGTTCAGGAGAGTGTGCCTGTTTCAAGGAAAGACCACGCGCTCTTCAAGTCCAGTCATCGCCATTACGCCCATGAAACAAAGGAAGGCAGCGACGGAAGCATAAGATGGCGTTAATCTTGTCGCAAAATAGTGCTATTGGCCTAGAGATCGAGCGGAGTCGCCGCCTAGCGGCTTCTGGCTGAACCGCGCCTAGTGTGGATTGCTCCGTGCGTCGTCTGCTAGCCCCGTTGTGTTTGCATGTGCGCGTACGTCATGCAGATCCTCAAAAGGCGGTTTGTTCCGTTGCGTTAGTGCAACTTTAACCGCTCGTACGTATGCCTAACACGATGTAAAAAGCATCTGGCCTTTATCGGCTGTATATGTACTATAAAAAGATCAGAGAGTGCACTTGTCGAGAGTGCTGTGTGCGGTCGTCGTACCCTCCGTTCACGAGAGTCATATGAGTGTAGATGCCGCTCTGTGATTCAAGCGCATTGCAATGTTCATTTGGCGTTGCCTTAAAGAGGAGAAGCATTAAATGTCATGCGAATATAGCCTTTTAGGGGCGCGGTGGTAAAAAAAGGCTCGCATGTACTTGAGCGTTGTGGTTAGGTGTTGTTTATACGTTACGCGACGAGATTAGTTGTGTACGGTCCTGGTCTCACTAGAGAGAAATATTTCTGTTAAGCCACGTCTGACACTTCGGTACCTAAATTGTCCCCTAAAAAGAACAGAAAATGAAATGACACGGAAATCGCAAAACTGAGTTACCTTGCGCAATTTTAACTTGTGGCGAAATTTATACAAAAACACCCGTGTTCTTAGATTAAGGTGCGCGTTAAAGAGCGCTGGTGGTTAAAATTATTCCAAACGACGTAGTTTACATTTATGTAGTAGTAATTTCACGCGAAGCCACATCTTTTTTTTTCTTTACATTATCTTGAGCGTTTGTGTTGCGTTGTTTAGATTGACAGAAGGCAGCGGACATTATTCGTATGAAAAAGCGTACTTTGGTCCCGTGAAATAACCGGGCCTTTGTTTCATTACTGTCGTGCAAGTAATCAATCGAAGAAATTTCCGTGCTGTACAGTTACCTTTGTGTACTGTTACTGGAATAAAAACAAGCGTGTGCGTGTTAAACGTCCCCATATCGCTAAAGCGCTGTCAGCCACGTAGCTTTCCTCAGTAAACCTATAAACTGTTCTACATTTCATGGAGAACTGAATAAGAAATGCGAATGAATATTTGAGCACGCAGTGCACAAAGTGCTATTTCAACTCATCGTGCAGGAATACGGGCTTTCTTTTTGTTGAGGAGCATCCAAATGAACAAGAAGTAAATAGTTAATTCAATCGCGCGATACAGCAGTGCGTAATAGGTGGAACACAAGCTAAACATGTAGAAATAAAAAAACAAAAAACGTCACCCATTGCGAAAACGCCGACTGTCACCGAAGGCGAGCAACCCGCTCGTTGGCAGGATGCGCTTCTCTCACAAGCAATTGTAACGTTCGGCGCGCTTCGTGCATTATTTCGGGAATCAAGAGCTCACATATTACCACAAAGCTGCAGTCAAGGCATTTTGTTTGCCGGAAATCGGGTGAAATCGCCCACAACGAAGCGCTGTTGTGCACGTTTGTATACGCGCCGACAACCGCCTATCCACACTAGCGCGGCGATGATGCTGCCACCTGTAGCCCGATCTCGCGGCAAATATCGTTCATTCGCTGCCATTTAGACTACCTCTGCGTAGTCAATTCAAGCTCACATGAAACGAACTAATCTATTAACAACCAAATTCAAATTTGACTCCTGAGTACCGACGATAGTGAGCTACATAAATTTTAGCCGCTATGTAGGTTTGAAGTATTTTGGTGACGCACACTGGCAAAAAATAGTTGGAGCAGGACTCACCATATTTTCAGTACCAAACATCTGCGTTTTTCTCAATTTCACTTAAAGATGACTTGGTTCTTTTAGAGAAAAAGAAACGCCACATATGTAAAACGTAGACACGCTTTCGTGAGGCAACGACTGAACCAATTTGTATGACATTTGCTGCATTTGAGGGAGAAAGTAAATTATGATGTCTCTATTAAGCAAAGTTTCGATTGAATCAGCGGAAAATATTTCCAAAAATCTCCCCAAAACTGGTCAGTTAAGAAAAATATACGCGCCGAAACGAATATAAATGCATTCTTAACCTGCATCCGTTGTATACCATGAAGTGAACAGATGCGATGTATGAATTTACAGCTTGCATGAAATCGTTAGGATGTTTGGGGGAGTTCTGCAAAAGTCTCCAACAAGCCGCGGTGGTCTAGTGGTAATGGTGCTTGACTGCTGACTCGAAGATGGCGGGATCAAATCCCGGCTGTGGCGGCCCATTTCGATGCAGGCGAAATGCTTGAGGCCTGTGCACTCAGATTTAGGTACACGTTAAAGAACACCAGGGTGGTCGACATTTTTGCGGAGTCTCGTAATGGCATCGTGGTTTTGGGAAGTAAAACCCCGGCAATTATTATTATTATTAATATTGTGAGACGACGTCAGGTACGACGAAACGATTGTTGTATTTACAACAAAGGCGCGCGAACCAAAAACCGAACACCGGCGAGCGAACACGATGATGATGATCACGATGATTTGTATGCACAAGTGAAGATGATGAGCTACACAGTCAGCGCTCACAATATGTACAAGTCTCGATTGGTCGTTTTTTCGTTAAAATAGTAACTTTCGAAGCCACAAAAGCGAAAACAAGGAAAGAAAGAAACAGCGACCAATTAGGCTTTCGAAGCGAAGTGGCCATGTACTGACATGCAACAAACTTTCTTTAGTTACGTTATTAGTTGCGATAATAACGATTCTACGACGTCGCTCAAGTTATTTATCTTTGTAACATGCCTTCGTTCTTGGCCTACAAAATCATCATGTCGGTACGATCTAAAGCGACCCTAAACCTACGTTTTTGTCCGAATTTTTACGGCATTCGAACCCGGTAGCTTTACCCTGTTGAGATATTTCCCCGCATAGAAGGTCTCGTATCCGGCCCGCTGTAGGTCCACTGCGAACGCGCTCCGCTCGGGTCCGCGCTGCCAGTGCTGTGAGCTGCATCCGCCGGAGAGTGAGTTGTTGAAGACGCCGACGTTGTGCACGTACCGACCCGTCAGGATGCTCGAGCGGCTTGGGCAGCACAGGGGCGTCGTCACGTACTGCGTAGAAAATTAACAACAAATGTTGTACCCTGGTTCATAATGTCGTTAAAGGGACACTAAAGAGAAAAACGATTGTTCTCATATTAGTAAAGTACTAAAGGCGTTTGTGGTGTCCTGATCTCTCTCTTGTGTCCGTGTTTGCACGCCCTGTCTCTTTTTAGAATGAATACGTACCAACTAGCTCAGCTCTCTGTTATAGTAAAGTACTCTTTCACTATTCCGAAATCAACGCGCTTGCCCCGATAAGACGCTTGGTAAGCGAGAAGACGCGCGAAAAGAAAATGCGGTTGGCGACGCCACATTTAAATTCCCGCACCAAACGTCGTGACGTCATAGATTTTGACAGGCGTTTATTAGGTTCTACGTAGTTCCTAGTCAGTAAAGATGAAGTACATTGTCCACTGAGGGGTCCATAGACGTAACATATGAAGTTTCAGGAAATTTCGTTGAGCCAATGTCGCTACAACACGAAATATACACGTTACAATCCGTGACGACGTGCGCAGAGATTACGGCGCGAAATTTGAAAATGAGACCTTGACCTTAATTTTCTCCTCTATCAATAATCCCATGGTGGCGAAAGTAACGACTTTAGAGTTGTCAGAGTACAATTTATAATTTTAAACTGATTCATTGTTCCTCTTTAGTGTCCATTTAGGTAATAAGTGCTCATAGCCATCTGTCTACAGTCTGCAGTATGTCTGATAGCCTGATTGGCTGAAAATATTTCTTACGAACAGTTTATTCTAGGACTGCTCGTAAGAAAAGCGCTTGTCTTCGTTTGTCCCCTTTCTCTCACGTCTTTTGTCGAAGTGCGCGCTGTCATACATCGTAGTATGGAAAGCGAGCAATGGAATAAGCAGCTGGAGGCATAACAGTGCACGCCTTATTATTACATTACTACTGCATTTATATTATTGTTATTAGTGGTATTATGGCAATATTATTACATTGTCATAGGAGTCGATAGCCAATATTAAAAAACAGAAGCCATTATCCTAGTACTGGTATCATACGAATAAGTACAGTAGACTTCACACAGACTATGCCCTTTTCTTGAAAATAAGTTTTCTATTACATCTTCCTTTTTTTATGTCACAGTATGGTTACATCTACGGCGCTAGAGATCATTTTCCCAACTTTAGGTCGAGACATATACATTTTTTTTCATACTGACACACGCGCTGCTTGTGGAGCCCCAGGATGATTTTCACGGAATGTTCTTCAGAAGGATTTTTTCTTGGGCTAGTTGGTGCTTGCTTATAATCATGTAGCGCGAAAAGACAAAACGGACACAGAATCACCAGTGGTTTGTGGTACTGTGTGTCCATTTTGTCTTTTCGCGCTACATAATGATTATTTTCACGGAATGTTTTGCTAAAAAAAAATCACTGAACGTTGCTCACAAGAATGCTCAAAATCGTAACTCACCGCGTTGGCGAAAGTCACTCCACCGTCCGCAATGAGCTGGCGCGTTTTCACAAGGGGTTTCTGCGGGCATAGATTGAAAGATGCGCTTCCATTCATTGCTCCAGTCGATGCTATGGCCGAAAAGCATGAAATAGACGGTGTACTGTTAGGCACAATCTGCAAGAATTCACATTGCATGTCGAGCAATAATATAAAGCAAACATATATACCTTTCTAACGCGGCCGCACTTGAGCACTTTTATACTGCGATGGCGGTAATGGTGGCTAAAAGTTGTCAATGTACATCCGGAAGACCCTTGAAATGCCAACTGGGGATGACACCAACATTTTAAAAAGTGAGTGCTACTCATAAATGCAAGAAATGGACGTGATCCCACCAGATACAACAGATGTTGCAAGTGCGTCTCCGGATAGTCTTTATGTATTTGCTCAATGAACGTGCCCCTTATATCCTGTTTGTATGGCCAAGGCTATAGAAACGACATCTCGTGCGGCGTATCATGAAGAACGTAGATACGAAAGGACATGCTTCGTGTCTAAAATAGGTGAACATTGTTGAAAGACCTAGTTCTTAATGCAGCATAGTGAGGCTTCATTTCACAAAAACAGCTTGGTTGCTGCAAATTTCTTTTTTTTTTTTTCGAAACTGTGCGTCTGGCTCGTGCGTCTGGCTTGAATGTACTTTTCTTGACTTTTGGGAGACCAGAGAGCGGAGAAGAAGAAGAATAACTTTATTGAAGTGAGTTTTGGGTAAAGGTTAGGAGCTTGACTGGTGGGGCCGACAGTCCGGGGCTCCATGGTTTCTGCCGCCTGCCTAACGTGACCCAGAAGCGCCAACTGCACCTGCGGGTCAGAGCTGGTGAGTTGTGCCTCCCATAGCTCCAAACCGTTTTGATAGTTCAAATTTACGTAAAAAGGTATTTAAAGATGCTGGTCTGTTTTGGCAAGCCCACGATACAGTGGTGTAGCGATGGCGAGTCGCCACAGCCCGGACCACAGCCCGGACCTAAATGTCGCCGGTTCGATCCTGGCCGCGGTGGTCGCATTTGAATGGAAGCGAAATGCTAGAGGCCTGTGTACTGCGCGATCTCTGTGCTGGTAAGGAACACCTGATGGTCTAAATTTCAGGAGTCCTCCACTACGGCGTGCCTAATAATCATATGGTGGTTTTGGCTCGTAAAACCCCAGAAATTATTAGTTTCATTATTACGTGCATAATGACAATCTGAGAAAAAAATCTGTGTAACCTAGGTGCGGGACGGGGGTCAAAGGGGCACCCCTACGTACGGTACATAAGCGTTGTATACGTGTTTATTCATTAAAGACTTCCCGGGTCAGCTTACCTCCCGAGGCGAAAACAGCGCCTCGGTATGAACAACCTCGGTATGAACAACCAACGGTATGAACAACCAATAGTCGGTATTAACAACCAACTAGCTCGAAACGTGTTATTCCAGCTTACCTCGCGCGAAATGCGAGAGATGTTGCAGTACCCGAGGTTTAGTGGCAGCTTATACATTTTTGCCGACGTCACTCTCAAGTTAAGTCCTTGCTCAAATCCAAAGGTTTGCCGTTGTTAGACAGCGCATCGCCTTTTGTTGTTTTTTCCCCCCTGCGATCGTGTGTGACCAGCATTTTGCTTCTCCGTTATCAACGCAGTAGGCGAGCGCAAAGCGCTCCGCTCACTTTGTCTGAACCCGTTTTCCTGCAGTGATTGTGATCTGCTACTAGCAATAAAACTCTCAGTGCTCACCATCATGCTGCCGAGCTCCAAGTCGAGATCGTCGGTGAGAAAGAACACCATGTTTGGCCTGTTTGTATGGGCGTGGACGCTCGTCCCGGCCAGAAAGGCAATAGCTACGATGAACATGAAACGTGCCATCGCGGTAACGACGATTTCAGCAGAGGCCGAGTTCAGTCGATGGAGATCAAACTGCACGAGAATATGAAGCTTACGTGTATACATAAAAACTACTTTGCACATGCGCGATGCAGGAAAAGCAAGAAAAGGACGCAGTAGCTTTAGTTAGGTTCTCTCAAAACCATGTTCATGCAAAAAAAAAAAATATATAGTATGATGCTGCTACGCAGAGTCCGAGGATGTTTCCCTGGAAATTGTCGAATTGCACCGTGCTGTCGAATTCGTAGTCTTATCAGCTCTGATTGGCCCCGAGGACTGTCGAAGCCTCTTTGATTGGTCCAAAACGCCAGCGTTCCAACGTTTGACAACGTGAAAGTGGCAGCCATACATCCTAAAGCTGCGTATGGCTGCCACTTTCAACCATACCAACTTCTTTTACATATACGTGTGCTTGTATCAGGCTCCCCAGTTAAAGCTTGTTGCTCGCAGTTGGATATTCTCATACTCGTGTTGATGGTATGATTGAAATGCCGAGGCACGCTTTCGTGCGTCAGCAGTTTTCATCAAAACATTTGCTACTTACGATTATTAAAGACGATAGTCTTTCTTGGGATACTTAAACGGAGAAATTTTGGTCTGTCTTTCTGTTTGTCGGCACGTCACTCGATTCAGCCACTCGGCCAAAGTTGAACCACTTGCCCAAGGGCCAGCCATCTTGAACTGGTACGGCTGTTCATACTTGTGAACGTTGTCGATCAAAAAGTAAATATCACGCATATCTGAGGCGCAACATCACAAGGTAAGTATTAGGTGGTGTGTTCCTTTAATAGAAAATGCATACATACGTAATTCTAAAAAAAAATAGTTTCTTAAGCTGCACTGAAAATGCGACTGCGCTGAAACTTGCCTTCCTCCGTGCCCTCTGCACGAGCTCATTGTTGTGTTTCGGTTTCGGTTCTGTATTGCACTGTACGAATGCCATGGGGCGCCGCTCTGGCATTCCTGTTTTACCCAGGCGACGTAGTGCGTGGAGAGTACTCGTTGAGTGCGGACGTTTCTTCTGCTTCAGCGCTTCGCGCCAAACCGCGTGTTCGGGCTGGCTGGCGTCCCCGCCGGTCGAGTTGGTCACCGCCGGTCTTTGCCTGCTGCTGCGCCGGGACTACCAGCCCGCAACACAGCACTCATGTTTCCCGACGTATTGCCAGATGGCGTCCATATCTCACGCAGCGCCTCTTCTACCGTCTTTAGACGACATTTGTAGCGAAGCACGCAGATACGCGGCCAATTTTTTTCTGACGTGGTCAACTGTCACGTGGTCTCGAGTAAGCGCAAGGTACTCGCTATGAAGCTTGATTATTCGGTGAACTTCACTACTGCCGTTTGAGCTGTGACCTCATGTGGGCATCGATATTTTTTATACCATGACGTGTACCATGAAAAGCGGGCAGGGCCGTGAGAGCCATCGAAAGTAGCGTTCAATAAGAATATAATGACGGAGACCCAGTTGGAATGGTCATTCGTCTGGTTATGAAATGTGCTTACAGCAAAGTAGGCATTTTGGCGAGGCGGTATGGTTGCATGCGATGGCGTAGGCAAAAATTTGTTTCAGGGCGGGGGCATGTCCTTCATTCGATGTGGGAGAAAGGCAGGTAAGTGTGCTCGAGTGTTATTTTGTGCTCTGTATCCCATCATCATCATCGTCGTCAGCCTGACTATGCCCACTGCAGGGCAAAGGCCTCTCCCATGTTCCGCCAATCAACCCGGTCCAGTGCTTGCTGCTGCCACGTTATCCCCGCAAACTTCTTAATCTCGTCTGGCCACCTAACTTTCTGTCTTCCCCTCTTGCGTTTGCCTTCCCTTGGAATCGAGTCAGTTACCCTTAATGACCAGCGGTTATCTTGCCTACGCGCTTCATGCCCTGATCATGTCCATTTCTTCTTGATTTCAACTAAGACGTCCTCAGCACCCGTGTGTTCTCTGGCCCACTCTGCTATATTCTTGTCCCTTAAGGTTACACCTACCATTTTCCTTTTAATTGCTTGCTGAGTGGTCCTCAGTTAGGTGGAGCCGTCTTTGTAAGGCTCCAGGTTTCTGCTGCATAGGTTAGTACCGGTAAGATGCAGCTGTTATATACCTTCCTCTTGAGTAATAGTTGTAAGCTACCATTCATGATTTGAGAATACTTGCCGAATGTGCTCCATCCCATCTTTATTATTTAGTTATCTCAGTCTCACGGTTCGACTGCGCGGTTACTACCTGTCCTAATTAGGCGTATTTCTTTACAAATTCCAGTGCCTCGCTACCTATTGCAAATCGCTGTCCTCTTCTGAGACTGTTGCACTTTACTTTTCTGCACATAAATCCTTAATCCATAAGGGGACGTCAAGGACATGAAAAATTACAGGCCACTCAGCTTACTGTCCATTTTTGTCTACAAGTTGTTTACAAAGGCAGTAGCTAATAAAATAAAGACAATATTAACATTCAATCAACCAAATGACCAATCAGGATTTCGTACAGGCTACTCGACAATAGACCACATTCCCGATATCAATGAGGTGATAGAGAACTGCGCGGAATATAACCAACCCCTATATATTATAGCCTTCATAAATTACGAGAAGGCATTTGATTCGGCGAGGCCTCTCTAGCTGCCCGCTGCGCGCTAATCGCGCTCGCCGAAGGACCTCAATAAAGTTATTCATCGATCCATCCATCAGCAGTAATGCAGGCACTGTGGAATCAGGGTGTCAGTGCAACATATATACACATACTGGGAGAAATTTACATCTCTGTAATTCCATGGCAGAAATTTTTTTTTAGAAAGGGGGGGGGGGTTGTTGTCCGGTGTGCCTTCCCTGGCTACCCCCCGAGTTCCACGGTGTAGATAGCGTAGCGCTAAGGGGTCGCGCTACGTGTATGAAGGCAAAGAGCGCTATGTTGCCCGTACTATCTCTTCGCATTTGTAACTTTGCCGTCACCTTAGATAAACACCGTAGAAACTTGCTGAGAGCTAAATCTTTCAAGCGATGGATTCTTTCTCACGTTTCTTTTTTTCTCGCGCAGAGTTTAGCTCTGAAATTTGCTGCTCTAGACAGCACACTACCATAGATGAATATCTAATACGGAACCGAATTCTGAGGCATTATGCAAATTCTCATAAAAAGCATCCTTCCGCGTGTCCCAGACAAGTTCCCTGCAACGACGCGTGCGCAGTATTGCTACGCGCGCTTATTTCTTTTATTTTAATGTGGTTGGGCTTCACCCACAAAAAACTTTTACCACCGCTCTTAGCGGGCCGCTCGGCAATGTGTGAAAATTTCGCGATAGTTTCAGACTGTCCTTTTAAGGTTACACGCAGGACTTGTGTAGTAGAGTTCATTGAAGAGCTTATGCGAGCACCAGCGATAACGCTGGAAATTTCGATCTCTGATGTATACAAAACAATGCGTTCCACTGACGACCACATTATCGACCACCGACGTCATGCTCGCCGTTATCATTGTAGAGCGAGTGTTGCTGGTGCTTTGAGTCTTTCTTTTCCAGGGCACAAGTTCGCCCAGTAAAATTTTTCTTTGCTGGCTAGAGTTTCGTGTCCTTCGCCGTCAAAACCGCGTGACAATATTCATTAACCGGCTTTCAGCACTCACAAATGTAAGGCCACTGTGGTTGCTTACCGCCCAGGCAGATATTTATTTATGATTTAGTTATTTATTTATATACGTACATTGGGTCTGTTTGCGAGACATTGCAGGGGTGGGTACATAAGTTGCTTTTAAATCAGACATAACATAGGACAAATTAGCATGCAAACTAACGCAAAACTGCGTGCATGGGCAAGCAAATAGAAAAACATGTTATACAAGTGCGCGTGTGACATATCAGCATTGCATCAAGAAACACGTGTTGAATGGTAGAAAGAAATCACATAAATATACTCACATATAATCACATAAAAATAATAAATATTCCATGCGTAAAACAAGTCACGGTTTTCGAACATTTTATCGTGCCTTTTAAAGGCGTTCTCGGGCCTCGTGGTAATAATTAAGCGCCTATTTTAGGCGTATGAACCCCACATTTTTAATGCTTAAGTATCCGCATTACAGTCTTGACAGGCAGGGAAAAAAATGAAACAAACGAGAAAAAACGGGAAACGAGAGAACTCAGTCACAGTTGTAACATTCTATGCACTATAAAAACTAGCAACGAACGTGCTACATGCCAACAACTAGATATACGGATGTCTCCGAAATAATAGAGATAATAGAGGTCCTCACATCACTAAAGTTGATATGTGAAAAAGAATAGAGAAACAATATTTGTCACTATGGATGTTATGCAGTTGAAAGCACGCAATCATGATTCATTTTGCGGATCGCGTTCACCCGAAGATAGTCGATATATCCGCTTATTGGTTTTAAGCCGTGCGAAAAACTACTTTGAATCGATATTTCGGTTAGCGTATTACGTGCAGACATAAACAGGAAAAAAGTATATAATAATGTTCACACTCACGTCGCTAAAGGAGCTTTTTGTCACTGCGAAAGCGAAACCAGTCAGATTTCAAGGCATACGGAATTGCTATAAAATTATGCGACCATCACCGATTTTGTTATGCGCGCACGCAGCCGAAATTGGTGGCAGAATAATTGATGACGTAGTTAGCAGAAGAGCATATCCTCCAAAGTGGTGGGTAAAGCTTCTTTTACTAAAATTAGCTGGAATTACTCTGGTACTACGATTAATTATTGCGGTACCACAGCAGTAATGATCGATGTCATCTAATCTTCGTGTCTATGGGTTTTTAAACAATGTTGATCGTGACGCCATTTACTACGTTTGATATTTATAAATTCTCAATAGCTGCATACTTTTCTATGGCACACCAAATCAATCATACTCTGCACACACGGGTAATTAGTGAAAATAGAGTCGGAAACCACGTCCCAGCGAAGGCTCTCCACGAATTGTAGAAACCAGTCTCGAAGCTCATGCCTTCACTAACTGCGCACACCGGAAGCAGGGGCGGAGTAGTAGCGCGTCTGGAACGCCATGTTGCGGACATGACCAGTACTTGCATAAATTTGCCTTGTGGAATGCGGCCAATCTGGCAGAATTTTAATGTCGTTCGTAACCAATAGGACGAAGTTAGACAAATCCATGCACTACGCGTCATTCCAAAGCTGACTGAGCCGCCGTACATAGACACTAGCGCCAGCATTTCCTATAGAGGGGTGACAGCGAAGCCGTGCGTTATTGGGATCCAGCACTCTTAGAAAAAAAAAAAGGTCAGCCATATTCACTAAGTAAATACTAACACTTTACTTGTCACAAAATACACTAGCCTCTTAGTAAGTGAAGGTAGTAAAATGCAGGTTAGTGAAGTTTGATACCTAGTAAGTGAGTGAATAGTGCCGACTCGAATGGCTAGTCCATTACTAAATTGTTAGAAACCGCACCAGCAACTTAGACCGTATTAACTCTAGTGGACTACATTTAACCAATTAGAGGTTTACGCCTATATTGTTTATATGTGCGTGTGCATGCCGTATCAAGACGATTCTATTACAAAAAGTATCTATAGATAAAAAAAACGAAGTGCCATTGCCCTCGTACATTAACTAATGGCCGCTAATCACTTCATGTAATTACCATGGTAAGTACGCATCACAGCAACATACATAGAGGCATGAGTGGATCACAAACGTGAACACACACGCAAACGCACACACAGAATATCGAGACTTCTACGTAGCCGATATCTACTCTAGCAGCAGCTTGAAGACTATTTATGGTCCTACTTTGGGATGGCTCGCCGTGTACTGGTTAGCAGCCATAGAATTTAGAAGAATAATTGATGTTTTCTACACATTATCGTGTGCCCTTATATTTGCTTATGTGTGTGGCATCACGTAGCACGAAACTCTTATTCCAAGGTAATCAATAAAATTAAAGTTTGTTCAAATTTTGCTAAAGACCATCACGATTACGGCAAAGTATACTGCAGCATCCTACGAAAGATCTGGAAACGTGGGTGGCTTAGTAGTTAGTTAAAAACACAAAGAAAGCTTCCCTGGTTAGTAACGGCAGAACTTACGACCTTTACTACAGCTGCTAGCTAGTAAAGGGATGCCGCGAAGGTAGTAAAATACGCTCGAAACTAGTAAATACATCCGTTTACTAACTGTTTACTAACTTTTTTTTTCTACGATTGAGGGATTTCTTCGGCTCCCTCGACGGGACAGTCGATAGAAAACAGTTTGAGAAATGAAGCGAAAAGTTTCTTTATCTACAGGGATTACGCACACAAGGACCGTGTTCTGAGTTAAGGCTCATTCACAGCTGCGACTAGCACCGGTCGCGCGACCACTTGCGACCGGCAACCAAAAAGCGACTCAAGGCGAGCGACGTTCACACCTGCGTGCGATCTTATATCCGTCGCCACACAGAATTCACGTCGGCTGGCATCATAGCTCGCATGGCCATTGCCCTGTAAAAAAAAAGCTGACGTCCTGTTCCTGCGCATCTGATTCGTTCAGAGGTTCGCGACTGCGGTCGCGCGACTGAAAAAATGAGCACAGAGCGACTGAGCCCAAGCAGTCGCGTTGCGACTACAGCGACCATTTGCAACCAGTCGCTTTGCGACTTACGTGGTCGAACGATCGGTGCTAGTCGAAGGTGTGAACGAACTTTTAGAAATATCACCACAACATCGCCTTCACTGCGCGCTGATTGGCTGGTTGAGGAAAGGCGGGCAAATGACTGCTTCATTCACTGGACACAGGAGGTTTTACGTCACGCAAAGATTTTCTCCAAAAAACCAGCGTTCGATTCAACTAAGCAAAGAGCAAGAAATGTGTCAAAACCACATGATAGATGATAAGGCACGTTCGAACAATGCGAAGCACAGAGCGTTCGCCGCATGCGTTTCCCGGTCAAGATTACGCTTGAGTAGGCTGCAGTTACCGGGAAGCGACGAGGCTTGCAATGTGGCCTAGTCGGTGAATAATTTGAACGGCTTTGATGTAGCGCGAAAGGCACACGGACACGAGAAGGCACATAAGGACACCACACAGCGCTACTAGCAACAACATGTTTATTTTGAAAAATCAGACCGCTTTTATATACCACCATCGCCAGGCAGACAGTTGAACACGTGCGATCACTCAGAAAATGCGCAAAAAAGCCGCTTTACCTTAGCGAAATCTACCGTAAGTCCACGTATGATATAGTTGCCGGGAAGCGGCAACTCTGGCATACGAAGCAGGAATGGACGTCCCTACGCTTTCATAAGCAAAATAAAAAAACTACCTTGCAACTGAATATATTTGTATTGTGATAGTGCTATATGAAGGTGGCGGTCTACGGGCTATAGTGCTCGAGTGCTGACCCGAAGGTCGCGGGATAGATTCCCGGCCGCGGCGGCCGCATATTTGATGCAGGCAAAAATGCTTGAGGCCCGTATACTTATATTTAGGTGCGTAATAAAGAACACCAGGTGGTCGAAACTTCCGGAGCCCTCCACTACGGCGTCCCTCATAATCACATCGTGGTTTTGGCACGTTAAATCCCAACAGTTATTACGAAAGCGAGTCCCAAACAGCAGCGCGAACACGATGGTACGTGCATTTAGTTCTGTCGCTCTCAAACATTTCATTTAGCGCATTGCTCAATCGCTGAAGGCAAAGTCACACTGGTCGATTAGGTCGAGTGATACCACCGCTTCGTTAGCCAACCAACTTCGTAGCCTGAATTAGAGCCCAATTTGTTTGTTTGATTTTTTTTCTCGATCATCTGCATGGCTCTCCCCTGTCATAACATTAACGTGAAGTCGTACGCAGCACATTACGTGTGTGTGTAGATGGTACTTACCCTTCAGTCAGAGGTGGGCGTCTTGAAACGTGTAGCAAAGAATGGACACCTCGAAGAGAGAGACGTGTTCATCGATAGTGCTATCACCTGCGCTCCTAATGATAAGGGGGCTGATATCGGCGGGCGTCGTGGCGGAAGGAGAATCGAAGTAAACCGGCGCAGTAGTTGCTATCACGGCGGGGCCCCAGGGACCCTCACTTTATTCTATCGCTCTACAGCTGGCGGTATGGACTGTTCGGTCCTGCGATAGGCCGGCACATTATGCGCACCCCGGCATTACCGCTTAAAAGGCTAAGAGAGAAAAAAAAAACGCGCTTCAGCAACATAAAGGCAGATGCACATCCTAAGCTGCGTAGATAAATCGTAGCTACAGATCTAAAAAAAAAAAAGGCGGGATTGTCGGACACTCGGCTTTTGTTTACGTCTAAGTTATGCTGCGGCCGGAGTAGAGGGGAAACGAATAGTGGCCTGCGCTTTGTGGCTATATTAGTTCCCGCTTATCGCCGCAGATGGGTCGCGGCACTGTAACTGTTTCTTTTTGAGCCGACTATATATATAGAAGGATGATACCACCTAGGGTAGACGTTAGTCCCGGTTGGTAAAGCAAGTTTAGGCACTGAAACTAAAATAATGTTTAGGCACTGAAACAAGACACGTTCGTAGGCGCACGTATTGGCTCCCTTCTTCGTCCCTGCCTTGCTTTAGCGCTGAAGAATCGTCGCGTTACGATTCCGCCGCGCGAAGGCAAATGTGTGACGTCTTTGCCTATGCTGATAAGCTTTTATGATGGAAAGTCAAGCAGCGCAATATCAAACGCACACAATAGGAAGAACCAAATGACAAAACACAAGCGCAGCGCTTTTTGTCTTTTCTTCGTATTTTCTGCGTTTGATTTTGCGCTGTTTGAATTTCCGTGCCGTGCATACGTACCAATTCACCAAAATGTTTGCTTTGATAAGCTTTCAGTTGCCTTGAATTCGCTAGGAGGGGATGGAGTTGCGTAGGGGCTGGACATCCATTTCTCGTACTTTTTTTTTTTAACAACGATGCTGTCAGTCAAATCATAAAGACGGCAGCGGTGTTGCAGAAAACTGTCATCATCATAAACGGATATGTGCCACAGAATTCGGGCAAATCCCGCTACTCACCGCTCCGGCGTCGCCTGCCATAACCCTGACGGGTGAGAGAACGTGTACGGAGAGAGAGAAAGAAATTGGATTAAAAGACA
Organism: Rhipicephalus sanguineus; assembly: GCF_013339695.2. Classification (NCBI taxonomy): domain Eukaryota; kingdom Metazoa; phylum Arthropoda; class Arachnida; order Ixodida; family Ixodidae; genus Rhipicephalus; species Rhipicephalus sanguineus. The sequence continues at coordinate 80,040,654 of NC_051181.1, read as the reverse complement.
GAGAGAGAGAGAAAGAAAGAAAGATGAAAAAAAAAAGAAATAAAGAAATCCTTGCCGAGAAAAATTCTTCGCAACACGAGATTCCAACCCGCGTACCCCCAATCTGAGGGCGAGCGTCCTAACCACTCGGCTATCCATGCACATTTTACAGCGAAAGCTGTTATGAGATCATTTCACCGGCCGTTTTTGGCGCCGTAGTTGTCCGCCGCCGCCGCCGCCGCTGCCGCCGCCGCCGCCGCCGGTGTCCGTAACCAGTATCACTCGAAATAAGAAAAAAAAAACGAAATAAGAGAAAAATTCCAGGATGGAACGAGGTTCGAACCTGGGCCCTCTGCGTGGGAGCCCAGCATTCAACCTCTGAGCCATGCCGGTGCTTGAAACTGCTTTGCAAAAAGGTGGTATACAGGCTTCATGTCGGGAAGGAACCACATTAGCATATGCAATATAGCGTGGTCGAAGAGTAAAATGAACACCAAGCGTCGCACAACGCGAATTCTGTAACCAGGCCTCACACAATGCGAATTGCGCAACGAGTAGGTTGTTGAATGCTTCCAACCCATTACAAAGGGCTCTGCCATAATTCTTCGTCGTCATCAGGCACAGCATCAACAAAGTGCGCGTAATGCCTTACATGCGTTTAGCAGGTACCACGGCTCTCCGTAGAATGACGAAAAATGGCACAGTGCCTGCTGCCCTACTTCTAAAAGATTACAATGATTTATAGCGTAGTGGGTTCCTCGCAAGTGCACTTGTATTGGTTGCCAAGGAAGCCCATAAGCGCATGATCCATTTCCTCGGGGTCTCAGTAAAATTACAATGATTTAGAGCGTAGTGGCTTCCTCGCAAGTTGACTTGTATTGGTTGCCAAGGAAGCCCATAAGCGCATGATTCATTTCCTCGGGATGGATGGATGGATGGATGGATGGATGGATGGATGGATGGATGGATGGATGGAATGATGGATGGATGGATGGAATGATGGATGGATGGATGGATGGATGGATGGATGGATGGATGGATGGATGGGTGGGTGGGTGGGTGGGTGGGTGGGTGGGTGGGTGGATGGGTGGATGGATGGATGGATGGATGGATGGATGGATGGATGGATGGATGGATGGATGGATGGACGGACGGACGGACGGACGGACGGATGGATGGATGGATGGATGGATGGATGGATGGATGGATGGATGGATGGATGGATAAACTTTATTTTGGTCTCAGTAAAATTGCAATGATTTACAGCGTAGTGGGTTCCTCGCAAGTGCACCTGTATGGGTTGCCAAGGAAGCCCGTAAGCGCATGATCTATTTCCTCGGGGTCTCAGTAAAGTTCTTCGCCCCCACTCCGTATCTCTCCCACGTCAGCCTATGTTATACGGCATGACGGGAGAGGGAAATAGCGAGCGGGCGTCACCCAATGCAAATTACATAACTGGTGGGCCGTTTAAAGCTTCCAGCCCATTAGAAAGGGCTGAGCCATAATTCTTCATCGTCATCAGTCGTCGCGTCAACAAAGTGCACATAATGCCTTACAGACGTGTAGCTGGTGCCTCGCTTCTCCGCAGAATGACGAATAATGGCTTAGTAGGTGCTCTCCAACTTCACAAAAATTGTGATTTATGGCGTAGTGGGTACCTTTCTAGTGTACTTGTATTGTAGCCCCAAGAGAGCTTACAACGGGCTCTAGAAACGCCGCTCTTCCAGCTTTCGCTGTGACTGTGCTGCGATTTGAGCGCAGGCCTGGCGTTTTTTTCCCCCTTTATTACAGGCAAGGAAACACGCTAGCTGAGCAGAGCATAACCTTGTATAGTACAGTGCAACAAGGGGGTGTGAACTGGAAGTGAGCGTGAGGAGGAGAGATGTGATGGTGAGGAGGAGGGACAGGAGGAGGGGAGAGAGTAAAGCATAGCACAGAAAGAATGGAAATAAAGATAAATAGAGAGAAATGAAGGCAGAAATTTCTTTCTTTCTGCATTTCTTGACCCAATGTCAACGAGAGAGAGAGAAAATAAGATATGCCACACCACCTGGCCAAGCCACGCATGCGCAGTTGCTAAGCCACGCCCACCGACGGAGCCATCATGCGCAACCTCCGCTCTACAGTGCATAGCCTGACTGCGCCCGATCGTGCGGACACAGCCATTGGGCGTCCTAAGAAAGTGCGGAGTCTCGAGGAGGAAGCCGCGCCTCTCGAAGCAATAGACGTGTTGGTCGACGGGGAGTACGAGCGGCGACGGGCCCGTGCTTCGCTGTGCGAAGCTTTGCGCGACTTAATGCGGACTTCCAGATCTTTTTTCTGCTCATGATGTCGAATAGAATTATCTCGATAGGTTTATGGGCTTTAACGTCCCAAAACGACTGAGACTATGAGAGATGACGTAGTAGAGCACTTAGGATAATTAGGACAACACTTAATACAAGGACATCTAGCATTCAGCCTCCATGGAAATGCGACGGCAGCGACCGGGTTCGAACGCGCATCTCCCGGTTCATCAAATCACATTTGTCCACGAGGGGTGCGCTAACGGACGTTGTCTACATAATTAACTGCGGCATCTATTTTTGCGCGAACTTATGGTTGGTCTCGTAAACTGCGGGCTTCGTTTTGTTAAGGTTACCACACATTCATAATCTTAAAAAATAATTAAGATCCCGAATAATAATCTTCTTCCTAAATTCAGCATAAAATTATGCATTATTTCTTTCTACTTGCCCTCTGAGATCCGCTTCAGCAGCGCGACAAAAAAACTAAGGTAACCCAAGGTAACACCAGGGCGCATGAACACCGATGTGCCAGCGCCACTACCAGAGACCTGAGTGAAGGATTAGGGTAGGCTACAGATTTTTTTCGCATTGGTGTCCCTTCAACACCAGCACATGCGGCTGCATTCCATGATGAAGCAGAACTGACTCAACCTGACCCGATGAGGCGTCGTCCTCAAGCCCACATCTGCAGTTCATATATAAATTCAACAATACTATTCGTTTAATTACAAGGTCCCGTTAACGCCTTTACGGAACGTCCGGTGGTGAACTCCCGCAGACCTGGTTGCAGGTTGAGAGCGAGTCGAATCTATTTGATCCGACGAGGCAAAGCCGACTCAGCAGTGTGGACCTCGACGCCCTGACGCATCGAGCGCTGCCCCGGGCATTCATATCCGCGAAGTAAGGGTACCGGATGTCACGCGGGTCGCACGTGACAGCCAGCGGAGCGAGACAGCGACTCCGCTGCGGCACCGAGACACCGTCGAGTCGTCGTCGTCGACTTCGCGGGCGCTGCAGGCACGTCATGGAGCACTCCCTCAGAGACATGAATGCCCGGCCACCACGGGACGATGGACAATCACCCATCGGGAAGTTCCACTGGACGCATCGCGCACCGTCGAAGAACCACCGCTCTTCCACCACGTCTGGCCTGCATGCAGAGAGGCGGCCGAGAGCGCATTTAGGTTAAGCATATGAAAAGAAGTAGCATAAACGTCTCACTATATTACCAGTTCAATGTGGAGTAGCTGGATTCATCAGGATTGTTCGCATACAGCTATTTCTAAAGCCGCCAGAGGACGTCCGTAGCAAGAAACAACCTTTTTGGTAGCGTGCAGACCGTTGTATCGCTCAACGGCTATTTCCATCGCACTGCTCAGCCCGAGATGCCCAGCCCTGGCTGCCGCATCGCAATGGGGTCGCAATGTAAATAAAATATAAAAAAAGACTGGCAGACCCACGTACCGGGGGAATCGATGTTATGCGAAGCATGGGCGGGATATTGACTGCGGCGTAATTTTTCACATTGAGCGAAACGTTATGGAATGACGATAGAGAAATATGGAAGCGGTGTACGCGCACTCATACGTTGAAGAGTCGCATATCTATTATAAAGCCAGTTGTTTACAGTTGCGTAGCGATGGCAACAGACGCATGGGTGTTACCATCACCAGACGCGGTAAGCTGAATTGAAGTGCTTATATTCTTGAATACTGGATAGCACGAATCCGAACAGGACATAGAAGGAACACAGATGCACAGGACAGGCGTTACTCGCAACTAAGCTTCATTCAGGAAAGTTTCCCTGGATATTGTTACGGAAAATGACACGAGGCGTGGCTGTTTACAAGTGTATTTACACTGATGTGCACAGCATCGAGCAAGAATGAGGACAGCACCCACAGCAGACAGCCAGGCCAGTCCTCTTCGTCGTCTTCTGTACGCAGGATGTCTGGCTCTTGATGGGTTAGCTACGTAGCATTACCCCCGGCGGTAAAAGCGCCGTCTCGGTGCGCTTTAACCATGTTCTTCAGAAGGAGGGCGGTATTGTTTTAGCCGACTGACGTGCACTACGTCACTGGGCGTATTTGCAGGCGGGCTAGTCTCGGAAACGGGAACGATCTCGTAGGTGACGTCCGTTACCTGGCGGACGACACGGTACGGACCCATGTAGCGGGATAACAACTTCTCGGACAGGCCAACACGACGAACCGGGCACCACAGGAGAACCAGGGAACCAGGCGAGAAAGAACGTCGACATGCCTGCTGTCGTAGAGGGTCTTCTGGGCTGCTTGTGAAGCCGACAGCCTAGAGCGGGCTATCTGACGCGCGTGGTCGGCACGAGCGATAGCATCCCGTGCGTATTCGCTCGGCGGAGATGTAGTAGCCGGAAGTAGGGTGTCCAGTGGTAACGTCGAATCACGACCATAGAGCATATAAAAAGGTGAGTAACCGGCGGTATCATGACGCGATGAATTGTAAGCGAAGGTCACGTGAGGTAGCGCCAGGTCCCAGTCATGGTGGTCAGATGAGACATACATGGAGAGCATGTCCGTGAGAGTGCGATTTAGGCGCTCGGTGAGGCCATTTGTTTGGGGATGGTAGGAAGTGGTCAACTTGTGCTGCGTTGAGGAAGAGCGTAAAAGATCGTCAATGACTCGTGACAAAAATGCGCGGCCACGATCGGTGAGCAGTTGACGAGGAGCGCCATGGTGTAGAATGACGTCGTGGAGCAGAAAGTCGGCAACGTCAGTAGCAGTGCTGGTGGGGAGCGCTCGAGTGATGGCGTACCTGGTCGCATGGTCTATAGCAACGGCGACCCACTTGTTGCCAGAGTTGGACTCGGGAAAAGGGCCGAGAAGGTCTACACCAACACGGAAGAAAGGTTCGGTAGGGATGGAGATCGGGTGAAGGAGTCCAGCAGGGGGTGCGGCAGGACGCTTCCGACGTTGGAATTTATCGCAGGAGGCCACGTAACGTCGAACGGGCCGGGCGAGACCGCGCCAAAAGAAGCGGCGCCGGACACGGTCGTACGTGCGAGATATGCCCAGGTGGCCGGCAGTGGGCTCGTCGTGAAGCTCATGCAGGACCGTTGAACGCAAATGTTTAGGCACGACGAGAAGGAACTCGGGGCCATCGGGCAGAACGCTACGACGGTACAGCGTGCCATTCACGAGGACGAACATGCGGAGTGACGCGTTGTTAGGGGCAGATTCGAGACGGCTAATGAGTGATCGCAAGGAAGCATCGCGACGTTGTTCTTCCCCAATCTGAAGAAACTGAGACATGGACATGACGCTGGGGCTAGGCTGGATGACCGATCCGTCTGGCTTTTCAACAGGGTAACGAGACAAGCAATCGGCGTCCAGATGGAGGCGTCCAGACTTGTAGGCAACAGAGTAGGAGTACTCCTGAAGACGTAGCGCCCACCGGCCAAGTCGTCCAGTAGGGTCCTTCAGTGAAGAAAGCCAACAGAGCGCGTGATGATCTGTTACGACACGGAATGGGCGGCCATACAAGTAAGGGCGGAATTTTGGAACCGCCCAGACAAGGGCAAGGCATTCCCGTTCTGATATAGAGTAGTTGCGTTCAGACTTCGAGAGGAGCCGACTTGCGTACGCAATAACACGATCAGTGCCCCGCTGAGTTTGGGCCAATACTGCACCGATGCCGTGACCACTAGCGTCTGTGCGCACTTCTGTAGGAGCATCGGGGTCAAAATGTGCAAGAATAGGTGGTGTCGTTAGTGCGGTGATGAGCTGAGAAAAGGCGTCAGCTTGGAGAGGACCCCAACAAAACGGGACGTCTTGTTTCAGAAGGTCAGTGAGTGGGCGTGCGAGTGCCGCAAAGTTTTTCACGAAACGGCGGAAGTACGAGCACAGGCCCACAAAACTGCGAACATCATGGACAGAGCGAGGAACGGGGAAGTTCGTTACAGCGCGGACTTTGGCCGGGTCTGGTCGTACACCGGAAGGGTCAACGAGGTGGCCCAACACAGTAATTTTACGAAGACCGAAGTGGCACTTCGAGGAATTGAGCTGGAGGCCAGCTTGTCGGAATATTGATAGAATGGTCGAAAGGCGTTCAAGGTGTGTGGCGAAAGTGGGTGAGAAGATGATCACGTCGTCCAAGTAACACAAGCACGTCGACCATTTAAATCCTTGAAGCAGCGTGTCCATCATTCTCTCGAAGGTTGCTGGAGCGTTGCAAAGACCGAAGGGCATGACCTTGAATTGGTAAAGACCGTCAGGGGTAACGAAGGCGGTCTTCTCACGATCCATGTCGTCTACAGCAATTTGCCAGTAGCCAGATCGGAGGTCGAGAGATGAAAAGAAGGTGGCGCCATGGAGACAGTCGAGTGCGTCGTCAATACGTGGAAGAGGATACACGTCTTTCTTGGTAATTTTGTTGAGGTGCCGATAATCAATGCAGAAACGCCAGGAGCCGTCTTTCTTCTTTACTAATACCACGGGGGAGGCCCAAGGGCTAGACGATGGTTCGATTATGTCTTTCGCTAGCATTTTGGCCACTTCTTTTTGAATCACTGCTCGCTCTGATGCAGACACGCGGTAAGGCCGACGGTGGATGGGCGCAGAGTCACCTGTGTTAATTCGGTGAGTGACAATCTTAGTCTGGCCCAAGGGACGATCATGAATATCGAAAATGTCACTATAGGAGGCCAAAACCTGGGAGAGGGCGTCGGCCTGATCAGGCGAAAGGTCTGATCCAATCATGTTTCGAAAAATGGCGTCGTCAGAACCGGGTAACCGTGAGACTTCAGCTTGGTCCGGAGCAGTTACGGCGACAACGTTGATGTCATCGTCGTCGGTTATAGCAGTGAGTTGGGCTAGCGACATCTGGTAGGGCAACACTTGGGGAATGAGGCCAAAATTGAGGAGCGGAAGGAAGACGGAGTTGTCCAATATAGTGGCGATGGTATGCGGCACAGTAATATTGCGCGTCAGTCGTGCGTCAGTTAGAGGTGTAACGATGTAGTCGCCGTCGGGAACTGGAGGGGTCGATGACAAACAGACGTGCGTCACTGCTCGAGGTGGCAGGCGAACAAAAGAGGTTGGGCTCAAGCGGCTGACGGGCTTTTCACAGGTATCGGCGAGAAGAGGAAGATCGAGGCTGAGCGTGCCAGAAGAACAGCCAATTAAGGCCGAGTGTGCCGAAAGGAAATCAAGGCCAAGTATGAGGTCATGAGGGCAACGAGCCAGAACGGCGAAAAGGACGACGGCGTGACGACCGGCAATGCTGACACGAGCAGTGCACATTCCGATGACTTCCACAGTACCGCCATCGGCAACACGTATTGCCTGTGTCGTGGACGGCGTCATAATCTTCGGCAAACGGCGGCGTAGAGGAGCGCTCATAATAGACAGGTGCGCGCCTGTGTCAACGAGGGCGGTCACAGGAACATTGTCGACTTTTACTTCAAGCAGGCTGTGGTGTGTGGGGAGCGTCAGTAGAGGATTTGCAGGCGTCGATGGTATTGCAGCTTCACCTCCATAAGCTGCAATATCTAGTTTTCCTGCTGCGAGCATCCAGAGAAGGTCGGCGAGGAAAAGCGTCGGGGCTGCGGAGAGCGGGATTGGCGGCGTTGCGGAACGGCGAGCGGGAGTAGCGGCGAACGGGCGAAGTGGCGTCATTGGTGAGAGGTTCGTGAGAGGACGAGTAGACATTGGAGGGTGCAGCGGCTGAACGTGTAGAAGTGGTAGGGCGCATGTAGGTAGGGTAGGTCTGGCGTGGTGGGTTTGACCAACGGCGACGGCAATAGCGAGAAACGTGCCCTGGCTGGTGACAGTAAAAGCAGATAGGCTGGTCATCGGGTGTTCGCCATTCTGTAGGGTTGCGGAGGGGCAATGTAGGAGAGGATCGGCGAGCGTTGCCTGGGGAGTAAGGCCTTACTGCAGGGCGAGTCAGGGGACATGCGGATGGAAGACCGAGGTTTGCAAACTCTTGCCTGACCACAGCTTGAATGAAGGCCACCGATGGCTGTGAAGGGTCAGTGGTGTGTGTTGTGAAAACTGGTGGTTGGATGGGAGCAGGACAGGCAGCTTCAATCTCTCGACGAACAATGCGTGTGACGTTGTCATAGGTGGGCGGCTGGCGAGCGGCTTCACAAGATGAGGTTGCGGCCGTGTTATACGGCGGCTCTTGGCTTGTGAGTTATACGGTTACCTCTGAGTTATACGGCGGCTCTTGGCTTGTTCAAACCGTCGGCACTCTTTCATGATTGAGTCGACGGTGGCAACGTTGGTGTAAACAAGCAGGTTGAAGGCATCGTCTGCGATTCCTTTTAGCACATGCGATACCTTCTCCGACTCAGGCATGTGCTCATCAACCTGGCGACAAAGGGCGATGACGTCGTGAATGTACGCGACGTACGATTCGGTAGAGGTCTGTGCTCGGGTTGCCAGTTGATTCCGCGCAGCCATCTGCCGTCCAGCGGTGTTGCCAAAAAGGTCGCGGATCTTCTCTTTGAAAGATTCCCAGCTCGTAATGTCTGCTTCGTGCGTCTCGAACCACACCCGCGGTGGGCCATCAAGGTAGAAAAGTACGTTGGCGAGCATAAGGGTCGGGTCCCACCTATAGCTGGCGCTGATCCGTTCATACAAGTTGATCCATTTGTCAATGTCAACGCCATCCTGTCCGGAAAATACGCCAGGATCACGAGCAGGAGGTAGGACTACGTAGGTAAGAAGCCACGGGAGGGGCAGGCGGTGAAGACGATGTTCCGTCAACTTGTGACATGGTCGGACCCGCGATGATACGGCCGTTGCGGAGCTTCGTGATGGGTACAGGGAACAACCAGCGCCTCCACCACAAAGATGTTACGGAAAATGACACGAGGCGTGACTATTTACAAGTGTATTTACACTGATGTGCACAGCATCGAGCAAGATGGAGGACAGCACCCACAGCAGACAGCCAGGCCAGTCCTCTTCGTCGTCTTCTGTACGCAGAATGTCTGGCTCTTGATGGGTTAGCTACGTAGCAATATATACACAGCCGAGTGGCACGCGCAGGCGCACTGCACGTACGTTACAGTCACAGTTACAGTTGTAATGCTTATACTTGTCCGTTATGACGGAGAACGCACGCACGTTTCACGAACCCGCGTGTATGTGTAGAAGGGGTTCTCGACAGTTCTTGAACAAGGTCATCATCACCGTGATTAGCGAGCACCAGCAGCTGAACCGGACTTGTTAATCGGATTCGTTCGTGATCACGGCTAAGAGGACGCTAGTGTAGTGAAGTGCGAGGTATAGTGCAGCTGGTGGAAATCCTGGATGCCTCTTACGATGAAATGATCTATGATGCCTCCTGTCGTGGACGTGGCAGCAAGGTCTTTTGATGCCCTTTCCACATCCAATCCGTCTTTCACGCAGCATAAGGACCAAGCGTTTTTGGGTCTTGATAAACCAGTGTTGAAGTCACCGGTAATGATGAGAGGCCTGGTTCTCTCAGCAGATTTATTGTAGAAAGCATTGACGCCGGTTTTTGCGTAATCCACGTGGTCCACGTTGCGGACCGCATGGGCGAGTGGATGGTGGTTGAGCGTCTTCCAGGGGTGTTCTGTCTTCAGTTTCCTCACTTTCCTTACGTCCGCCGTGGTGGTGTAGCGGTTAAGGTGCTCGGCTGCTGACCCGAAGGTCGCGGATTCGATCCCGGCCGCGGCGGTCGCATTTTGATATGGAGCAAAATGCTAGATGCCCACGTTCTGTGCGATCTCGGTACACGTTAAAGAATACCCGATGGTCAAAATTTCCGGAGCCCTTCGCTACGGCGTCTCTCATGTCATATCGTGGTTTTCGGAGATAAAAACCCAACAATTATTATTATCACTTTCCTTGTGTGTCAATGTGTGTGTTCGTGGTTGTTGCGTTGGTTGAGACTCTGTATCACCTGTGGCACATACCCGCATAACATTAACTCTGGTTTGCGGGTATGTGCACACGTGGCTGAGAGAAAGAGTTTCATGACGTATGCGACAGGTATTTTGCGTTATTCATGTCATCACCAGTGAATCGTGTTCGTCATACACTGATCCCCTGCTATGCCAATTTTGGTATATTACAAGTTATGGAGACGGCCAGGAGAGCGCCCAGACGTAGGCGGCTAGATAGATAGACAGATAGATAGATAGATACGTAGATATAAACGGCCAAAGTGCCTGAGGTTCGCTAAGAAATGCTTCGCATTTAAAAAAAAAACGCTCGGATACTCTGCACGCAAAATAAATCGGGAACTATTCACTATATACTGCGTCCACTAAAAATTACTGTGCAGTCCCGCGACGTTGCCCTCTTGATATAAACAGCGTTGCCTTGCGTGCCATATCGAACTCGGACCACGTCTTTCCGAAGCACACCGATCTCGTGACGTTGCTGAAGTTACCCCACTAAGTCATTCGAGTGCTGCCCTCCACTGTCTGCCCAGATACGTGTCACGCGGCTGAAGCAGTAGTCGTCCAGTTTTAGATGCAAAGCAGCTTTTGCTCGGGGTTGTGTCCGTCCATTGGCGACCGTCCGCTTTCTACCACCTAGCATCGCCATCTGTAATATATTGAGCGCGCGCTCGCGCCAAGGAGAACTCTTCTTCCCCTTGTTCTTCGACCGCCTTGGTGATGATACGTGCAGAGCACTTAAGGGGCCCGGGCTGCCGTATGCTGTCGTAGCTTGGCGTAACGCAGGCAAAACCATGTGTGCTGGCACGCGCTAGCGCGTTCGGGCCTGTGTAAGGGGCTGGGTAAGACTCTGTGGCCTCTCCCCCTTACACTCTCTCAGCAATCATGTGATGGCCCCAGGGAACGAGATTCTGCAGACGCGCGATGAACCAACGCGTTGTATCCTAGTCAGAACGCGCTGCGCTAGCGCGTTCGGGCCTGTGTAATGCGCTGGGTAAGACCAGCGCCCTCTAGAATGGTAAGACGCTGTGACCTCTCCCCTTTACACTCTCTCAGCAATCATGTGATGGCATCGGGGTACGAGATTCTGCAGACGCGCGATGGACCCGCGTGGCGTGCTCCAACAAGAGTTCGGGACGAGTAACAGCAACACAACTACAGTGAATTCATGGTGTTCTCCACTTGCAAGGACGTGTTAACATCGGGCAAGGTGCCCGTGATGAACGGAACTTTAAGTCGACCCATGCGCTGCTTCGCATCCCCACATGGTTCCCTTTAGTGGGAGATGGTGTAATTTATTCTGTGGGCAGGAGCATCGCTCTCCGTGAGCGCTTCTACCGCAAACGCACGAAACCGCTACAGATAGCTACGCTGACAAGCAGTTGCGTGCTCACTACGGTCTCGTCCACTGCGTTCATTGCTGAACAGCAATGAACGGAGTACGAACAAGGGCGTTCGAGTAGCAGACACAACGCAGCACGACTGTTCCATGCTCTAGAGTGCTACGTGTCCGTGCAGATCTTCGCTACCGGAAGATTTTTGCTCGCAGTGGATGACGGTACTGGTGCGTTATAGGTTTCATTGCTCTTTCAAATCGTTCGTTGCATTTCTTAAGGTGAGTGCACGCCCCTAGTCAGGAGGGAGGGGGATTGATTGTTGGGCGAGTTGGTAATTCATAATGAATGCAAATAGCGTGAAAAAACGTAACCGTGAACTTAGGGTGAACTTAGGGGCCCGTCAACCCCCCCTCCCCGACATTCTGAGAGAGAGGGGTGTTTTACCGAAAATAACTAATTAAAATGGGTGTTTTTCAAGGCCTTCAGCAAGTACCCCCCCCCCCCCGAAAAAAATTCCTGGCTTCGGGTCTGGGTGAGCGTCTGCTGCATACCATGACAATACTCGCGCATAGCATTAAGGGCGCCGATCGAAATATCACGGTGATGCGTTGGGAGTATGCATCCTTTGAGCCGAAAGTTACTGATGTCCATCATAGATCAGCCACCGGCAGACTGCGTTCGCAGGCTGCACGGCCTGAATGTTGTTGAATTTTCATTGTACGTTTATAGATTACAGTTTCTAACAGGTCTGCTAACAGCGAGCTAATTCAGGAGTTTAAAGCTGGGCTAATTATTTCACATTCCTGGCATAAGAAATGCCGTCGGCCAAACGGCATATTATACAATTATTGTATGTATCGTCGTGAGTGCTGCTGGTACTTAGGTAGAAGAGGGAATTGAAAGAGAACAAGGTCTTTCGTTTGTAATTTAGCTAAAGATGTTCTATGGGGTTTCGGAACCACGCATTGGACTACCTGCCCAAGCCGAACTAAATACTGGGTTCGATAGAGGTTTAGCACCGAAGAATTTTCATGACGTGAAAAGGCGCGAAAAATACGACGCCGTATAGAAATCAACAAGACTATGCGCGCTTTTCTTTTGTTCTCGCCTTTTTACGTCAAGAATCAAAACCAATGCGTGATAACTTTCCTCTGTATTGAGGAGCTTTCGTTTGCACTTCCGCAAGTTCTCGTGGTCGCTAATCAGTAGTTGGTGGTCGTTTGGTCGAACTGTTACATGCGACAAAAAGGTGGCCAATGCAATGATTAATGCAATGATTAATGCAATGATGCTGTAGCGTAACCGCTGAAGGCGAGCTATACGTATACGTCCGAATAATAAAAAAGAAAAAAAAATAAACACCGTCACATACTTAGTTATCAGAAACTCGGAAGTTATCAGAAGTTATTTGTTACTGTAAAAAACGAAGAAAAAAAAACATACCGGACTATAGGGTTTCAAAGCAACGTCGAGCGACGCCACTGCTGTTTTTTCAACTGGGAATATCCACGGCCACAACACTGCCGCCCCGGCTTCCGCGCACGCTCAGAGCTCTCGGATTGCACCTGCGGTGCGTCACAATGTAACTATTGCTGTCTAGCGGTGCTATGGGCGAATGAGGAGCGCATGCGCGCACGTGTCCTTGCAGCCGCCGCTGCCAAATCCGGCGACAAACCGGTTTCGCGGGCAGCGTCTGCCCCCAGTGACTCATAGCTCGTCCACGCGAGCGTCGCGCCCAAACTTGAGCTTGGGTTCCTTATTGCGGCGGTTGTGAAAATAGGCAATGTAGATGTAAATGTATCATGTGTATCTTATTGTTGTGTGTATCAATATACAATAATAATGATATCTGGGGTTTAACGTTCCAAAACCACGATATGATTATGGGACGTTAAACCCCAGATATTGTTATTATTATTATTATTGTATATTGATACGCACAACAAGATACAGATGATACATAGTCAATATATACAGTCGACAAAGAAGAAAAAGAAGCACAGAAAGATGGCTTTCGCCTTCAAGTCGTCTTCATAAGGGTCCGTGTGAGTCTTTTCTGAATGGTAAACTCGACAACCTTACCTCGAGCAGTCCGTGAGGAGGACGCTCTCAAAGCAGCGTTCGCGTGACGGGTCCCTGGCGCAGCTGTCCAGGCAAGTGCCCAGGTTGGGGAACCTGTTGGCGCCCCGGTTGCACACGCGCACACGGCCGCGCTCGCTCCAGGCGCACGAGCGAGACCGGTCGTCGTAGTAGGCCTCGCGTATCTCCTGCTCGCAGTACGTGTAGAAGCGGCGGCCGCACCGACGGTCCACGGGTCTCTGGGAGGAAACGTGGCACGCACAGAAAGCATTAGAGGGGTTACACCGCGACTCAGTTCTATCGATAAGTGGTATTAATTACAGTGCACTAGCTCAACCGACTGGTCTCGTGCGCTGTGAGGCCTACCTACGATGTGCTCTTGAACTGGATAAAATAGCGAGCAACAGGTTTTTAACGCGATAGCGTTAAAGAGCGTGCTTCGCAGAAATACCGGGTAGGGTGTCGGCGACGCGGCGTCTTTGGCTGTGAGCGAAAAATCAGCGTTGTCTGTGAGCGCAAATTCGAGTTGAATGCAAATAAATACAGAAGCCGGAGGGCGTCCGCAATTTGGCTTTCCTTGCGCCACGGTTTAAGTCTCCACCGAGAAGATTGGGAAGGCGATACGAACAAGGTCCGATTACGCTATCGCGTTCTACTACAGAGGCACTAGCTTCAGGGTTGTCGAACAAGTTTTGTCGAATCGGTTCGTTTGCCGCTTGTCGCCGCAGGCAGTATTGCCAGGTTTGGCTACATTGCGCCAATTTGTTTACTTTTCTAGGCTGGTTTTGGTAGAAGAAGTGGCTTGGCTACTTGGCTGGTTTCTTGTTCCCTCGAGTGGAACCAACTTTTCAATATCTGGTGACGAGGCAGCGTTTGAGTATGCGATGTCAAAACATAGCTCCCAAAATTGAATTTGGCACATGCATTACACAGAAGGCTTTTGGATACGTGACTGGTCCACAGGGAAAACTGTTCATTGGGTTATGCAGACCACCTATTGCTTAAGGCGACATTAAACCGTAATTGGAAGTGAACAGTACAATCGAAAGCACTCCTCCGCATCCACAGCACACTGCATCCTTTACATTGCCAATTGGATATCTGACGAAGTGCTTGTGTCTATTATTATCACGACGAAAGAACTACGACTAAGGAATATTAACTGCTCGGACTTCCTCATCACGCAAGAAGTTATTGCGAAAGTGACTACAGTTTATGCGTCAGTTACAGCAACTGTGCTTACTTCAAGTCCTTTTAAGAATAGTCGGGCACGACGCGTGAAGAGAGTCCTTTTTGCCACAGCGCAAGAAACCCCGTCATCCTGCATGAAATGATTGCTGAAGTGAACAGTTCATTTAGCAAAGTTTTACACTGCGCGAAGAAGACAGGACGAAAACAGGAACACATACGCACACACAAGCGCAGTGTTCGCGTATGTGTTCCTTTATTCGTCCTGTCTTCTTCGCGCAGTTTAACACTTTGCTAAATCCATGAACCGACTAGCCCAACAACATGCCTTTCATCAGAACAATTTATGCTTGAGTCTCAACAATTCTGATTTTGAAATGGCCACGCTGTTCTTATTTACATTTTCGCCAGAAGGCTTTAGCATTTAGTCATTTAAATAAAACTCCGTAGTTTTTGTTCACACACGCGTGGCGACTTTTGTTTACCTTTACTGCGCTTGGCTCAAGTTGGCTACCTTGCGCAGTTTTCTGGCGACGTTTTTTGTCTTTTAGATCTGGCAACCCTGGTCGCAGGCGATTCCATTGCTCTGCGACAAAATCTTTAACTAAGAACTAAAATCCAAGGAATGAAGGAAGAATGGAGGAATTTCGTCACTGTTCGTTAGCAGGAAACGTTGGAGAGAATGTTGGAGAAGTCTTCGGTGGGGATTTTTTTTGAGGGAAACTAGTTTTCTCATTAAAAAGTAAACCATTTATGTCCGACTCCTTACATTTTTTTCTTGAATGTCCGGTTGCACACATTGTGCATATACGCATATAGTATGTTTTGTTAATTTCGCGCAATGAGAAGCTGCAACCACTGAATGCTCTCCAGTGGGGCACTCCGCATATATTGAGCCCAATATACCGATATAGCTTGAAATATGCCAAAATTAGGCTTGCCGTAGCAAAGCCGTGTAATAGAGATTCTTACTCTCTCGTCCTTTGCATTATTCAAGATGGAGAAAAACGATGGGTAAAACGCAGGGAATTTCACCAAGGACGTGCTCCTCTAAGATAAAAAAATTACACCATCTCCCACTCAAGGACCATGAGGGGATGCGAAGCAGCATTGGGGGCCCTCACCAAGTATCCGTTACGTTCACTTGGCGTTTCCGTTAGTGTGTGAGGTTTGTATTTAGTGTTTGTGTTATCGTTTGTGCGTTGCTTTATGTTAGCGCCGAGCACCGCGGACCGAGCGCACGCGCTTATGTACACATGAAATGGGGAGGGAGAGGAGAGAGTGGGTTACAGGCTGTATTTGGCAGCGGCGCGGCTGCATCACTTGAGAGGAGAGGCTGCGCCGCGGCTGCAGCGCGGGGAAGTAGAGGAGAGAAGGCGACCGAACACCTGCCTAAAGGAGGAAAGTTTGAGAGAGAGAGAGAGAGAGTAGGCGCATGCGCAGTGGAGCGCGGACGCCACCGCCGGAGACAGCCCCGAGCAAAAGCTGCTTCGCATCTAAAACCTCCATTTAGCGGCGACGTGAGTTGCTCTTATTTGTAGATCGCGTAATTATAACCAATTATTTTTTCCGTGAGTATGTCTGGCGCATCAGCTGTTCACTAACGGCGGGGTATTGAGCAACAGTGGATGATGTTGCTAATACCTGCAAAAGAAGTAAAGGCCGGACAACGGGCGAAATGTTCTGAAGGCTCACCGTTTGGTTCTCAGTTTGCAGCCGAGGAACAGGCTGCGTCCTCGTCTCGCGCTTTCGTAAGGCCGAAGCCGTTGTGAGGGCGACTTTACGACGCCTGGTCATCACCTTAGCTCCAATCCTGGCCGCAGCTCTTCTCGACTCAATCGGTGCGACGATCCTGTTGCCGCTCGCCGCAGCAAACTCTTCCAGCTCGCGCGGCCGGGGCGAGGCCTCTTTCCGATTCACCATCGCCGTCGACCTGTCAGCGGTCAGTGCCAGGGTGATCACAGCGGCAACCAGCGCTGCCACTAGTACCCCGATACCAAAGCTCTGCAGCCACGGTTGCTCCGAGCCGTCTCGCTCGTCCCTGTCCCCGCGCCGCAACTCGTACGCCTTGGACACGGGGTCGAAGACATCAACGCGAGAGTTTCCCGACGGCGGCGGCGGCGGCGGCGGTGGTGACCCCTGCAACTTAGCCGTCATCGCTGGGCCTCGTCCCAGAGCCAACCTCGCGAGCGAAGGCTGATGCGACTCATGGAATAGATGCGACGTCGACGCAGCTGTAGGCCCAGTTTCAGGCTTGACGTCACCGTTGAACCGGGAGTCGTACTTGGCGTGGTTGGGCCGCGGAGTCGGCGGCCGTTCCTCTCTGTCCTTCCGGACGGTCGACTCCGAAATATCTCCAACCATGCCCTCAGTGACGTTCCCTGTGCTGGACTCGAGGAAGCAGACTCGGCGAAGCTTTTGCCTCTCGTCACGAATGACGGACGGTGGTCTGCGGATCTTGGAAGTCGATATCATGACTGCGAGCCGAGAGGTCAGGGATTGAGGACCTTAGCCGGCTTCACTTCCGTCGTCAGTGTTCCGCCTGTCTTCTCCCTGCGCGGCTAGATTTTCTGGCACACTCGCGCGAGGCGCGTAATTAGTTGATGATGATGATCCTGCTTTGTATGGCGGTGACCCACAAAGGGGATCGACCTAGAACCGGCCGGCAGTTACAGTAAAGACCTGTCATGTAATCTCTCTTGTATGGCACTTACTATGTAAGTTCTTGTGGTCCGAAGCTTTCTCAATACGTGTAAATTAGAGAAGTGGGGGCGTTGTTCTTGCACTTATTGATACAGTTGAACCCCTTTATAAGAGGCACGCATGGGGAAGAAATTCTTGCCTGTTATATGAGGTGTCTCTTATAAACAGGGTACTAAGTTATGCATTTTCCTATCAACCCTTACTTTCATGTAGCACACTGGTGTCTCTTATACCCCACGTGTCTCTTATATCAGTGTCTCTTATAAAGGGGTTTAACTGTAAAAAACTGCGCCAAAACGAAACAACACTGTAAGCCAGTCCAACAAGTGACATATGAGCGAATGCGCAAGTTTTGCAGCGAGTACAAACACTGCTTCTACCATCCCTTCGCTTTTTTTTTTCTGGTTTCAGGTCTGTCCAAGACAACCGTACAAAGAGAAAAAAGATTAAAGGAATATACGTGCACCTAGAAAGCCAAGAAAATGATTAAAAAAATGCGCGGCAAGTCGCCGTCGCTTTAAAACGCAATTCATTCGAAAATGACAGTGCTCGGCGTGCAAATCACATCATCTGGTGCGTACTAGACCAATTGTCGAAAGATTCGCAATGTCTTAACTAAGTATTCAAATACGGCACATTATCTTAAACAATTGCACACACGTATGTGGCGTTTTTTTTTTTTTTTTACGAGCGAAAGCCAGAAGCCGAAACTGGGCTAATTCTCACGGGAACGTAAAGCGCAGCTATAATCTAAGAAAAAGTCGAGTATTTGGGGAGTATTTTTGCTACACAACAATAATCGTCATCCACCGCGCGTACTTTCCTCGCGTTATCACCGCGGTCCCGGCACTTCCCGGTCACGAACGGCGCGCGCGTTATCAGCGTGACATAGCATATTCTTGATAGGAAAGTCACAAGAGCCGGGTTTTAAAGAAGGGAAACGCGAGCAAGCCCGATGACGATTATTGTTGTGTAGCAGAAATACTCCCCAAATACTCGATTTTGTCTTAGAGTGTATAAATGTTTTTCACTTTTTAAACAATTGTAATCGAAATGGGGCAATTCCTCATTGTAACAGGGACTGAAAAAAAAAAGCAGTTTCGAATCAACAGTGAGCGAAATCCTGCACATGTTTGAATCAAACTGAGCCAGATCCATTAAACCAGCGCTGCGTCAACAACCTTAACCAAAACAACCTACGTGGCCGCATCGAATCTGCTTCATTAGTGTCCTAGTTGCTTTGCTATCGTGCTTTCGTTCCAAAAGTAGTTTTTGTTGGGCGAGTTGGTACTTACTGAAGGACATGATGTTGCAGGGCAAGACTCGAATATAAAGAGTAAGAAGGCGACTTTCCTGCTTCTTTGTGTATTTTAGTGTTTCTTTTCGAATTTAGCGCTACAGTATCATGTTCTTTCGCTCCAAGACGGTATATTTGAAATAGAAGACAAATGAAATGAAAATATTGGGCAGCGCCCTATTCCTTGAAGAAGAAGGGATCGGAAACGGCGTGGTATAACACGAGCTAAGAAGAAGAAGACGAGCTGAAGCATTTTGTTTTGAAGGCCCTAAATAGATGCGAAGAACAAGAAAACGCTGCCCGCAGTCCAGAATGGGGCGCCTTCTGCCTTGAAGGGCCGCTCGTTCTACAAGTCTATTCATCGTCATTACACGTATGCAACAAAGAATGGCATCGATGTAATCACAAGAATGGTGTTACTTTTGCTGCAAAATATTGGTACATCGTTCATTCGCTGCTATTTAGACTTCTTTTACGAGCTAATTCAAGCCCAAATGAAATCTTCCAATCTATAAGAGCCAAATCCAAATTTCACTCCTGAATACCGACGATAGCGGGCTATATAGATTATAGCCGCAATAAAGTTTTGAGGTGTTTGGTGACTGAGCACACTTTCAAAAAATTTTTGTAGGATGTCCGGTCATCTTGTCAGCCGCATAATACCAAGTTTTTCTCTTTCACTTAA
Source organism: Rhipicephalus sanguineus (assembly GCF_013339695.2). NCBI lineage: Eukaryota > Metazoa > Arthropoda > Arachnida > Ixodida > Ixodidae > Rhipicephalus > Rhipicephalus sanguineus. Next base: position 80,021,186 of record NC_051181.1, on the reverse strand, counting down.
GGTGGACATGACTCTTTAAAAAAAAAAGTCACAGTTTCGCTGCAAGGGCGAAGCAGTGAATACGATAGCAAGAAAAGCGGCCCCCCGGCAGAAACTACCGCGTGAGCAGACAGCGGAAGGGCAAGGTTCTCCCTGCGCAAATATTAGAAGAAGCGAGCGAGCTGGCCCACGACTTTTAAAAGCGCCCGCTGCGCTCCTCGCGCCAACTCGCTGGTAATTAAAAAACGCTTTTAAGCGCCTGCGGTCTCCGAGTCCGGCCAGCGGTAAAGGGTGTGTATTTAACGCTCGGCGTTTGCTACCTGGGGTATCTGCGTTTGGTGGCGTAGTGGTTAGCGCCACGCGCTGCGGAACGTGAGGTCCCTGGTTCGATTCCGCGCCTCGGAAGCATTTTTGTTTCTGAATTACTTTTCTCTGGGACCTATATATATATATATATATATATATATATATATATATATATATATATATACGGTGAATGGCGACGGGGACGGACAAAAACCAGCCGAGACTGTTCATATAATTGCTTTCGCAATAAAGAAGAAAGCGCCATATATATATACAGTGCAAGTGTAAGCGACAGAAAAGTACTGTGTAAGCTTTAATATGTAACATGCCACTTGCGTAAGAAAAGAGTGCGCTTATAGAACGGAACTCTTCTCTAAGAGCACGCTCCACATTGTGCGGCTCTGGTTTTGCTTCCCGCAGTCTTGATTACTCGACCATCTCGTCCATCGCCTCCATGCTAATTTGCCTCGGAATTGGCTATGTGCACTATCTGAGCTATAGGTGCCGGGAGCAGATGGCGAAAGCAGCTGTGATGAATGCGAAGAGCGCGACATTAGAATATGCAGGCGCAGGGCCCTTATCAGCAAAATTTTATTACGTTAAAACTTTTCGTAAGAGCAGATACCATGCAGTAAGTCTGATTTCAGACACATTGGTGACATAGGATAACCAATGGCAGACAGCGCTTTCGAACAACAACAGCAGCAGCAGCAGCAACAACAACAACAACAACAAAAAGCCTCGCGAATTCAGGATCTGATGTTCACTGGGTACTCGCAGGGAAGACAGCACGCTCTGTGAATGAACGTGTGGTAAAGATTCATTGCTTTGAACGGCAGGAGTTTCTTATTATCTGAATTTATATTTATGGTAAAAAAACTTATATGAGTTCTTGTCACGTGTGGGGAATAATAACAATGAGTCTCCTACTTATCAATACTGCTTTTATTGCTTTGTTAAATACTTTTAGTAGTCACTTCACAACCCTGCACGGAGCACAGGGGCTCACTTGTTGAAATATTGTGCTCGATTTCGTGGAAAAGCTCTTGAGTCTCTGTATTTGCCAGTTCTGTTCCCAAAGCACAATATGATATAAAGTTATACGACCTATATACAAGAAAAAAAACTGATATTTTACGTAGCACAATTTCCTTCAGTCGGCTTCGCTGCGCATTGCTCCAACATCAGAGTATGGAAACGAATACTTGACCCGGCGTGATTCGGGCACCGATTATGTGACTCTTACTGGACAAAGAAGGGGAGTTTTAAGGGCTCTTTTTCTTTGCTGGACACAACAGTAATTAGAACTAAAATATAAGAACGCCAAGGAAAGTATAGGGGATGTTATTTGTGGTAATTATGGTGTAAATGTGAAGAAATTAAAGTGGACGAAAAGATTACTTGCCGCCGACAGGGAATAAGGACGCTTTAGAATAAGGCGTCCGATGCTCTACGACTGAGCTACGGTGGCGGTCGTCCTCCCGTCCTGTTTATGGGGTATGGGGTATGTTTATGGGGTTCAATGGTTGCTCAAATGGCTCGTCCTCAAGCTGCAGGCGTGTTCTAAAGACATAGCGTTCGCATGTTTCATTCCGCTTCGGACTACAGTACTCCTCAAACTTCTGCTCAATTACATCGTAGTCCTCGCATTGCTCATTCGTCAGTTGAAAGGTGTTAAAAACATCGATTGCTTCCTGACCTGCAACGTGAAGGAAGATAGCTGCTTTCTGGGCCTTTGTCCGTTCCGGCGTCGTTGTTGTGGCCTTGAAGTATAGCTCTATTCGTTGAAGAAATTTTGTCCAGTTTTCTACAGGATTTGTTGGGAGTGGGTAAGGAAGGGATTTGGGGGAGGGTATGTCCGACGGTTCAAACGGGGTATTTGCGTGAGCTCGGCAAAAGTGTGCGCCCGCTCCTTCGAGAAGCCCGAATCGAGGCTGTCCTGAGCCCGGCGTATCCTATGGAGACGTCTCCAGACCCGCACTCTTCCTTCCCCTCAACTGTTGTCCCACTACTGTGGCACTTCCCCTGAATGTTCCCTGTGTGGCGAACCTCACGCCACCCTTTCCCATATTCTTTTCGGCTGCCCTGCTGATCCTCCCCCGCAGGGAAAGCCTGCCATCTCCAGCTGGGAGGACTGGGAGGTCCTGCTCTCGTCTGGGGACCCGGCGTTGCAACTTGCTGCGGTGACTCGGGCTGCCGATGTCATCGCGGTGAGAGGCATGACCGTGTAGACGTGGCGTAGGACCGCGCAGTGGTCCAGGGACCCGGGGGGTCCAAACACACAGGCCATTCTTTCTCTGTGATGCAGGCAGAGCCACTCACAGTTGCAGGGAAGCTTGCTTTACAACACAGTACTAAAGCGGTCGGGCCAGCGCTGTAAAACAGCGCAAACACGGCACCTCCACTTCGTGTGTACCGGTATTTATACGTGCCTGTGGAGTGTTGATGGCACACGGTGGATGACACCCCGTGTGTGTACACGTATCTCCAGTAGTAATCCCTGTTGGGCTAGTCGAGGCATGTTCAGCAAGAATAGTGAACGCGGTGCCAAAAACACGACCACGCAGGAACACAGAGGAATACATAGACAGACATAGGCGTGCGCAGGGTTCTAAATTAGGTGGGGGTGGTCAAGCTTCCCGCAGCGCCGCACCCCCCCCCCCCTCTCGTTCGTCGAGTCTGAAACCAAGCTAATCATGTGCATTAAAAAATGACGTGAAAAGTCCGACTGAGTGAAGTAATGGGGCAGCATTGGCGCCCCCCTTTAGATGATAAGAAGGGGAGACACCGCCCCCCTGCCCCCCAACCTCCCCCCACCCTTCTTGCGCACGCCTATGTAGAGAGGACTGTCTAGCGCCCGTCCTGTCTATGTGTTTTTTTCTGTGTTCCTGCGTGGTCGTGTTTTTGGCGCCAAGTTTATTACTCGTACTGTACGTATCTCCTTCTGTCCGTTGTCGCCGCCGCACCGCGCACTTCAAAAAATGCAACACGCCCATTCTTACTACGTGTTGGAAAGTTCGATGGAAAATGTTCAATCCCAGATGTTTCTATAGACGCTTATTGAGGTGACGTATGATGATCCACGGGCCATTCGCAGGTGTCGACACCATCGCACGTGAATTTATCTCCATTTCATCCTGTAAGGAGAGAAAAAGGAAAGAGGGTAGAAATTATCAAAACATTGTCACAGCCGAAAAGCTTAGCTCAAACGCATCGGATTATTAAAGCGAGAGCATTAGTTGCCTTATTGTGCGATCACGCTGTCTTCAGAAAGCGGTATAAGGAACCAGCGCTGGAGTTTCCGCGGTGTGGGTAGCGCCGCCCTGGCGGAGAAAGCGGGCATAATCCAGCAGCTCCCGCGGACGAGAGTGGCGACTGGTTGAGGCGATGCGGGCGCGTATCGCCTAGAGTCACTAGAAAAATTTCAGAGTATCGCATCTGTTTTCCGCGCGTCGCCGCCGACTCGATTGGCTCACTCGCATCACGTGACCTCTCGCCGCCATATCCCTTCCAAGCGCTTTGGGTGCAGGCGCGTTGAATGCAGAGCGCGGCCGGACATTTAGCAGTACCACGGTCCCTAGAAGTACTTCGTCGCTTTTTTAAACGCGTCATGCAGATGCCAGAGAGTAGCTAACCAGTAACCGAACGTTGCTGGTGAGCTACTTTGGGAATTTCGTATTTTTTTGCATTCCGTGTGGGAAACATACGTGGCTGCATAGTTGGCCGCGGAATGAATTCGCTCCCTTCGAAGAACACTCCTTTCTGCAGTGAACTACACAAACTTTGCTGGAAAAGCTCCCATGCAACAGGATACTTTATCTTTTCGGTTCGCTATGTTCAGCGATATAGAAAACTATGTAGCTTTCTATTTGCTCGGCTGTTTATATCTCGATCTGTTGAACAGATTGTGCATGCATTTCGAGTTATAAGCGTGTCACGCACGAGAGCGAAATTGAAGACTTATTAGAATAATATCGTTTTGGGACGTTAAACCCCAGATATCATCGTATTAAAATAATAACTGTTTACTGTATACCTTGAAGGCAATTGTCGCATGATCATTTGCCACTGCGCAAAACTGAAGCGTGGGACTCTGTTGATAAACTTGGTATAAGGCAATGTTATTAAGCGTATTTTATTTTTTCAGAAAAGAATGTTGCTAATGCTGCATTGCGCCGAGCGTACCCTTACAATACTGTTTAGTGGGTAAGAAATGGTCACAGCAAAAAAAAAAAACAAAAAATTGGCTTATCCTTTCACGCACTGAGGGAATCGATTTCATGCGAGCCCTAGATCTATATACATACTGTGTTGCAGTAGCATGCGCGTTAAAGATTTTCGGATGTGCTATTTCTGATCAAAATAACAAAAAATACTGCGCCGAGGAAGTTTTAACAAGAGTGCATTACAAAAAAAAAAGTTGAAATTAAAAGCAGTGCAGAAACCGAACCCCAGCCGTTTACGCGCTGGCAACGCCAAAAAAAAAAATATATCTTTGTCGGAACACAGCAAAATATTTGCAAATGCACTGCAACGTTGGGAATATTAAGGAGACAAAAAATAGGAAATGAAACAACTGAGTAGTGACGTTTTTTTCCTACGTATCTGTTTGGAAATGACAACGTATTCGCAAAATAAGATGCACCTTACTTACCGCACGCCGATTCGCCCATGCGTTCGGCTGCTGGCGTTCCGAACCGAGACAAATACTTCACGCACAACTTCCAGTTACCGTACACATACCACTTCAATTACAGATAACACCCAGCTGAACAGCAAGCATGGTGCGCAAGTAAGGTATGCGTCAGCGATCAGTCGAAGGACGCAATGCTGAATGTTCTCGATGTTCGATAATGTTCTGCATTACCGACTGCAAAGCTAGCGCAAACAGTCAATATCCAAGTGTCGAAGTAAATGGCATCTCGCACGGTCATTACGCTAATGCAACTATGTCTACAGCTCCGGACCTTGCGAACACACCCGGCCGTGAAACGAAAAGAGACCGATGAAGCCACGAAGAGAGTTCGCGAGCACATGGCAACATTCGCCGCACGTTTCATTAGCTACACCGCTTAGCGCGCAGTCGATTCATGACTGTCGATGACTCGAAATCACTTCTGATATCCTTTTGAAGAAACACACACACTCATACTGCAGTTACGCCGAGCGTAACACGGCATCGAGGCGAAAAGATCGGTCACTTCTTAACACACGCTACCAATACTACCAACGCGCCGGACGGTCCGGAAGGGAAATGGCCGCCGTCGCTCAATGTTGCCCGCGTGCAGCCTACCTTTGCGGTACTCTGAAATTTTCCAGTGACTCTAGTATCGCCGAAACAAAACTAAAGGATGCTGGCGGTATTGTTGCGCATTCAAGTGCCACAATACGTAGAAATGAAAGAGGACGTATCCTTCTACGATGTTCCTTCTAAAACATAAGAATATGAACGGATGTGGCGTTGCATCCCGGCAGTCAGGGGAGCACAGTATGTTCTGCTCTTGCTCTCCTGTCTAGTGGCGCTGGACTGGTTTCTAAACGGAATTAAGCGTGTCTGCTAGATTTATTCGATACTGAGGGCCACCAGTGGAAACCGGGGCCAACGAGCAGAATTTAATCAGTATTTTGTCGGAAATAAAACTTACACATTATGTATCATGCGGCATATGTAATAATTTTTTCATCTGACCACCACCAAGCTTCTTCTAATGCCACCGTGTGCAGTGAATATGATACGATAGGCAGGTAGTCTACATTATTTGCAAACAGCTAAGCAGAAGGATAGCTGTCTCTCTACGAGATGCGTATGGGGGCACGTTCGCCGAAGCCACTCAACTGTTATGAGAAATACGCACGCGATGGATGCCTCCGTTGAACTTCACTTGTGCTACAGACAGTTGTTGTCACGAACAACGCAGTGCACTACTCGAAGCGTAGCTTCCTGGAGTCAGCCGGTGCGGGGGTAAAGCTTCTTTGTGCATTGGCTGCCGCGGCGAAGTGACATCGCAATTTATGCCTCGCTAGAAAAGGGTCAAATGTCTTGGATTTTTACTTGCCGTTTAATTCGCCTAACGTACTGTGTTAGTTTTTTCGCTTGCCTGTCTGCTTAGAATGAACGTGCTTGATCAAGACCGACAATTGCTGGCATTTTACGTGCCAAACAAGGTATGAAGCACGCTGTAGTGTGGGAATCAGGCCTCCAGCCGTCAGCACTTTTTGATTTATTCTTAGTCATAAGGAATAAGAATTGAAACATGATGCCCATTTCTGCAGTTTATTTTGAACCATATGACACTATGCACATCACAGTCACACATTTTAGTTGGCTATACTCATAGAAGCATGTAAATGAGGAATACCCAAACTTCTTAATTAGAAATCACAGACCATCTTTTCGCGCTTTCTATATAACTTTGCGGGAAAATATGTGTTGTTTTGACGAGTTTTATTAAAATAATGCTAAAACTGAACTATTCTTTTTTTGCAGTCACTGGGCAGAACGGCAAGTATTATTGGACTTGCTTAAAATGAATACTCCACTATTTTCAACAGTAGTCGCGCTGAAGTAGAGCAAGGGTCCAATGAGAAACTTAAAATACTCGTGGAGTCGCTTGACGCTTTGGTGTGGGTCACTTGACCCCCGTAGGAGTGTCACCGGCAAGAGTCGTCTGACTCCCTATAAGCGGTAACGTGATCCTTCGGATGAGAGTCTTTCCACTCTTCCTAGAGGGTCAGGGCACTCTCCTAGAGCGAGCCGACCCTGACCCACCAAGAGAGTCACCGTGACTATTTAAAGAGAGTCCTATACGTGGTAAGTCAGAACTCTCCGGAAAGAGTCACGCATACTCTTTTTTTCTTAGAGTGTAGTGTATCGGTTCTGTTGACTGTTTTATCGTTTTTATGTAAAGGGGTATGCGGTGTCGTGTTGGCCATGCGCAGTGATCATGAGGCGGTTATCGGGAATGAATATATGTGCTTTCTTATGGAATAAACTTCAGTTGTTAGTCTGCGCTAGTCCTTAATTAATTGTGTACTTTTTTTTTCGTTGTGTCCTCGGCGCAAATTTTCTACTATGCAGCCAAACCAACTGGCCCGCCTTTCCGTCTTATTGCAGGCATTTTGCTTCTCACCATTTGCGAAGGGCCGAGCTCCAGGCGGTACATGAGCAGCAGCTTTGCCATCGCCAGTTTCAGCTTTAGCATGGCCATGCTTTTGCCGACGCAGTTTCGCGGCCCCACGCCGAAAGGCATATACGCCTCCTTTATCAGCTCAGCTTCGTTTTCGGGGGCAAACCTGGAAGAGCATGCACCGAAACACTTAAGACGCATTCGCACCTGCGACTAGCACCGGTCGCGTGACTATTTGCGACTGGCGACCAAAAGTTGACTCAAGGTGGCGTATGTTCACACCTGCGTGCCCCTTATACCCGTCGCCACACTGAAGTCGCGTCTCCTCGCATTGTCCCGTAAAATAAGCTGACGTCCTGTTCTGACGCATCCGATTGGTTTAGAGGTTTACGAATGCAGCCGCGCGACTGAAAAACGAAACAGCGAGCGACTGAGCCAAAGCAGTCTCTTTGCGACCAGTCGCTTTGCGACTAACCTGGTCGCGTGACACGTGCTAGTCGCAGGTGTGAACGTAACCTCTTTAAACGATCAGGTTGCCGCATCAGAAGCGACTGCACTATTTGAAAGCGAAGCATACATATACGCATGTGAGCGGCGCGCCTTCGAGGCCCGCGTTTCCGTACGCGCGCGGGCGCCGGGCTTCTGTGCGATTAATCTCATAGATGAATTGTGCCTCTCGCTGGCGTGGCGGCGTGAGCACTGCTCCTCGGCAAGAGCAAACGCGGTGGGCGGACCCGATCTTCGCCGCGGGCGTCTGTCAATCAGACTGATTGACGCGCGAACTCGGGTACAAACTCGTTGATTATGAGAAAGCCCCAGTTTAACTCATGACTGTCATGTTAATTGGCATGGCCTTATTTAGTTCTATCTTAGCTCTGCACTGTTTCATTCGCATGATCTTAGTAAGGCGTGGCATAGTTAGCTCGGTCTTAGCATGACATGGCTTAATTAGCTTGTTCATAGCATGTTCTCACTTATTAGCTAGGTATACCGCCCAGCCAATGAGCTAATCAGCCGGGCGCACGTGCTCGGGGAGCGAGCAGATGATGAAGAGGAGTGCGAAGAGGGCGTGCGCTGGCTGAGCAACGCGCTAGAATGAACAGGCCAATCATGATGATTATACACGTGGTCTCGGCGATTAGCTCCGGCCGCGGTGTTGTAAGGTGCTCGGCCGGAGCTAATCTCAGAGGCCACGGTGCTGATTATTCTAAAGGATACTTAGTGCAGACATTAAACGCTTGAAAATGAACTTAAGCAGCCCGTGCAGGTAAAAAGTATTGTTAGTAAAAGTTTCTGACACTTTTCTTCCAGGGGTGCACTTCTGCACTCAGTGGAACGACAAACTAGTGAAAGAAGATGCCTCTATTTTGAAGACACCACCCAAGTTTGTCAACCGTCCATGACATGACGCCGCGTTCCATCGTAACCAATGGAATGCAGTGTGCGCTGAGGAATGGATCTACCTTTTCCTATTGTTATCTCGTTCAAAAGGAGGTGTCGCCAGAGCTCTGAAAGACTCCGAATTTCGCCAAACTCGGGCCATCCTGCAGAGTACCCCTGAACCAGGTCGGCGCTTATTTGTTATCGGAACGCAACTTAACAACTCGACACGGTCTCGCCGCCATATGTGCTGAAATCCTAAATAATTCCGTGCATTTCGGCTGTAGCTCAAGTCAACTATAGGAAGCGCGAGTTTCAGTTACTTCGCGCAGGAAAAAAACGGCCGCCAGCGCACCATGAGCGTGACACGTAAGTCATGCTGTACATGACATGCGTGTCATGATTTTCATGTTAACTCGTGTCATTTATGTTCGTCACACAGTGACGTCACAAGATACGAATTTTGGTGTATGTCAAGCTAGCGAAACGGCCGCCAGCGCACCATGAGCGTGGCATGTAAATCATGCTGTACATGACATGTGTGTCATGATTTTCATGTTATGACTTGTCATTTACGTTCGTCATACAGTCATGTTACGCCATACCAATTTTGGTTTACATTCGATTAAACCAAGCGGCCAGGAGAGCACAAAGTCGTAGGCGGCTAGATAGATAGATAGATAATAGATAGATAGATAGATAGATAGATAGATAGATAGATAGTAGATAGATAGATAGATAGATAGATAGATAGATAGATAGATAGATAGATAGATAGATAGATAGATAGATAGATAGATAGATTAGGATAGATGATAGATAGATCGATAATAGATAGATAGATAGATAGATAGAAGATAGATAGATGATAGATATAATGATAGAGATAGATAGATAGATAGATAGATAGATAGATAGATAGAGATAGATAGTAGATAGATAGATAGATAGATAGATAGATAGATAGATAGATAGATAGATAGATAGATAGATAGATACGCTCAAAGTCGCAGAAGTTCGCTAAGAAATGCTTCGCATTTAAAAAAAAACACTATCCCACCTGCCAGGGTTGAACTGCAGAGGTTCAGGCCAGAAGCGTGGGTCCCTCTGGATCTGGTATAACGGCACCATGAAGCACGTCCCGGCCTTGAACTGTGTGCCCTTGTAGGCGAAGTCATCCTTGGCTTGTCTCGTCACGAAGCTGCACAATGCGCAGGCGCGGCTTTGTGTAGGTACACATTTCGCCGGCACTATAATGCGCAGAGAGTGTGCCGCACTCCATGAGCAAGCGCTCGGTATCGTGGTGTTCTTTTACCGCGACCAGGGAAGTGAAGGGATGCAAAAGAAAAAAGAAAAAAAAAGATGAAGGCAGCTTCGCACTAGCGGTGGCAAGCCTGAAGAAATTGCGGAGCTGTGCGGCCTTCTTTATTTCTCTGTAGTTTTCCCTCTCTTTCTTCGTCTCTCTTTTTCTCTCACCTCTCTGTTTTTTCTATGTGTCTTCGTCTGTATTTATTTCTCTTTTTTTCCTTTCTTTCTCCCCTCCTCCTATCTATCCCACTCACCCTCACATCTCTCCTCCTCGCCCTCACTTCCCTTACCCACACCGTTGCTATGCTATACTATACAAGCTTATGCTATGATCTGCTAGCGTGCCTGGATAGCCGAGTGGTTACGACACTCGCTTTCGAATCGTTGGTACGCGGGTTCGAATCGCGCCTCGCCGATAATTTTTTTTTCGGCAAGAATTTCGTTTTCTTTCTTTCTATCTCTCTGTACTCGTTCTCTCGCCCTCAGGGTTGTTGCATCCCACGCCGTACAAATCCGCGCATGTGTTCTGGGAGCGAAGCCGAAGATGAAGAAGAGGAAATATAGCAGCCGGGTGCACGTGTTCGTGGAGCGAGCAGAAGATGAAGAAGGCCGATCATGACGATGATAGTTTTCTGATGACTACGCATTGTCTGCAGAGAAGCTTCACAGCACCACCGTTTAAAAAAAATCACCACCCGAGCGCTCGGTACAGATGGTTAACCCGCAAAGCTGAAACGTGCGGCCCCAGTGTTTATCACTGGTCAATTCCGACGGTTCATATTAAAGCCTTTCTCAGTTATTGGCTACGTCTGACCAGATACATTAACTGGTGCTTGCCGCCCATGTCTTCATTTTTAATGACACAGTGGTGAGCAGTGGAATTTTCGCAATTTCTTTGGGACATACGTCTTTTGCCCGCGGACGACTTCATCATTTGAGTGGACCTGTAGTGAGTAGTGGGGCTTGCCCAATTCTATGTGGCATATGCGCGCTAGGAATTTTTGCGCGCATAGACGGACGAATTTTGCTTTTGCCTACATACAACTTTCCTGTAGAGAGAGAGAGAGAGAGAGAGAGAGAGAGATGATTTGTGTCGTGTTGTGGCTAGAGGTGTGCACGGGCTCCGGGTAGCCCGAAAGCCCGAGCCCGACCCGGCCTGTGGGCCGGGCTTGGTCGGGCCGACGTATTTTCACCTTGGGCCCGGGCCGGGCTCGGGCTACTTGGAGTTTTATCGGGCCGGGCTCGGGCCCGGCGCAAAGCCCGACTCAAGCCCGAAATATAGAGAATGAGCGGGAATTGTTTTTCAGCACGCATACAGCGCCTTTTCGGCGACCGCCCTTCAGGGGCGTAGCCAGAAATTTTTTTCGGGGGGTGGGGGTTCAGCCATACTTTATGTATGTTCGTGCGTGCGTTTGTATGTGTGCGTGCCTATATACGCAAGCAAAACTGAAAAATTTCGGGGGGGTTTGAACCCCCCCCAACCCCCCCCCCCCTTGGCTACGTCCCTGCCGCCCTTTACAGCTTTTCCTTTCCATTCGATACTTTAAACAAAAAGGAGAGCAGGTAAAGCACTGCCTCTGTTGCACTCCGACAAACAGAGAAGCAACACCACCTGAGCTAGTGGCGGCGCCACGCGACTGTTCGCGTTAGATTTAAGGCCAAATCCCATATGAGTGAAAATGTACGCGACAGCGACGAGCGACCCGACGTAGATCGCCTTCGTGCAAGCTGACGCTTGCATGGGCGTACCCCATACACGTGACGGTTTTGGCGAGCGAACTACATTGTTGCTGGCATGAGGCCGTCTACTTGCTTGCTGTTTTTGCACGACAATTTGTAATCTGTGTAATAGAGACTGTTCGTCGTGTGTCGTTTGATCACATTTGCTATGCTCTATAAAACGCCAAATTACCGGAAAGCGATGTTTTTCTTTCGCAGTGAACCTTCAAAAAGCCGGGCCGGGCCGGGCCCGGGATTATGTTTTCGTACGTCGGGCCGGGCCGGGCGGGCTCGCAGCCCTTTGCCGTCAGGCTCGGGCGGGCCTTCCAATCAGCGGGCCCGGGCCGGGCTCGGGCTCGGAAATACGGCCCGTGCACAGCTCTAGTTGTGGCTATGAAGAAAATTCATAGCATTGTTAATGGCAAGCTTACGTAAGACCCGGTGGGTAGAGCCGCAATGTCTCCTTGGTTACTTGCTCGAGGTAATCCAGACTTTTTATAACAGTCTCGAAGTCCAACTTGCCCTGCATGAAAAGCAACATAACAAAAAAAAAACAATCGTTTCTTACGGCACGCTCTCTCGAAACTTGACACCCTCAGTAAAAGTGTAACAGTACGCTCTCGAAACTTGACACCCTCAGTCCCACTGAGCTACGGCGGTGGTCATGACCAGCCGTAGCTCAGTGGTACAGCATCGGACGCGTTATTCGAAGGTCGCAGGTTCGGTCCCTGCAGGCGGCAAGTTATCTTTTCGTCCACTTTACTTTCTTCACATTTATATCCTAAAATTAATACAAATAACGTCCCCTATACTTTCCTTCGCATTATTGTCTGTTAGTTCTAATTAATATTGTGTCTAACAAATAAAAACCGCGCCGCCACGGTGGTCTAGTGGTTATGGCGCTCGACTGCTGACCCGCAGGTCGCGGGATCGAATCCCGGCCGTGGCGGCTGCATTTTCGACGGGGGCGAAAATGTTTGAGGCCCGTGTACTTAGATTTAGGTGCACGTTAAAGAACCCCAGGTGGTCGAAATTACCGGAGCCCTCCACTACGGCGTCTCTCATAATCATATCGTGGTTTTGAGACGTTAAACCCCAGATATTATTATAACAAATAAAAACGAGCTCTGAAAAGCCATCTTCTTTCCTTCATTCAACGTCATCAGCCACATGCGGCATCAACAAAGTGCACGTAATACCTTACAGATGTGTAGTGGGTACCTCGCTTATCCGCAGAAAGACGAATAATGGCGTTGTGGGTGTTGCCCTACTTCACAAAAAAACATGGCTGATCCCTCTGTCATAGGAATCGGTATAACACGAAAGTGAAACGTGTCTTCGCAGACGTAATTGAGCGTTTGTTGTGCATTCTTTCGCCCCAAGGGCGAAGGAATGAATGCTACTGCACCAAATTGTAATGTCACGCGAAGAACGGCAAGCAGCTCGAAACTTGCAACGCACTGCTCAAGCGGAACGGACGCACGGAACGAACATACACAGGATGAGAGCGAACTGTCACATTTGTAACCTTATTTCTGCGTGAGCACCGCGCTCCATTCGCAAAAGCGGCCGCTGCAGTGAGCCAAGTGACCTCCGTGCTCTCAACGGAAGACGTACAAACCACCGCGATCACGAGATAAGTGCACGCACGAGCGACCGCGCCCTGTAGAGGCGGGCGCTTGTCGCAAAGGCAGCGACTTTTAAAGCGCGCTCTTCGAGCCCTTCGCGCCATCTCGCTAGTGATAACGAAAACACACTGTAACACCGATCTCTGAGTAGCGCCACCGGCAAATGGTGTATATAAATAGCTCGCCGTTAGCATTGCGAAGAACATGCCGTCCGTGGCCAAATCATTTCGTGCTGCGGATCGAGGAGTCGTAAGTTCGATTCCCGGTATGGAACTTTTTTCTTCTGTTTTTTTTCTTTGCCACTGTTATTCTTTATATTTTACAACGTCATATCCGTGACGGAAATACGTCAGTGGAGCCGTGGTGGACCCCGGCATAAAACACTTTCGTGTCAAAATTACGATTTAGAACATAGTCGATGTCCTGCGGAAAGCCAAAACTTCAAACACATTTGGCCTTGCCCCAACACCAAGCTGTGCTCAGAAGTCGCATTAGGCAGTATCGTTTTCGTTGGTAATTTGTTTTAGTGTTTGCAACTTTAAAAACACAACTAATATAAATCCACTATGATAGAACCCTCGGTTATAGTTGCAGTATTTTCAAATAAGTGAAATAAAATAAATTACCTGATAAGAAATGGTATCGACGACTTCTTGGCGCACCTTTTCTTGGACGTCCGGGTATTTGGCGAGGACAAAGGTCAGATAACTGAGCGCCGACGCTATAGTTTCGTTCCTGCGGTGTGCCATACGAAGTTGCAGATTAACGTAGTACAACTTTCATGCCTTGCAATAAAAAAAAATTTTTTTTGTATTCGTCAATATGTCCAACACCTCATTGTCTTGTTAACTCAGTCATTCGTTAGTTCCTTAGTTTATCAAGACTAAGGGCCAAACAACGAAAACGTTCCTTTCCTCAGTAAGGAAGCCTTCATTTTGGTGAGGCCGCCTTATGTCACTCTGAGAGCTTCCTCACTGAGGAGCCCTCGGTGAAGGCTTCCTTGGCGCTTCCTCAGCTTAAGGTTGCTTTGGGGCTACCTTCGTGCGCCCTTAGGTCCGCTTCTGGCCCTGAACGAGCGCTTCACCTCATAGCTAGCCCACGTGATGCTTGTTTCCGAGGCAACCCTCCCACCCCACCTCTTCGGGGAGACGCGAGCGTGCGTGCACGGTTATGAAGCGCGTTTAGACCTTTTTTTAACCTCCTTGGTTTAGACCAAGGAGGTTAAAGAAAAATTGCTGGAGTGGCGATTATTGCGCAAGAGTGAAGCCGTGCCCACCACAATATGGCGGCTGCGCCCGCCATCTTAGTAGGGGCATGATAAACCGTCGGCGTTTGGCGAAGGAAAGCGAGCGTTTTCCTCGCACGCCAGACGAGTTCAATATGGCAACTTTTACGGGTCCGATACAGCTCCAAGTGTGTCTTTGTGCTACTAGTTTTCGATTGTAAGCCTCAAAGTCACGGGAAATTTTATTGGAGATCAATCGCCAATGCTCCCCTCGATGGGTTACTTTCGTCGGCAACAACGATCTTTTACTTTATAATGAACCTAGTACTTAGACTAACAGATAAAAGCCATTTGATCTCTAAGAAGGCACCACCAGAAAAGAGCACGTTTCCGAGCTCGTGGGTGGGCAAAAGCCGGCTTCACTTTTGCTGGCAAGGCGTTGCGAGAGCTTCCACTCCAGAATTTTTTTAAAACCTCCTTGGTTTAGACTGACAGCGTTAAGAGGCGGGCGTTTCAGTGTTGCTAGAACGCACCACGTTTTGCGCTCGACTACGGTGGCTTTTCAAATTTAGTAATCGCAGTTGGAAGAAAGCGTACACGCGTCTCTATATTAACACTTCAATTTGGAAGTGATGTAGTTAAGTTCGAGTTTTGTTGGTATCGACAGCCCCTCGATGATCCGAGTGCACGCTGACAACGCGAAGGAAGAGCCAGAGTCTGGTCGAAGGCAGCGTTTATTCAGGGCGACCGTTCGCACGGGCCGCGCCCAGCGAACTCTCTCAGTTCCCGTCTTCCCACCGGCATTCCCGCTCAGTTGAAAAACAATCATATGAAACACTGTACGTTTCCCCTCTCAGTTGAAAAACCATTAAAAAAACAGTGTAGGTTTCCCCTCTCCTTGCTCTCAGCTAGGAGAAAAGGAATCCGCGCGACGCTCTCCTTCCTCAGCACCACCTGCGTTGGCCATTACTGCCGACGGACGTAACCCGATATCCCGCTTCGGACACCGCTTCTCCTCCTCTGTCGTTACGGCCACATGGCCAGGACCTCGGCGCCCGCCTGACCGTCTCGAGAATCCGCTGCGGCGGTTAGCTTCCCCGACACAAGCTCTCCAAGCAATAATTCCGGGAAGCCCGCTACAGCTCTCGAGCCATCTTCCCGACGACCCCCTGTGGTGTCGGCGCCAGGATCCGCCTCGCTGCGAGCTAACAGCTCGCAAAAATAGCGAGCAGCAGCCCGCTCACACATTCTAAGGCGCTCACACTCTCTCAGACTGACTGATGTGGTGACCCAACTTTTTTTACACAATAAACGCTTGTGAGCAAAGCTTATATTCGATAATCTCGAACGCAGGAACGCGGCAACCATTCCTCCCGCGAGGACGGGTGAAGGGAGCTTTCAGAGTACGCTTGCTTCCTCCGTCGGTACTTGGCTGTAAGGAGGCCTCACGTAAGGTGAGGACGCGGTCGAAGGAAAGGAACGTTTCGTTGTTTGGCCCTAAGAATCGTACTCACTGAGGGAATACAAATTGCTCAGAAACAATCTAAACATGTAACCTAAATCGCACAGGAAATCATACTTTCAAACTAATAGAGTTTGATAGCTGCTCTAGCAAACCCGATATGTCCTGGCAAAATTAAATACTATCTTCAATTCCAGCAAATCATCTACTCGTCTTCAAAAACTACTCAGTGTTCATAGTCGTGTGCACGGGGGCTGCGATGAACCTTTGCCCCCTTTACGGGGAACTTTGCGCATGCCTATGTCGGTGCTAACGAAATAGCGGGCAGCGCTTTGGCAAATACTTTTAATGATTATTTCGTGAGCGGGTGTAATACTTGTTCATCTGCTGATATTTAGAAATTCATGCCGTGGAGGAATCAATCTTTCCTTTTTCCATTCACCCATTTATGGAGCCTGAAGCACAGTCAGTTTTTCTTTCAATTAAAAATAGCTACAGGTGCAATGTTGAGGGCATGCAGGTTCGTTCGATCAAGTGTGTGCCCGATATTCCTCGTCCATATCTCACTTATATCTTTAACATGTTTTTGTCGAACGCTATCTTTCCCAGTAGGAAGCGGATTTCAAGAGTTTCGGTGCTCTTTAGGAAAGGTGACGTACGCGATATAAAAAAAAACATAAACCCATTTCTATATTACCTGCATTATTTAAAAAGTTGAAGAAGCTAATACGCATGCAAATGTCTAAATTTTTCGACAACCTCAATCTTATCTATATAGCACAGTTAGGCTTTAGGGAACGCCTGTCTAGGAAACAGCCTTACTTCAACAAAAAGAATTCATTTTACTCCAATTTCAAAACAATAATCTTGCTCTCGGCTCTTTAGGTTGATTTTACTGAAGCATTTTATTGCAATCATCATTCCATATTACTTGATATGCTTGAAACTCATGGTACTGGTGGGCAGTGTCTAAAAATTGTGAAAGCTTACCTAGATCATCGCTATCAATACGTCCAGAATAAAAATTGCTGCTCAAATTTAAAAGAAATCAGAACAGGCGCTCTTCAAGCACTCTTGACTCGTTTCTTTTATAGTGCATATAAATAATCTAGTAAATATCTATCGAGATGCGAAATGCATAATGCGTGCTGAAGATGCGGGTATATTGTACTCGTCACCGAAACCTATTAGCTTTAAGAATAAAGCCAATGCTGCCTTAAAAACTCTGAAACATTGGTCCGCAGCAAACGTTCTACAAGTTAATACAAACAAAGCAAAATCGGTGATTTTCAGGCAGAAATATAAGCAAATAAACTGCAGTACAATTACCCTTCTTCAAGCATGCAATAAAATCGAAATAGTAAGTAGTATGACAGTACGCACTACCTTCAGACAAGATATACTTTGGGATGAACACATTGAATCGGTTTCTAGCAAGCCGTCCCGTGTGGTTGGTATAATGGCGCGACACAGAGCTATATTACCTTTGACCAAAAAGCGACTCAAGGCCACCGATTTTCACATCTGCGTGTGACTTGTGCCCGTCATCACACTGAATTCACGTGTGCTCGCATTGATATTTCCCCGTAAAATAGACTGGCGTCCCCTGCGCACGTGATTGGCTCATGGGTTTGCGACTGCAGTCGTGCGACTGAAAAATCGAGCAGCAAGCGACTGAGTCAAAGCAGTCGCATTGCGGCGAAAGCGGCCATTTGCGACCAGTCGCTTGGCGACTAGGTCGCGCGACCGGTGCTAGTCGCCGGTGTGAACGCCGGTGAACGAGCCTTGAGTGTTCTTGACACTTTTGCGCTTGGCTACTGCGCTTGGCCGCTATGACCTCTAAAAAGTCATTTCAGTGTTCCGCCTCGTCCTACTCACGACTATGCCATGTAATTCCCACACTTCAGATTCATTTTTGAAAGCAACTATCATCCGCCTACTTAATCTCTATAATTATACGTTAAGTGAGGTGTTGAAATCGGAGGTAAAAGAAAACTGAAAGTTTTATTTTTTTTGTGAGTTATCTAATATCAATAAAACACCATTCGCACGCCACTCGACACACAAAACTGTGGAAGGTGGACACTGCACGGGCAAGTTTTCCTATGCAGAAAAATACCGTACACACTGCCAGCCTTTTAAATTTGCTTCGTAAATAAGTTATTGAGTTACGAACAACATCTGTACTAGTACTGCGCGAACATTTCACCAATCCTATCACACGTGATAAATAAGAGTATTATAAACGACAGAAAGTTTGTGTCCGTGTCTGCATGCCAACTTCTTTTATCGAGAGCATTATCTTGCATTTTTTTTTCATTTCTATGACTGTTTAATGGGAAAGAACATTACTTTTTTACTCTTTTGTGTTCTTTTTAACACGAAGTGTTTTATGCCGGGGTCCACCACGGCTCCACTGACGTATTTCCGTCACGGATATGACGTTGTAAAATATAAAGACTAACAGTGGGCAAAGAAAAAAGCCAGAAGAAAAAGTTCCATCGCCGGGAATCGAACTTACGACCCCTCGCTCCACAGCGCGCAACGCGAAACAATTCGGCCACGGACGGCACGTTCTCCGCAGTGCTAACGGCGAGCTATTTATATACACCATTTGCCGGTGGCTGTACTCGGAGATCTGTGTTACAGCCTGGTTTCGTTATCACTAGCGAGTTGGCACGAAGGGCTCGAAGAGCGCGCTTGAAAGGTCGTCGCCGCTGCGACGAGCGCCCGCGTCTACAGGGCGTGGTCGCTTGTGCGTGCGCTTATCTCGTGATCGCGGTGGTTTGTACGTCTCGCGTTGAGAGCACGAAGGTCACTTGGCTCACTGCAGGGGCCGCTTTTGCGAAAGGAGCGCGGTGCTCACGAAGAAATAAGTTACAAATGTGACAGTTAGTTCGCTCTCATCCTGTGTATGTTCGTTCCGTGCGTCCTTTCTGCTTGAGCAGCGCGTTGCAAGTTTCGAGCTGCTTGCCGTTCTTCGCGTGACATTACAATTTGTTGCTGTAGCATTCATTCCTTCGCCGTTGGGGCGAAAGAATGCGCAACAAATTGCTCAACTACGTCTGTGAAGACAGGTTTCACTTTTGTGTTATACCGACAGTGCTGGGCAGTATCGAAGATACATGTATCTTAGATACTATCTTAGATACTCTTTGTGTATCTTGTATCTGTATCGCGATACGTCACGCAACACGTGCATCAGTATCTGTATTTCCGATACATTGAATAATGTATCGAGTATCTTAAGATACAAGATACTGCGATCGCACCACCAGTAAACCTGTGCTGAACGCCGCTTCTCAAGCTGATATTGCTGCCCCTAAGACACCAGAATAAAGCTAAAGGCAGTAAAATTATTTTATCTTTCCACCAGAGTTTTCCAGCGAGGAAAGGCGATGAGCTCTGAGCGTCCCTATTGGTGGAGCAGAGTCACGTGGTGACGCTCGCGTCGTCTCGACAGACAAGCGCGCGAACGTACACCCAGCCGACCTTTTGTTTTTTCGTTTTTTTTAGTTGTCTCAGTGCCATCACACTTGGGACTTAGCAATCATCCTGTGCCGTGCACTGCAATGCGCGCGGCATCTTTCGCAGACATTCTGATGCCGCTGTAGTGTCATTATCGAAGTTTCTCTTGAATGGTGCTTCGTTACGAAGGCTGGAGAATACAAGAATGGGGGGGGGGGGGGTTCTTTGCGTCTCTTGGCTTTCACACATCGGCGATTTGAAGGATCTCGTGGATGTAAGTGTGACTTAACATGCACTGAGATGAAAAAAAATTTGTCCAACATCTATAGCACCACTGGTACCGATGCTGGACCTAACAGAACAAGCATTTACATAGCAACCGCTATCTTGGCGTACGATTACTTTTCATTTATTCAAAGAGTTTCTAAAATCATAATTTGATTGTTTGCAAAAGTTCTTTCTTAGCTGTCCTTCTTTTCCATCCCATACATTACATATAATTTTATATATATATTTTTTCTGGTCTGCTTACTGCAATATGCTTTTAACGTACTGACAAGGTAAGCTTTCTGATTTATTCTTGCTTTAAATTGTCTGCGTCATTTCTGCTACTTTTTACATACTTATAGTCCAATTGAAATTATTGTTATGTAAAGGCGATATTGAGAGAAATACATAATAATCCGGACGCGCCTGGTGTATGCAATAACAAAGATTCTGCTTACTACTAAGTAAAATCGCGAAATTGAGTTTCCATTACAATCGTAAATTATTAGGAGCCATTTTATATATGTTAGCAAAGGTATCCGAGAAACATGGTTATACCAAATGCTCCGTTTTTCTCATGAGCGTCCCAACGAGCCGTTTTACGCTATTTTCCATAGGCACTGAATTTAATTCTCATAGCTATTAGGGTTACCGTCGTGGTGGTCTAGTAATTATGGCGCTTGACTGCTGACCCGAAGGTCGCGCGGCCGCATTCCGATGGAGGGAAAATTCTGGAGGCCCGTGTGCTTATATTCAGATTTTAGAACCCCAGGTGGTTAAAATTTCCGGAGCTCTAAATTACAGCGTCTCTCATAATGATATCGTGGTTTTGGGACGTCAAAGGCAACAATTATTATTAGCTCTTGGGGGTGCTGCCTGTGCTGTGTTTCTATGCTTATTCTCTGTGTCTTATACGCAACCGCTTTTCTATTTTACTTAGATATATTCGTGTTCCTTGTTTAGGCTTCCCTAAATTGTTTTACTTCTACTAATCACCAGGTAATCGGAGCTATAGCTGACAATAGTCTGAATAGCGGCGGTGTCCTGTGGCGCTTTGTGCCACTGCAAAATACGTCTGAAACGTTTCTGGGTGGCACATGTTCTTGGTGACGTACATCTGTCCGGTGATCCGTTATTTCGAAAACGGTAATACGTTTACGGGCAAGGTAGAACTCCACAGTGGTATATTTGCACCATCGTGAGGAGGTTTCTTATTGAAGTTCTTATGATTAGATGGCAACCTGCTAGCTCGTCGGCAAGCAGAGCAGCGACTCCTATCAATTACAAAAGCGACAAGCAAAAGCCTCTACCATCGAAGTGTATGAAGTGCTGTCATATTAGGCAGCTAAAGCAACGCCAATAAGTTGTTACGGAATGAAACTAATGTATCAATGTATTCTAGAAGTAGAAAACTTTTGAGAAACTAACGCACATTTCAATCAAATGGAACAAAATTGGTCGCAGCTAATACATTTTTCAAGCGAACATTTTCGTGAATAGGCATTTTGTGCTTCATTATATAGATATATAACAAGAAATTTGCAAATGTATCGAAGTATCTTAAGATACAACTGGAATGTATCGTATCGGATACAATCATTGTTGAGGTATCTTGTATATGTATCTCAAATACTTCTAGCCTGAGTATCTTGTATCGTATAGCGATACAATTTCAAAGTATCTTTGCCCAGCCCTGTATACCGATTCCTATGACAGAGGTATCAGCCATGTTTTTTTAATATAGTGTTATCGCTGCCTACATTGTAGAGCTGGCTGAGGTGCAAGAGGAGGCGTTTGCTGGGCGGCGTCTTGAGTCATGGTAGCAGGCACGGTACGGGATCGAAGCTCCAAGGGCATCGAATGCGGACCGTAGTTGTTTAAAGGGCACAGCACTCTCCACCAAATTGTCAAGACGTTTATTAACGGAGACTATGCGACGGCGCACGGCAGCGACAGTCAAAGCGGGGCCGACTCTCTGCACGAGGAGCGTGCTCTCAGAGAAGAGAACGACCCACTGGAAGGCGCTCGAGAGGACGACCCATTACTCAGTAGGAACGCTTCGCTACAAGTACTTATTCATTGTTATTAATATATATTTTTATTAACCTTGAACATTTTTTTACATGATGAATGGCACTCTTATTGCAGACATACAAACAAATGCATTTACTGCGCTTTTGCCTGTAATGAGACTTCTAGCCTTTTATACTGTTAAACCAATAAATAAACAAAGTAACTTCGTCCAACATGCACTATCATGCACCAGCATGCACTATGCTGGCTGTCGTCATTGAAGGATCCCTCAGGCCGTCTCGCCCGCTGGGCACTACGCCTGCCGGGCTACGACATCCGCGTGCTGTACCGCAACGGACGCCAGCATGCTGACGCCGACGCCCTCTCGCGCTCTCCCTTGCCTGAAGACAATGCCCCCTGCTCAGTATCTCACATAACTGTTGCTTCAATCAGCGTTCACACCATCGCTACCGAACAGCGCAAGGATAAATGGATCGCCTCGCTGATCGACTTGCTCACTGATCCGTCGGCAACACCATCCACTCGCGCGTTGCGTCGTCAAGCCCACCATTTCGCCGTTCGTGACGACCTCCTGCACCGACGCAATTACAACGCCGACGGCCGCCAGTGGCTACTAGCGATACCCCGCAGTCTGCGTTCTGATATATGCGAGGCCTTCCACTCTGACCCGCAATGCGCGCACTCTGGGGTATCCAAAACTTACCACCGCATTCGACAACGATACTTCTGGCGTGGGATGTACCGCTACGTGCAGAAGTTCGTTCGCTCCTGCCTCGATTGCCAACGCCGAAACCCTGCAACGCACGTGTCGCCAGCAGGTCTACAACCATTACCTTGCACTAACCGTCCGTTCGGGCGCGTGGGCATCGATTTGTATGGACCACTTCCTATGACTTCGGCTGGTAACCGCTGGGCCATCGTCGCTGTTGACCATCTAACGCGCTACGCCGAAACCGCCGCCGTCCCAGCGGCTACAGCGCGCGATGTTGCCTCCTTCCTACTACACCGATTCATACTGCGTCACGGTCCACCCCAAGAGCTTCTCAGCGATCGAGGCCGTGTCTTCTTGTCGGAAGTCGTGGAAGCCATTCTGAAAGAGTGCCATGCTGTTCACCGCAAAACTGCTGCTTACCACCCACAGACGAATGGCCTAACCGAACGCTTTAACCGCACGCTCGGCGACATGCTGTCAATGTACGTCGCCGCCGATCACACCAATTGGGATGCCATTCTGCCCTTCGTCACCTACGCCTATAACACCGCCCCTCAGAGCACTACTGGTTTTTCACCGTTCTTCTTACTGTACGGAAGGCTCCCGTCGCACACCATCGACACGATACTTCCATACAAGCCGGATTCATCTGAGTGTGCGCCTATTTCTGACACAGCCAGGCTCGCTGAAGAGTGTCGCGAGCTTGCCAAGACATTTACGACGCAGGAACAAGAGCTGCAGAAGAGCCTTCGCGATGGCACCACCACTTCTGAACCCACGTTCCTCCCTGGAGCGCTCGTATGGCTCTCGGTCCCTACCACTGCAAGTGGCCTTTCTCCAAAACTGCTGCCGAAATACGAAGGCCCATACCGGATCGTCGAGCGCACATCCCCGGTCAACTACTTGATCAAACCCACCGAACCAGCTTCGGACATGCGCCGTCGAGGGCGCGACATTGTCAACGTGGAGCGCCTCAAGGCCTACTATGACCCACTCATAGTGACGAGCTGTTAGGTCGCCGGACGGCTCCCTATTCGTACCCGGGGTAATTGTAGAGAAGCCTTGGGACATGGTAATGGGTTACCCTCTCCAGCGCCTTCTAGTGGGTCGTCCTCTTTGGCTGCTTGAAAAAGAACGCCGCTCGCGCAGAGAGTTCGTGCCTTGCCGTGACTGTCGCCATTACTCATTGTCGTTGAGTACTGTCTATTAAACACCTTAACATTTCAAAAAGCTGCGAAGGTCCTGGGTTCGGTCACCACCATCGGCAAATTCTTTTTTCCCTCCTCTATAAGTTATTTTGCCATTTATACCATAGTTAGCACACGTCAATTAAAACCTATATATAATGTTACATATCCTTTACTTGGCATCATCGGGTCGTGTATAATAAAGAAACAGGCCCCTCTATCCAATCTCCTCCTTTCATTCGAGATAATAGAGAACTCAACCTTTGGATTTATATTGAACGAAGATAATGTGGCTGTCATAACAGCCGCTATAGCCAAGATAAACATCCGACGTTAGCGAATCGTAAGTCAATACTAGTAACCATTGGCAACGCGCGAGTAAACACGGTACTTCGCTAAGGAAGGCGACAACTCTAGACGGGTTGAATCGGCGTGCGAACTATTGTCGACATTGTCGTAAATCATCGTGAACATAATCAAACCTTGTCACACGAGGTGAGTAGAACAGACCAAGAAAGACAAAGCCACGTATGCAGTTCACATGTCAATGTTGAGTCATGTTGCTTGTAACGTCCACTGAGGCATGATGAATATACGCGAGAACCGACAGTCATGTGAATTGCGCCGTTACTCGCGTGACATGCATGCCCGCGTCTTACCCTGCGACGAATATCGTGGTCGCACAGTTGGTTACTTCCAACGTTGTTAGTGGCCTTGTTTTCACTCGTCCTGGTGGTGCAAACATGGAAAGTGGACAAAAAAAGGAATGCAGCTGACAAAAAAAAAAAAAGAAAAGATAGGCCAGAATGACTCTGAAATGCGAAAACGAAACAACATTCTGCCCAGTGACGTGGAGCGCAGGTAGCTACTAGAACAGTTGGCCAACAGCGCGAGAAACAGGACAGGCTGAGACAGACGACTGTCTCAGTCTGTTAGTGCCGTTCACTACGCGGTTACCCAATTCTTCTAGTATTCCCGAATCAGCTTAAGTTGACACCTTAGAGAGGCCGTTACTGCTTGTGCAAAGTGGCTGCGCTAGCAAGCGTTCCTGAAATTAAATAGAAATAGAGAAAAGAAAGAAACGGGTGTGACAGATCCAATCAGTGCGTCCTTCAACAACATTTCTGACGACGTGAAAGACACTACAGAACGCTGTTTTTGCGAATACAGGGCAGCGTAGAAACGATAATATTCTTTTACACGCGTTATATAGCTCTGATATAGTGTACATATTAGACGCGAAATAATAACGACCAATATTAGAGCATCGCTGTATTGCTCCTTGCGACTCAGCTAAAAGGCACGGTGTAAATATCCTGACTTACTCAAGATGTGTTCACAATAGGGCGGCGCAATGAGCACATGCTGTCCGATGATCATTAAATGTCCTTATTCTGGTCACCATATAAGCATTGTCTCGTGCGCGAGGTCTATAGACCAGTACGTGTGCTCAAATACTACGCTACTGCGACGTGCCTCATAACTGTATCCTGCTCTTGTCTAAGCCATCTATGACACATCTGCGCAGTGGGCCTCCGGTGTGGCTGACCACACAACCTTGACCGCTGGTAGATGTACCCTTCGCCGCTCACTCTTAGACCTCCTGCGCGAATAAAATTTGTCACGCTTCTTCGACACCATTTTCCAGTATGGACCTAACGTCAAGCGTTAGAAAAAGGTAATAATTGTAGTTTCACTTGCCAAAAGCCCGATATGATTCTGAGGCACGCCGTCATTGAGGGCTCCGGAAACTACGACCCCCTGGGGTTCTTTAACCTACACCTAAATCTAACTTCATTATGAAATGCGTTTCGTATAACAGTCACTGGACTACGGCCCTGCCACGGCGGTCTAGTGGGGCGCTCTATTGCTAACCCGAAGGTTGCGTGATCGAATCACGGCCGCGGCGGCTGCTTTTTCGATGGAGGCGAAAACGTTTGAGGCCCGTGTACTTAGACTTAGGTGCACGTTAAGGAACTCCAGGTGGTCGAAATTTCCGGAGCCCTCCACTACGGCGTCCCTCATAATCATATCGTGGTTTTGAGACGTTAAACGATAGATATTATTTTTATTATTACTAAAGCACTACGAAGAAACGATGAGGGGACGTACGTAGCGCCACGTACGCCCACTTGTTGTTTCTTCGTCATCCTTTAGTCCAGTAACTGTTACACGAAGCGCATTTCTACGTGAGCGTGTACCAACTATATCCCATTCATTGTTTTAGTAAACCTAAGCCTAAGTACACGGGTCTAGCATTTCACGTCCATCGAAATGAGACTGCCGCGGTCGGGATCGGAGCCGCGTCTTTCGTGTCGGCAGCCGAACACCGTGACCAGTGTACCAGGCATTAAAAAAGAAAAAAAAATTACACCATTTCCCGCTAAAGGGGACCATGAAGCCGGAGCACTTGCACGATCGCGTTCCGTTGACGTTCTTTGGGCATGCTACCGACCTCGCGTCGTGGAACGCGAAGACGAACGCTACGCGCGTCTTGTCTTCCCTCTAGCCTGGCCGTTAGTTCTCACAGGGCGAGCGGGGAACGCAGTCGGCAGGCGTGCGAGAGGGGGGCAGCGTAGGAGAGGAGAGAGAGGGGGAGGAGACGCGCATGCGCTGGTGCTCATCGCGGCGTTGCGCAGGGAGAGAATTTCGGCAAGTCTAGCCCGCGTTTTATAGGAAAAGTGGAAAGGGGGAGGGGAGAGGGGAAGTGGAGAGGGGAGTGGAGAGGGGGATGAGAGAGGTAAAGTGGAGAGGGGGAAAGGGGATAGGGGATGTGGAGAGGGGGAGTGGAGAGGGTATGCGCATGCGCAGTAAGGGTGGTCACGCCGCACACCACCACCACCGGATTGAACTCCGCCATAAGATACTTCGCATCTAACAACAACTTAATATTGAGTTTTCCGAAACCACGATCAGCCGGCAATGTCGTCTCCTTGCAAACTTGACGCTTATATAATTAAGCCATCTTCTTCCCGTATTTCATCCAGCTCCTAATTATTTCTTCCACGCACATTTACGCTCTTGGTCGCATGTCTCTACAAGCCCGTAGAGATATAAGGAACTCACCGTTTTTCTGTCTCTCATCTTTTTCTGGAGTTTCGTTTTCGGCATACTCTGCATCGAGCAGGTGTTGTAGAATATCATGTCTTCGATACTGCATGGTAGAGAGAAAGAAAAGTGTAAGCAAGAGGTCATATTAAAAAAACCTGCACTTGAGGACAGGGACAAGGGGCACGGGAAACACGAGCTGTATTCTGCGCCCTGTAACCTTATTTCGTTATCTGCAAAAACAAGTAAAAAGCAGCTGTATCACGAATCGGCAAAATTATGAGGGATTAATTCCCTCGCCTGTAAGTGACAGCCAGGAGCCCTCAGGTTCTGGCGGCATCCTCGGCTTGCCGAACTGCTAGGAGTTGTTCATCCGGATCACAGCTGAGCAGTGTCCTGGTGGTCCCGCAAGTGGTCCCGTAAGATGTGACTTTCTTGCGGTACCACTTCTCAAAGCTCTTTGGTCACCGAGACTAAATGTTCCCGCACCAATTCAACAATTTCGGCCAATGAGCTTATCTATATCAGTAACTGTCACTTGCTGTCACACTCACTAACTAAAAAAAGCTGCATTACTCAGCTCGGATCCAGATGGGTCACGAAACGCTGTGGTTTAAGGTAAGTAAAGCACTTGTCACTTACCGAAGGGTCCTTCTTCCTAGTCTCAACTATCTTAGCCATACGTCGATTCACCATGAGGTGGTTCTCAACCAGCAGAGGAATCCAACTCAGAGGTCTCATCACGCGCCCGAAGCACGTGGTGCTCTCTGCACATATAAGGAACAAACAAGGGAGGGGAATATCTGGAATGCTATCTCTGGGCTGATCTGTACTGGGCGAAAAAAAAAATAAAGCGACAGAAAAGTGCACTGTCACTCCTTCGCAACCGCACATCCCTACTGAAACCTTCCGTGCGCAATTCCAATAATCCCATGTTTCCGTAAGATTCTTACAAAAATATGTGCCAAATATACGGAAAATATATGGATTCCGTGACGGAACATATGGAATTGTTGCAATGACATACACGAAACGCTTCATTATGGATATGGCAGATTTCTTGGGGACGTATACACGAATGTCTTCAACCTACTGCACACGTTATTGATTATGATGGTTAAGGAAGCTGCGGCACCTAGTGCCGACTCCGGACGGTCACGGAGGGGAAGGGAAATTGCCCCGCTATCAGTCCCAGGCACACTGCAGGGCTTCTTGCTCAAGTACACCTTAGGCGGCCGCATGGGCATTGTTAAGTGCCGTTGAACAGACCCCATAAGTAAAGCAGATAGTAAAATCACATTCGTCCATCTACCACAATTGGACGGAGACACCGCATTCGCGATATTGCGTTTACCCGCTCATAAGTGCAAACATTTGTCGCTAAGATATACGCTTTTGTATGCATTATAGGCCCATTGCCGACTCACGCGCAATCATGTGAAGCGGACCGCTCATGATCTTGTGGCAGACGTAACGGACGACGGTGGAAATGGAGTGGCCCGGACTTCCGCGGACTCTTGCGTCGACGCCGAACGACACGTGCGCCACCAAGTGCATTGCGAGCTGCTCGTACGTGTGCACCATGTTCACCTCGCCACCCGATCGGGCCGCTTCCTCCAGAGATTCTAGAAGGCCGGCGATGTACTCTTCCATGAGTGGCATCATCTGTGGAATTGTGAACGATAGGCGTCAGGCGGGACAGCACAACATACGACAAACGCGGACGTCGCTGCACGCGTAAGCCGAGAACCGAACCACAGAAAGATGAGGTGGAGGTGTGCGTGGCTACGAGCCTCAACCAGCTCCGTACTGCAGACGATGCATAACTGGGGTTCAGCATATCTCACTTCGAATGAAGTACGCGTCGATTGAATACGCTTATTTTTTCATGCGCAATACCTTAATTTTCATTGTCAGCTAGAAGAGCGCGCCTTGTCACTTTTATCGTACATTGCTGCCGCGCGACGCGGTGAGCGTCCCAAAGCACTGGCGATGAAATTCGTGTATTTAGGAGCCCTTCCCCTGTGGAAATGGGGACAAGCGAAGCTTGGCATACGCGCGCCTGACGTGCTACTTTTCTTTCTTTCTTTCTTTCTTTCTTTCTTTCTTTCTTTCTTTCTTTCTTTCTTTCTTTCTTTCTTTCTTTCTTTCTTTCTTTCTTTCTTTCTTTCCTTCTTTCTTTCTTTCTTTCTTTCATTTTTTCTTTCTTTTTTCTTTCTTTCTTTCTTTCTTTCTTTTATCCCGACAACAAAGAAATGTGGCAACGCGAAATGACAAGTCAATTCGCGAACCTCGATGGAATATCACATTGCCGAATCAGAATCAACTGATCACCGACAAGGTCGCGATTGAGAGGGCATCAATTATCGTAAAACGGCGCATACAAATACGCATGTGAAATACGCACCTTCGAGGGCCGCACATCTTTGCACTAACTGGCGCCGGAGTTTTTCGCGTTCACACCTATACAAGACGTCGACACTTGTCAGGCAATGCGAGCTTCGCTTCAATTTGCAGGATGGAGTAAGCCGACGCGAGACAGTGGCAATTGAAGATCACTAAAGGGCTTCGGCTTCGGCTTCGGCTTCGGCTTTCGGTTCGGCTTCATTCCGCCGTGGACATAAAATATGACCACGATGATGATGAAGACGGGGAAGATTACGACGGCTGTGGCTGTACCTTGCCACATCGCCCACAAGGCGCGCGTGCCTGCACGTATTCATGAGAATTTGTAAAAGTTGTGAGTGCCTTCAGAGAATCTTGTCGTGCATTTCTAGAGGTAGAAATTACGCTGCACGTATAGTTATGGTGCACAAACCACCGTTAAGTTTCATTTGATGCGCATGTATACCTACCAGCTTCAACTTTCCGGGGCTGAATGCGCCGGCCACGGCCTTTCGGGTACTTCTCCATTTGGAGCCTTCGACGTGTATGATGGAGTCGCACATTAGCGGATGCAGTTTTTCTATCATCATCGTCTCCTGGCAAGGTCAAAGAAAGAAGAAACTTATCGGACGACGTCGGTGTAATCTATCGCCGAATGCAAGCGCTAATCTATATAAGCAGAGTAGAGCAGACCCTGGACGCACCCACCCCGAGGAATTGGCTAAAAACCGGATAACTTTGTTCTTTTTTAAAATAAAACATATACACTCTCAGTTAAGCAATGAGAAAGTAATAAAAACCAAACAGCATTTAAAACGACTGCGATATACAAAACAGGCAGGATACATAAAATAATTTGTGAAAAAAAATATTGAAAAAGAAATAAAGCAATTTGGTAGAAAGCAAGGTAAACTACAGAAGTTTATTCCATGGACTGAAGTCTTTGATCATCTAAGACACTACCGCGAGCCTTCCTGACGCTGTGCACAAAGGTCGAGGCCACCAAACAAAATACATTTCGAAGTTTTCAATCTAAACTAAGATGGCGGAAGACATCCGATAGCCTCGTGGGGATGCTGGCAGCTGGCTTCTTTTTTTTTATTCTCCTCAGCTTTTAATTTTGCTTTCGGCTACTTGCACCTCGCTTCCTCTTCAACCATCATCATTCCACACATCCACAGGCAATATTTAAAAAATCACACATCAGCGTCACGTATATCTGAGAAAAATTATGAAAAACGGGACAAGTTGCAATTTGTGCACCGTGACTGTCTGGTGATACTAGCTGTGATAAAGTGCAGCATACAAACCACGAAGGACTCTGTTCGTGTGCTGGGCACCACGTGATCTTTATCATGCAACATTATTACCGGCGTATAAATGCGTAAAACCGTCACAAAAGCCGAGAGGTAAAAGTACAAACGTAGAATAAGGTCAGTTGTTGGTATACGTGTTAATTAATATATGCGCACCCCGAGTTTCCCAACTCATGTAATCGATTTGCTTTATTGATTACTTTACTTATGTTTCTATGATATATCTACCATATACAATCATCAACACATCTTTTATTTATTTATTTATTTATTTATTTATTTATTTATTTATTTATTTATTTATTTATTTATTTATTAGAACTCATTCGGTGGTGGCCTTGGGGTGCTCAGCAAAGAACATGATGTCGCCAGGCGCTAGCGCAATAAAAAACGCCACCAAGTCGCCACAATATTTTCATACTTACAGTCGCAATCTTTTTGAGAGTGAACACAGGAGCGCGTGGCTTTCTGTACAACTAGCGCCGTTAGGCGACACGTAACAGTATGTGCGCGCATGCGCGACGAGGGTAGCTTCCCTTCGCGCGCATCACGTCACCGGAGTGCTCGTGTGTCGTCTGCTAGCTGTTCTGCGGCCCCGGTGGTGGTTGTATTATGACGGTAACTAAAATTTGAATGCTTTCAGTTCAAACGGTGTGCTTCTTATGGTTGGCGTGTCACCTAGTTCTAGTATTTTTCTTTCTCCTCTGTTCTTGTAGTCGTGCAACGAGCAGACAAATAAATACAACATTCGAAATATCACTTGGTGCACGTCTCGCAAAACATTTATACGTTTAAGGAAGTAGTATCAGTAAAGTGGAATAATTTTGCTTCATGTTATATTAGCGTTTTGTCATGACCCCCTTTGCAAAAAACACTGCTGCCATTCTGAGGGTAGTGATGAGTACAGCGTTGGCACAAAAATGTGATGCGCTCAAAGATTATCTCAGTCTTCCCGAACGGCTACCTATAGGGCTCGTCCGCAGTCGCCGCGTAAACACGGTGCTGCACCGTGGCTGCTTTTATGTGTAATCCCATATATTTTCGCAAATGTTCATGCCGGAAGAGGAGCATAGCTATCCTACGATTTTCTTTCTGACAATTAGTGCAGAGTGTACCGGCGCCAGGTCATTCTGGAACATTAAATATGCGTCCGCAAAGCCGCCTAGCTACAGATCAATGATCATCTTGAGAACGGCAGCAAAAAAAAAAGAAAAAATTACATTTGAAAGTTTTATTCGTGCATCGTGTAGAACGTAATTGCAAGTTCAGCATTGTTACCACATTGAAGCACACAGCTTCGTTCCTGCGGTACGCGTGCACCAGACGACACGCGCTTGCTTGCCTGCACGCAATGCGCGCGACAGCAGACTTCTCGCACGCCGGACGCACTGCGCATGAGCAATGCTTCTTGCTGCCGCCGCTTAACTGCGCTCGGAGCACGGAAGGCCACGGGCTCCCGTGTTCACTCTCAAAAAGATTGCGACTGTACATGACAGATGGGCGTCGAAGCATTCACACGGTTTGTGTATATCTATGACTCGTTTCATCCCTGTCACGTGCTTGCGCCGGATATTCCCTTCGTCTCAGCAGCCCACTATCGTATATGCACATCGTCCCGGTAAAAATTGAAGGGCCCTTGAACTTCACTTTCAAGAGGATAAAGCGATTCCCAATCGCTAACCTGGCTTCGCTTCTCGGCGGACACCTCAACCATGTCGCCAGGAAAGGCACGTCTGTGCGCGGGACATTGGC
Source organism: Rhipicephalus sanguineus (assembly GCF_013339695.2). NCBI lineage: Eukaryota > Metazoa > Arthropoda > Arachnida > Ixodida > Ixodidae > Rhipicephalus > Rhipicephalus sanguineus. The sequence goes on along the minus strand of NC_051181.1, from coordinate 79,988,883 downwards.
CGTTTCAAGCTATCCTAGAACACCTACTGCAAGTACAGTTGCCAAGTGCCCACTGCGACATAATTCTTGCTTTTGCGGGTTGGCGAGGTGCCCGCTACTGGTCCGTAAGGCGAGACGTGCACCTGCGCACTTTGTTGATACTGTTGCTAACGGTGGTGATGATTAAATATGCCGAGTCCTTTGTAATGGTTGGTCCTTTAGACCACCCACTCATTGCTCAATTCACACGTCTTGACGGCTGGTTAGATTCTACGCTTCCGCCACTCAGTTTTGCATGCGTCAAGTAGTACATGAGCCTACAGTGCTTTCCTCTCCTCTCGTGTTACCGTCCGTTTTCTTGCGCAGTTACATAATGGATCATTACCAACTCGCCCAACTTACCACTCTCCGTCAAGTAGACTCCTTATACTAGATGAGAATCATATGGCGTTTTCTTTTTTCGAAGCAGTTTCAAGCACTGCAGTGACTCTGTGGCAGAACGCATGCTTGCCGCACTGGGGGCCTGGGTTCGATTACCACCGAAGATTTTTATTATTTCTTTATTTGAATCTGTCTCGAATTTTCGCTAGCGAACAATGCTGACTTTTCCCTCACAACGAACGACGCCGACGCCAGATTTTCTGCGAAACGAACTCTTTAACGCTACCGCTTTGAAACAGGCTGAACATTTGCGGCGAATACCAACGGCCCGCCAACACCATGTGCAGTCATTGTAGCCTCAATATACAAAAGCTATGCCATAATATCATATTGGCGTGTGGTAAATAAACCAAGTGCAGCGGTCTCGGATTCCGCCTTCAGCTTCGTGTGTAGTTTAACGAGCAGCTGCGTCTCCTGTACTTTTCGTGGCATTATGACAACGCGTTTATAACAGGACAACGCTTTGTATACTCACCCCTCGGCCCGTGAAATTCGAGAAGCTTCGCACGTACACTTCCTCGATCAGATCCAAGTCCTGAGTCACGACGAATGGGACATCGCCGTCGTAGAAACTGCGATCAGATACGTCATGCTTGCTATATTTAACGGTGCGGATAACGAACCGGTGTACAAGAAAGGTTAATCAAGCTTGAAAATTACAAAAGCAAAAACTACACGGATACATCTTAAAAGACTTCTTAGTAGACACCGGACTAGGTAAGTGCTTGTGATGAACAGCTACGTGTAGCTATATAAGTGATGTGTTAGTCCATGTACTTTGAATAGAGCTTGGACGTAAATGTGTGTGTGTGAACGTTCTATTAAGGCGAAAGCCTTAGATGCCTCATCAAACGCAGAAATTGATCGTCGGCGTCGCTGTCAACACGAGTGATGCAAAAAGTCATCGTCACGTGATTACGTTACCATATCAAGTCATCATGATGTCACAGGTCGCCAAAACTTGTCGATTTTGCGTTGATGAGGCATCTAAGGCTTTGGCCTTAATAAACCCCACTATAGTAACTGTAACTGTGTAGCCCCTAAAAGCAACATTGCAGAGCTTTGAAAGGCGCTAGTGGGTGACTCCCGATTAATTTTGACCGCCTGGCGTTCCTTAACGTCCACTTAAAGGGGCATTGCTACACTTTTCCAAGTAATCGTCTAATGGCTTCAATGAAAGAGACTATTGCCTCAGGAATCGACTGCCGGAAAATTTCTAGAATCCGTCGAGTACGAGCGGAGTTTTGTCGCACGCTTCAAGCGCTTTCTCTCTTCTTTCGTACCAGCGAGCGCGCTGAAAGCTACGCAGGGAAAGAGGTGGCAAGGGGGCAAGAAGATGCGTCACTTCGTCAGCGCGCGTCATCATCTTGAGCACTTTCTTTTCAATTTTTTCGTCGAATGCGCGGCCTACTCTCCGTGTGATCGCAAGCGCGTGCACGTGGCGGCATCCGCGGCGGTCACGGTAACTATGCAGCTCTCGATGGTCATCGTCGTCGTCGTCGTCGTAGTAGTAGTAGTAGTAGTAGTAGTAGTAGTAGCAGCAGGCCCGTAGCCAGGAACTTTTTCGGGGGGGCACTTGCTGAAAACCTTGACTATTTGAGAAAAACACCTGTTTTTATTATTTATTTTTGGTAAAAACACGTACTTCACCAAAATTTCGGGGGGGGGGCTACCCCCCCCCCCTGGCTACGCGCCTGAGTAGTAGTAGTATTAGTAGTAGTAGTAGTAGTAGGTGTCCCGCAAGTCACGTGACTTGAGGGGCGAGAGTGAGACTCGGTGGAAAAGGGGAAAGCGCTGCGCCTTGCCGAAAGTGGCGAGAGAGAGGCTCGCTCGGAGGGGAAGAAGGTGAGGAGCGTCGCAATTGTATATTCTCGCTCGGATGGGGCGAGAGAGTAAGAGGAGGATAACGAATAGCGTTTGCGGAAAGTAGGGGCCTAATCTTGTACACTTTTTGTGACAGAACGTTCTGTCGCATCGCACAGGATTGGTCGAGGTTCGTCTGACGGTCAGACGTCATCTCCGTGGATCGGAGCATGCGGGGGCGCCCGCATGCGCAGTAGAGAGCAGAGCCTCTTATAGAGAGCGTGTCCAATTGACGCGCCATGGCGTGTGAGGACAGGATGGCGTTCACATTGCAAAATTCGGCGATTGAGGAGCAGCGGGGCGTTATACTATGTCTGACAGCAGAAGGTGTTAAACCGGCCACCATTCATCACCTGGGATTTCCACGTGTTTGGGTCCCCTGAATAAAACACCTGAAAGGGAAGCGCTTCAACTAGGACAACGAACTCAAGGACGCTGTGAAGGACTGGGTCTCGTCACGGCCACAGGAATTCTGGGAGCAAGGAATCCTTCGGCTCTTTCATCAATGGAATCGTTGTGATCAGGCACATTGTGTATACTTCGAATAAGGTCTTCATTTATATCCACAGAGTCGTTTCGTGCCTTTTCATTTGAACACCCCTTGTAATACGCGCTTTGGGCGAGTCGCCGGGTGCAATGGGCCACGGCCGCACTGGAACGCTACCGTAGCGTTCAAGCGCCGCGGTGAATGAGCATGTCGTCGCGCGGGGTCCACACGGCTTAACATGAAGCGCAAAGAAACACCGAAGAAATCCTTCGTGAAAACTCTTTTGCTCCGAAACTTCGGAGCAAAATGTTGCAATACATGGCGACAGGGACGACAGCTTTGCTGTCCGGCGGATTGCCTGGCTGAGACTAGCTGGAATTATTTTACTTTTAATTTCATTATTTTTTGAGGTGAGAAACGAATATTTCTCGAGTGCCATGGTTGGGACAATCGACGTTGAGTGACGCTGTATACACGTATACTTACTCAACTTCTAAGCTCCCTTCAAAATAATCAATGTCAGGCTTACCCAAAGATGTCGCCGTATTTTTCTATCCATTTCCCGATAACCTTGTATATATCCTGTGAAAGAATGAAAAGAGAAACAAGTCAAGAATTGTTTTTTTTATTTATCTCTCCAAAGCACGGAGATTACAAGTATACTCTGGCAGAGAACTATGTGCTAAGCGATACGGTTTTGACACTCCCTTTTTAGCACCGAAGCTCCTTAGACCCGCACACCGCCGTCGCCGTTGAAGCTCCCTTCAACGGCGCTTTGGGTTGCAGTGGCTGGTGATTTAAGAGGAAATGTTTAGGCCTTGAGCGGTTTGGTTCTAGCTCACCAGAAATTCGAGGTTAAGAGAAATAAGCTCTGTGCACAACTAGTTATAATGGTTTTCTTCACTTTCACCACCTTTATCGTGGATTGTGAAATGAATGTGAAGAATGTTCATCTCTCCAATCATTCTAGCGCACTACGGGCGCTTTGTCGGAGGAAGTAGCAGACGCTCTCCCCACCCGGCGCTGGCGCAAAAAGACAATGAGCGGGTGCGGCGTTCGGCGCGCGCAGCGCAAAAATCAAGGCGCGCGGCGCAATCACAGTCGTTTGCGTCCCATTTCTAAGGAGCTTGGCTCATCGTTTGTATTCGTACGTGGACAAACTGCTATTTTTGTCATCCTATCATACCATTTAGTATCTTGCTTTGACCATTTGTTATGGCTATAATACTGGCGCCTTGTTAATTGAGATTCTACTAATTGACATCTCGTTCAGCGCCTACGATAAGTCGTTTGATATGACTATATTATACGCGCTTTACTGAAACGTGAGCAGACCCGTGGATTTCTCCTCCCGGTGCATTAGCTTAAGGTAGGTATAAACTGCAAGTCCGCGGTTAATTGCGCCACCAAGAACGAAGGTCTTGGGACTCGTTTGTAAATCTGTAAAGACTTTATACAAAACAACAGCGCACGCGCAAAATCACACCACTACATGCTTCAAGTTGTCATCAGTATTCCTCACCGAACTGTGCTTAAAATATTTTTGCCGATGTATTACTGAGAAAGGTACAATGCAAAAAAGAAGTACAAGCGTCAACACAGCAATTGCTCTTGTGTATGTGTGAGAACACATCGGGTTGCACACGCTTGCGCGAGTATTGTAAGTTTCGATTGTTTGAAAGTTTATAGTGGTAGTCACTATTGAAAACGTGTCGAGCATTATATGCACCGGGCTTAATAATGAAGAGTTAAGCACTGCGTGATGCCTTCCTAGAATTGTTATAATAGTAATAATTTATGGAGCTTTACATGGTGAAATCATATGATTCTGAGACATGCCGTAGAGGGTGGGGGGGGGGGTGTCCGAATTATTTCGATTGCCCGGGTTTCTTCAACGGTTAAATATAGGAATGCGCGGGAACATGGGACAGAGGCGCATAGGGGGGAACAAGTACAAGCGCACACTGGTCTTGTCGCACACAAGCAACAAGTGGTCTTGTCGAAACGTTCGCTCCATCTACAACCCCTGCTCAAGAATGTTCATCGCTCCAAGCCTCCGTCTCCTCCTGCACCCCTGCCTTGTATGGGCTAGGATTGTTCGACTCACCCAGTAATATCCATATTTACATGCCTGGCAGAGTAAGTTAACGAGCAATAGAGTTATCTAACAGCTGAACGTTCGATCTGCATAGGGTAAGATATTTTTTTCCCTGCCGCTCCTAGCACGCTCTCACCGTAGAGTGGTATTCCACGAGGTTGCCCCATATTAGGTTGGGCTTTGGTCCAGGAATACCGATCCTCTTGAAGTACGAGAAGTGCCACCACCGCCACCTGTGAAAAGAAAGAGCCTTCTGGATAAGTGAAGTCGGCTGATAATACTTTATTTTTTCACACGAAAGTGTTCTTGCCGGGGTCCACCACGGCTCCACTTACGTATTTCCGTCGCGAATATGACGTTGTAAAATATAAAAACTAACAGATGGCAAAGAAAAAACTAGAAGAAAAAATTGGCCGCGTATCTGCGTGCTTCGCTGCAAATGTCGTCTAAAGACGATAGAAGAGGCGCTGCTTGAGATATGGACGCCATCTGGCAATACGTCGGGAAACATGAGTGCTGTGTTGCGGGCTGGTAGTCCCGGCGCAGCAGCAGGCGAAGACCGGCGGTGACCAACGCGACCGGCGGGGACGCCAGCCAGCCTGAACACGCGGTTTGGCTCGAAACGCTGAAGCAGAAGAAACGTCCGCACTCAACGAGTACTCTCCGCACACTCATATTTACACGTCGCCTGGGTAAAACAGGAATGCCAGAGCGGCGCCCCATGGCATTCGTACAGTGCAATACAGTACCGAAACCGAAACGCAACAATGAGCTCGTGCAGGGGGCACGGAGAAAGGCAAGTTTCAGCGCAGTCGCATTTTCAGCGCAGCTTAAGAAACTAGGGTCTTTATAATTACGTATGTATGCATTTTCTATTAAAGGAACACACCACCTAATACTTAACTAGTGATGTTGCGCCTCCGATATGCGTAATGTTTGCTTTTTGATCGACAATGTACATAAGTATGAACATAGTCAGCCGTTCAAGATGGCTGGCCCTTGGGCAAGTGGTTCAACTTTGGCCGAGTAGCTGAATCGAGAGACGTGCCGACAAACAAAGACAGACAGACCAAAATTTCTCCGTTTAAGTATCCCAAGAAAGACTATCGTCTTTAAAAGTTCCGTCACCGCGAGTCGAACTTACGACTCCTCGCTCTGCAGCGCGCGGCGCGAAACGATTCGGCCACAGGCGGTACGTTCTTCGCCATGCTAACGGCGAGCTATTTATATACACCATTTGCCGGTGGTAGTACTCCGAGGTCGGTGCTACATCAGCGTGTTTTCATTATCACTAGCGAGATGGCGCGAAGGGCTCGAAGAGCTTAGAGTCACTACAAAAATTTCAGAGTATCGCATCTGTTTTCCGCGCGCCGCCGCCGACGCGACTGGCTTACTCGCATCACGTGACCTCTGGTCGCCATATCCCTTCCAAGCGCTTTGGGTGCAGGCACGTTGAATGCAGAGCGCGGCCGGACATTTAGCAGTACCACGGTCCCTACAAATACTTCGTCGCTTTTTTAGGGGCGAAGCTCCTTAAGGCGGCACCCGTTCGTCCCTCGTAGTCGTAGTCGTAGTAGTCGTAGTGCGTAACCAGTCTTACGCTTTGACCTCCAAGGTGGTGCCGGTGGGAGATTTTTCCTGTGCGTTGTTGAACAATAAAAAATTCGCAGCGTGCGCGTTAACTAAAAGCCGAATTCTTCTGTCTCTCATTCCCCATTAGCGGCCATTCGCATGTTCCAGTAGGAAACTTTAGTAGAAGTAGAAGTGTAAGTGTTAGCTAAAAGCCGACTTCTTCTGTCTCTCATTCCCATTAGCAGCCATTGTTTACCTCCAAGGTAGTGCCTGGTGAGATTTCTCCTGTGCGTGATTAAACAATAAAAATTTTGTTCAAAACGCCGTTGATTGATGAAATAAACCAACGAAAGACGCCAGATGTTTTCTAAAAGCAAAACGAAAGAACGCCAGATGTTTCTAAAGCAAAACGAAAAGACGCCAGCTGCTTAACGAAAGACGCCAGATGTTTTCTAAAGCAATGGTTTTCTAAACAATGAAAATTCACAGCGTACATGTAAAATTAAAGTGAGCTGCAAGTCGTCATAACTCATCGAACCTTTAGTATAAACGCGCCCGATCTCACGTCGGTGATGATGTACTGGGCAGAATTCACGGAAGATTCACGGTTTACCGATGAACCTCCGCAGCTTCGCCCACTCATCATCATTCACTCCGTGGATATGCTGTGATTTTTTAAATGCGTCATGCAGATGCCAGACAGTAGCCCACCAGTAACCGAACGTTGCTGGAGCTACTCCGGGAATTTCGTATATTTTTGCATTACCGTCAAAGAGCGTTGTTGTACGTGGCTGCATAGTTGGCCGCGGAATGAATTCGCCCCTCTCAAAGAACACTCCTTTCTGCAGTGAACAACACAAACTTTGCTGGAAAAGCATTCATGCAACAGGATACTTCACCTTTTCGGTTCGCTATGTTCAGCGACATTGAAAACTACATACTGCATACCTTTCTATGTGCTCGGCTGTTTATATCTCGATCTGTTGAACAGATTGTGCATGCATATCGAGTTATAAGCGCGTCACGCACAAGATCGAAATCGAAGACTTACTAAAGTGAAATTGTCGCATGATCATTTGCCACTGCGCAAAACTGAAGCATGGAACTCTGTTGATAAACTTGGTATAAGGCAATGTTATTAAGTGTATTCTATTTTTTTTTTTTCAAAAAAAATGTTGCTAGTGCTGCATTGCGCCGAGCGTACCCTTACAATACTGTTTAGTGGGTGAGAAATGGTCACAGCAAAAAAGAAAAAAAATCGGCTTATCCTCCCACGCATTGAGGGAATCGATTTCATGCGAGCCCCAGATCTATATACATACTGTGTTGCAGTAGCATGCGCGTTAAAAAGTTTCGGGATGTGCTATTTCTGATCAAAATAACATAAAGCACTGCGCCGAAGAAGTTTTAACAAGAGTGCATTGCGAAAAAAAAGTTGAAATTAAAAGCAGTGCAGAAACCAAACACCAGCTGTTTACGCGCTGGCAACGCAAAAAAAAAAGAACTTTGTCGGAACACAGCAAAATATTTGCAAATGCACTGCAATGTTGGGAATATTAAGGAGACAAAAAATAGGAACTGAAACAACTGAGTAGTGACGTCAATCATTTTCGATGGCCTATTTTCTACCTATCTGTTAGGAAATGACAACGTATTCGCAAAATAAGATGCACCTTACCTACCGCACGCCGATTCACCAGTGCGTTCGGCTGCTGGCGTTCCGAACCGAGACGTAAATACTTCACGCACGACTTCCACTTACTATACACACACCACTTCTATTACAGATAACACCCAGCTGAACAGCAAGCATGGTGCGCAAGTAAGGTATACGTCAACGATCAGTTGAAGGACGCAATGCTGAATGTTCTCGATGTTCGATAATGTTCTCGAATGCGCTATGAAGTGAACCTGAACACCGACTGCAAAGCTAGCGCAAACAGTCAACATTCACCAAGTGTCGAAGTAAATGGCATCTCGCACGGTCATTACGCTAATGCAACTATGTCTGCAGCTCCGGAGCTTGCGAGCACACCCGACCGTGAAACGAAGAGACTGATGAAGCCACGAAGAGAGTTCGCGAGCACATGGCAGCATTCGCCGCACGTTTCATTAGCTGCACCGCTTACCGCGCAGTCGAGTCATGACTGTCGATGACTCGAAATCACTTCTGATATCCTTTTGAAGAAACACACACATATATTGCAGTTACGCCGAGCGTAACACGGCATCGAGGTGAAAAGATCGGTCACGTCACAAACTGGCACGTACCCCACTCCGTATTTTGTAACAAAAATTCATCCTGAAAGTGAAATTAGAAAAGAATGTGACACATGCGATGGCATCATTGAAATCAGACACATCCTGGCGGGCTATCCCGCGACTCTCGCCAACCCCGAAGAAAAATGGCTTCACTGGCAGAAGATGATCTCCAGCTGTTCGTATCAGGATCAAGTATGGGCTGTAGAGTGTTCAAGATGGCGCCCTAAGACTCCGCCTAACGGTGCCGACGTGGATGCGGCCCGCCTTGGTCTGAAAAGACCGGGCTTCAGGACTCTTAATAAAGTTTTGTGAGTGAGTTCACAACACACGCTACCAACGCGCCGGACGGTCCGGAAGGAAAATGGCCACCGCCGCCCAATGTTGCCCGCGTGCAGCCTACCTTTGCGGTACTCTGAAATTTTCCAGTGACTCTAGAAGAGCTCGCTTTAAAGATCGCCGCCCCGCGCGTCGCGATGAGTGCGCGCGCGCCTCTACAGGGCGTGGTCGCTCGTGCGCTCGCTTATCTCGTGATGGCGGTGGTTTGTACGTCTTGTGCTCTCACCGCAAGTTTGCGTTGAGAGCACGAAGGTCACTTCGCTCACTGCAGCGGCCGCTTTTGCGAAAGAAGCGTGCTGCTAACACAAAAATAAGTTAGAACTGTGACAGCGCTCATCCTGTGTATGTTCGTTCCGTGCGTCCTTTCTGCTTGAGCATCGCGTTGCAAGTTTCGAGCTGCTTGCCGTTCTTCGAGTGACATTACAATTTGTGTCTGTAGCATTCATTCCTTCGCGCTTGGGGCGAAAGAATGCGCAACAAATGCTCAGCTACGTCTGTGAAGACACGTTTCACTTTCGTGTTATACCGATTCCTATGACAGAGGGATCAGCTTTTTTTTTTATTTTATAGGCCAGCAGATAGATAACAAGTTGAGAATTTAACGCACGTCTGATATATGTAATTCAGATTTTTGTGTAAAGATTTCATTCCATATCACTTAATTCGTTCCATATTAATTTTGATCAAATTTTTGCTCGATTCTTCACTGATTTCCGACATATGCGTATGTAACGCACTCCTGTATTAATTTCATCAATTTGTAACATCATTTATGCTTATAGTGTTAGATAACAGTGAATATTTGATATCGTGCAAGATTATATATTCGAGCCTGGTCATACCTTTGATATCATTAATAATTTTTAAGTATATTTGTTCCACATAGTCGCCACTCAATGTGTTCTTGAATGTATTAAAATTTGTTCGGGACCCTTTAAAAAGTTTTTTTGGACCCGGAAAGTATAAAGATACATCGTATGTTATGCAGGGCTATAATAAACTTGAAATTTCCGTTAGCACCGCTTCGGGGTAAACTAAACAAGTACCTTTCACAGTGTACGCCAAATGGCGAGCTGGAGCAGTGAAAGTGGAGGCTGTTTACTGCGTTGTACTATAAAATTGTACACTGCATTTTCACGTTCTTCATCGCGCTATCGACGATAGAATACGGATTTAATTTACGGCAAGGTTCGAAGTTCCTGTGGAATTTTACCTGCTCAGAGTAACGTGTCCTACACGAACCAATCATTAAAATAATAATAATAATAATAATAATAATAATAATAATAATAATAATAATAATAATAATAATAATAATAATAATAATAATAATAATAATAATAGTAATAATAATAATAATATAAAGCTATTCCTCGCTCTCGTCCAACCTGACTTTGCGCGGCGGGCAGCTAGTTTATAAATGCACAATCACCTGCAAAGATGTGCTTTTTTCTGTTGCCGTTTTTTTTTTTCTTTTGCGTTAGTTATTAAAAAAATGCAATGACGCAAAAGTGCAATTGTTCTGCGTAGCTGTAGCTTTATAGCAAATGGAGTCTCGTAAACTCAGTTGATTTAGGACCGTGCATTATAACGACCGCCTCTTGTGAAACACTTCAAACCTCTATTTGAATCTCGTTGTAGCAGTAAGTAAATAAAAAAAATATTTAAAAAGGGTTATACAGAGACGCAATATCGGGGTAGGTGGCCTCACAAAAGTTTTATGAATTCTCATTTTTTTACTAAAGTAAAAATTCCTATCAGATCAATGACTCGCACCTCTGAAAGTAAATTAATTGTAAATCGCGTCATAGATAACATGCAAGGTATTTCGTACATCACAGGTAAATTGTATACCCCATACGTTGGTTTTAGGGATGGATCAAAACTTTCACGAAGACCAGCTGAGGTGCACAAAATCGAGGCCAAAACAAGGAAGGATGAGAGATGAATGTAATTTCTGCATGAAGCTGGTAACATCGTCATATACAGTCGAACCTCGTTGATACGATTCTGCGTAATACGTTTTTCAGCCTAATACGTTTGTTTGTTTGGTTTTTTTCACACCCGGCCAACGTCCTTTGTAAATAAGGCATTTTCATGCGGTTAATACGGTCATATTTTTGCCCAACATTGGATAATACGACGCGAAAGAGGATCTTGACCGATATATTTAGAAATCCTACGTTTATTATTCGATGTACTAGCTTCTTTGAATACTCTTCAAAAGAATTTACTCCTGGACGTTGAAAAGAAGCAAGTTCAGTGCAAATTGACCGTCTACTGCAATGTTGCTTAATAAAAGCGGGTTGCTGACGGAGTATGCAGATTTTCCTACTTTTTTAACCTGTTTGTTTGATAGGATTTTTGCATAATACGTTTTACTTTCCGGTTCCCGCGAAAAACGTATCAACGAAACTACACTGTGTATCCAGAAATGACTGTTCTACCAATAGGCGAAATCTGCAAAATAAAAAGAGAGCGAGAGAGAGAGAGGGGGGGGGGGGAGGGGCAACCTTGCCTCTTGGTGTAGTACCCTAAATTATTAGCAACAGAGTTTGGTAATGGTAAACAGAAGGGTGCGATAAAACGGTAAACAAGGAAGAAGATGGACAGTTAGCGCGTCGTCCCGTGTCCATCTTCTTGCTTGTGTACCGTTTTATCGCGCCCTTCTGTTTATCATGAACCAACACCAACACGCTCAACTTTTTACCTTACAAAGTGTGATAATCCGCGGTACAGTAGCAAAGAATCCCGCTTTATCAGAACAAGTGCTCTAAATTATAAGCTGCCCCCCCCCCCCAATAAAAAAAACAAGTAGTACTCATCCGAATTCTAAAACGGGATGCACGTGTACGTTTTGGAGACAATTACAAGTGCGTTCGTCCACATGCTCGACTGGTCGTTGCATAGCTTTTGAAGCATGCCGACTGATATTGCTTTTTTTTAGTAACTATGATTAATATGCCCAGGCCGTGGAGGAGGGATAGCCATGATAAGACACACCCAATAATTGTACCGAGTCCGCTGTCTTGATGCAGTAGCAGAGGGGTGTTAATGGAATTAGTATGAGGGAAGATTAATGTCGAGCACCTTGTGACGTTGTCGGTGCCAATTCATTCTCGTCATAGTTATTACGTCATATTATTACGTCATAATAATCGAGCGTGGTTTGCAAAATGTAAGACCCAAAGATGGCAAGCACGTCTAAGATTCTGCTATCGTTTCTTTTTCTTTTTTCTTCCCGCTAATAAAACTTGTTTAACACTCAACTTACCTGAGTCAGTGAATTGTAAAAAAACTATAGCCCCGCCATGGTGGTCTAGTGGTTACTGAAAAACCAAAAAGACGCGTACCTTCAAGGAAAAAAGTAAGGACAGGACAGAAAGGGCGTCACTCGCAACTAACTTTATTCCCAGAACATCAGCATCATATATAACCACAGCAATCCTGCGCGCGCACATCGCCTCACAGAGAAGTGGCTCAGGTTATTGACGATGCTGAAGTGAAGATTTTTAGGTATGTTGATGACTTTTTAATCATTTTTAAAGCTAACCCTTCTTTGACAACCACTAACTCAGTGGATGAGGTTTTAGCTGTTTTTAGACAACACGCCAAGGGTCTTTTATTCACGCATGAGCTTCCTGTTGGTGGTGTGCTGCAGTTTTTAGACCTGAGTCTCACTTTCTCGGAGACGCACATATGTTGGGCATATTGCCCACGTTCACGCAAGGCACTTCTTCCTTATGATGCCTCGCATTCGAAACTTGTCAAGAGGGCCGTTGCTTCCATGTGCCTGGAAGGAGCGCTGGTGAAATCTTGTCCTCATCGAATGCAGGAAAGTTTCAATAATCAGGTCACGAGGCTGTATTCAGCCGGCTACCCTGGTTCTGTCGTTGTTGCAGTCTCGGAAACCCTCCTTCAGAAACTGAAGGGATCGAGAAGAAATAGGCAGCCGATGGAAAAAAGGCCCATGGTTATGCCATATGTGCACAAGGTTGCTCACAACCTTAAGAATGTGGCCAACAGGTACAAGGTACCCTTGGTGTTCTCGGCGCCCCGCAAGTTGGCTAGCCTGTGCCCACGAATTTCTTCTGCACCGAGGCCCTCCCGTGTGGGAAGAGGCACGCAAGGCCCTTTGTCGCCTGCTCGGTTGGCGTGGTGTACGAGATCCCGCTTAGTTGCGGTAGGGTATATATCGGCCAAACAGGCCGGTGCATAAACGACAGAATGAGGGAGCATGAACTTTCGGTGAAAAATAAGCTATCAGCACATTTGCCTGTGCATTGTGGTTCCTGCAAGTGTGAGCCTGGGTTTTCCAGTGTTTCCGTTCTTGGAAAGAGTAACGATGTCTTAGCGCGTGAAATTATGGAAGCTTACTATATTAGAAAGAAAAAAGAATGCTGTGTTAGTGACACATCTGTTGCTCTGCGTGGGGGTGAATTTAGTTTCATCGATTCATTTTTCGATTAGTTAATCTTGTTATCGCGGGTTTTTTGACGAGCTTGTGAGGCGATGTGCGCGCGCAGGATTGCTGTGGTTATATATGATGCTGATGTTCTGGGAATAAAGTTAGTTGCGAGTGACGCCCTTTCTGTCCTGTCCTTACTTTTTTCCTTGAAGGTACGCGTCTTTTTGGTTTTTCAGTAAGCATGTACCAACTAGCCCAACAAAAAGTTCTATTAAGTCTAGTGGTTATGGCGCTCTACTGCTGACCCGAAGGTCGCGGGATCAAATCCCGGCCGCTGCGGCTGCACTTTCGATGGAGTGGAAATGTTTGAGGCCCGTGTACATATATTTATGTGCACGTTAAAGAACCCCAGGTGGTCGAAACTTCCAGAGCCCTCCACTACGGCGTCTCTCATAATCATATCGTGGTTTTGGGACGTTAAACCCCAGATATTTATTATTATTATTATGTAAAAAACTACGCTCGCTGTCTATACGGGAGTGCGGAAATCTCTTTGCGAGTCGGAGAGGACGTTGTAAAAAAACACGACGGAATTCGCAAAAAGTAAATTTTATCAGCACATATGCAGGCAGAAATATGTGAACCTGTTCTAAAGTTCTAAAACAGACGAATAACATCGGCTGCATCACTTTCCTTTGGCGAGCTACACTGTTATGCAATCGATACATTAAGACGTCTCATGCAATCAGGACATTATACACACATGTGCATGTCGTCGCTATACATACCTTTGAAGGTGATACAAACATACAGTAATGAAAAAGCCTTAACAGTCAATCATTGATCGGGAATTTTAGTTTCCTGTTGGCCTATGAATGTGTGCTGCATGCATGGCGATGACGTACGGATCAGTTCCCGAACACCGATACTCGCCGCAGCGGTTGTGACCTTTGCGGTGATGGAACTATGCTTACTACGATAATACACATTACAGAACGTGCACTATTTAGCGCCTCACGGAAAAGACTTCATGCGGAGTAAAATAAAATTAAATTGAGAACGACATATGAGAATAAATCAGGAAAACAGGATCACTGCGAAATTCTTTTAAAGTGGTCACAACTTCCAAGACATCGCCTATGTGCACACATCCCAGCAAGGTGCCGTAAGGAAATGCTGAACATTATTTCCGTATTTTTATGCCTGTCAGCTGCAGAAGCATGAGACCTGTCGAGCCAACAACACGTGCCTCATTTAAAACATTTGTGTTTGGTGGTAAACCGGATATTCATTTTGATAATTTTGATAACGCCGTCACAGATTGTTAGGACTTAGCAGTAGGAGCAATATGCATAATCCACTATGTATTCTTGCTTTCATCTCTGACCCGCTGTTTGAATGAATCAGGTGCCCGACTTCGTGACCAGACGACCATGTCGTTTCCTGTCTGCGAATAAGCATTATGAATCTTGCGATATCACTATAATATATCGATAAGTTTATTAGCAGCGAAGCTGTTTAGCGAATCTCTTCTTGTTGACCCCATACCAAAAGACTTTCATCATCATAAATGGGTATGCGCCGCAGAAATTCGGTAAATACCCCTAATCACCACTGCTGCACTGAAGAAAACTATCGTCATCATAAACGGGTATGTGCCACAGATATTGGGTAAATCCCCCTACTCACCACTGGTGCACTGAAGAAAACTATCATCATCATAAATGGGTATGTGCCACAGAAATTGGGTAAACCCCCCTACTCACCACTGGTGCACTGAAGAAAACTATCGTCATTATAAACGGGTATGTGCCCTAGAAATTGGGTAAATCCCCCTACTCACCACTGGTGCACTGAAGAAAACTATCGTCATTATAAACGGGTATGTGCCACAGAAATTGGGTAAATCTCCCTACTTACCACTGGTGCACTGAAGAAAACTATCGTCATCATAATGGGTATGCGCCACAGAAATTTGTAAATCCCCCTACTGACCACTTGTGCACTGAAGAAAACTATCGTCACTATAAACGGGTATGTGCCATAGAAATTGGGTAAATCCCCCTACTCACCACTGGTGCACTGAAGAAAACTATCGTCATTATAAACGGGTATGTGCCACAGAAATTGGGTAAATCCCCCTACTTACCACTGGTGCACTGAAGAAAACTATCATCATAAACGGGTATGTGCCACAGATATGGGTAAATCCCCCTACTCGCCACTGGTGCACTGAAGAAAACAATCGCCGTCATAAACGGGTATGTGCCATAGAAATTGGGTAAATCCCACTACTCATCACTAGTTCACTAAACATGAAGAAGGCCACAGCCAAAAAATGGAGGCGAAGTGACGGCGGCGAGCCAAAGACCCCGAGTACGTGCAAGGAGAGAATACTAGGGAACGGGATAGGGAATGGCGGATGCGAGAAGACCCCGAAGCGATGGGAGGGCTACGCCAACGACGACGTGCCCGTAGATCCATGAGAGGTGCGAACGCTTGGTTTCAGCGCGAGGTTCTGTCTCTGGACTTTGGACATCCGTGTCGTGTCTGTGACTGTCTGTGGTTTAACTCGAACCTCTCTGCGCTAAGAATCAACGTAGAAACAACCTAGCATCATATAGCTAAAGCCTAGCTACGACCTCGATGCAACCTAGAAACAACCTGCATGGCCTACATAAGGCCTAGAAACAACCTATAAGCAACCATATTAGTCTTCGGAATCGTCCGGTTTCAATGTTTCAAGCCTTGCGCGGCTTATTGCAAGCTTCGCCTGATTTTTTTTTTTCATCCTCTTACAGTACTTCATTGTCACATACCGCGTCTTATAAGAGATCTATCTGCAGACGCAAGCGTCTTGTTATATGAGAGACGTCGAGAGGGTGACAGAACGTGAAGAACGGTGCCGCGAATCAGAAGCGCGGGACGGAAAGTGTCGCAGGCAAAGTTTGCTTTCAGGGAAATGATACAGCGCACCGAAAAACAGAGACGAGGACGAAAGAGAGAACACGGCACTGTGACTTAGAATTTTATATGGTAAGAGCGATATAGGGAGTGTGAAGCACATGACTGTCTTTCATCTTCATTATATTCTCATGATACATGTCATTTTTTCTCGTAAATATTAGGGGTGTGCGAATATCAAATTTTCGAATACGAATCGAATACGAATATCCACCTTCGAATATCGAATCGAATATCGAATATCAAAGGAAAAATGCCTCCACAGTAACAATATTTTATTTAACATGTAGCTATTTGAAAAAAAACAAAAAAACATTAACAGCCTGACTGGCAACACAACATACACTGCTGTCTCCAGAACACAATGTCCAGGCTAGCACAATGTACATCACAACGCAAGCAAATATCACGGCACAATGAAAGTAATGACTAGATGTTATCATGAAGAAATATGAGCTGTTCCACATGATCAGGCAGCAGGCGCTCCCTTCTAACAGAGACACCCCCCCCCCTTCCACTGAAAAGGCACGCTCGCTTGGAACAGAAGTGGCTCGTATAGGGAGTTACATGGGGCAAAGCTTCGCCAGACTGGGGTATCTGAAGGTGCCTAAAGTCCGCCACCAGTCACATGGGTCACTGTCTTTCTTCAGAAGTGGTCCCGCATAGTGAACGAGCGGTAGTGCGGCACGTTACGGCCGCATAATATTGAAAATGTACGGTTACATGATCGCCAACAGCGCTGCACGTTGGAGATGCACCAGCAATAAATCATACGTATCGGGGCGCTCGTCGCAGGCAGATATCGTGCCTCTGTGTACTTACGATGTGTATCGCTCCTCTCGGCAACGTTTTTAGCGATACGAACGCAGCAGAAATGTAAAAGACGAGTTATTTTATGCATGATAATCGAATCGCATATTCGAATTTTTCGAATATTCGAAGTTGTCGAATATTTGAAACTTTTCGAATACACAATTTTCGAATCGAATACGAATATTTCGAATGTAATATTCGACGAATATTCGAAACTTTCGAACATTCGCACACCCCTAGTAAATATTCCTCAGCTGTATATATCATCCTTAGCTGCACGCATTCATGTGCTGGTGACAGTTTGCCTTCACCCTTGTTCTTCGATGTGATTTGTTTTCTTTCATAATTGTTGTACCGACAAGCCCGAATCTGCACTCTTCGGTATGCTATCAAAGAAGTTACGCTTCCACTTAACATAAGTTCGAGTAAATGCGTTAGATCTGCCGCCATCATTTCTCCCTCTTTCCTCTAAACCTAAGAACTCGCCACGCGCAAAAATAGCCTCACGACACCGCATATTAATACTGTCCAGGAGCGTTACAAAACGACGTAATTATTGCCGCATATTTTTGCGTTGCGCGGAACGCATAGCTTACGTGAAGAGAGCAGCCAGCAGAACCGTGAGGAAGAGCAGCAACGCCAGCGTTACGGACATCATCGTCGCCGCAAGCCGCACGGAGCGGGTTGCGTTCAATCGGTGGGGAGGGTCAGTATATGCTCGGCTGTGCGAGTATATACGCACGGATCACTGGGGAGGCCAGCTGCCGCTCTTTTGATGACGTGTATGAGAGACAGGACGACATTGGTGCATCAAGCCCGGTCTGCGGCAGCTGTCGCACGTGTTATACACCAATCACTCACTGGACTAACAGCTCATGAAGGGAAGAAAACCTGTTTGCTCTGATCGCTGACGTCGTGCTCATTGGAAACGCCTGATGCGATTACAAAAAAAATGATGACATCAGACTATTGGCACGTGATGGCTCTCCCTCCCTCTCTCTCACCTTTTCTCGTGGCGTCACAGCTTTCTGTTGTCTATCAAAAGTATTGTTCATATAGGCCCCCTCCTCTTTTTTCTTTTATGGCATTGGCGTCATCGCGCGCATGGAATGACGATTGAGGTGGTATGATGTCGGTGGAATCTCTTAACACTGTAGAGACGCACACTTGAGTGGGGCCGCCTTTGCTTAACACTCTGAGTGAGAAAATTAATACCGCCTATCTTGTGGGTGCAGACAGATTGCGAGTGCGGTCACAAGCCGTGACGATAAGTGTTCATCTCAAATGATTAGGTTCTAACAATTGTGAATGGCTGCTTAATTTGCAGTTCTGGGGAGTCAGCTGCGGAGATAAATGAGAAATAAAAGATAAATCTACAGAAGCGGAGATAAATGCTTCCTGTATACATAACTTTTATTCTTAATGACGTTTCTTGGCTGTATATGTAAAATAAATGATACCTAACAATGACCTTTCAACTTTTCCGCCTTCAACGTGGATAAGTACACTCCGCCCTTATTTGCCCATCCCCAACAAATTAAACATTGTATGCTTCTTTAAAGAATAACGTCCATTTCGATGTTGTTTTCAAATGTCGAAAAAAAAAGACAATGAGGCGCTTCTCAACGAACGCAGAAAATATTTCACAATACAGAATACATTACGGGTTTAAACAGAACAAGTTGAGTGTATATGCAAAATAGACGCAGTAATCTTGTACCTACCTCACATCGATGAAGCGTACTGAGGCCCTAACTACTCATTTATTACTACAGCCCACACCAGCATCACCATCGGGGTCCAGTGCATCTGTAAGCATCAAAAACTTGGAGGACGCTTGAGCTTCGCCTTCAAGAGCAGAACGCGATAGCGTAATCGGGCCCCGTGCTAATCGACTTTTCAACTGCTAGCTTGGCTTCGGTTCTCGGTGCATGCCTCAACCATGTCGTAAGGAAACGAATGACTGTGCTCGTAACGTTGGCTCTTTCAAACTATCTTAGGCCATATTAGAAATCATCTTAAATTCCTATTGCGAGTACAGTTGCGATGTGCCCACTACGCCATAATTTTTCATTTTGCGAATCAGCGAAGGGCCCACTACGCGTCCGTATAAGGCAACACGCGAACCTATATACACAGCTGCCCAGTTTGTTGATGTTTTTGCTGATGGTGATTACTAAATATGTCTGAGCGCTTTGTAATGCATTACAAAGCGCTCACCGTGGGTGGGCCTTTAAAACACCCACTCGTTGGGCAATCCACATGTTTTGAAGACTGCAGCGCGATTTTACGCTTCTGCGACGCAATATTGCATGCTTAAGGAGACTCCTCCCACTACGTGAATTTCTTACAGCGTTTTTTTTTTTCTCGAAGCAGTTTAAAGCAATGGCGTGGCTCTGTGGTAGAACACCTGCTTGCCACGCAGAAGGCCCGGATTCGGTTCTCACTCGAACTGAAGATTTCAAGTGCGCAGCCCTTTAGGGGCCCGGCTTGACGTCCATCCAGATATCTCATCTGGCGTGATCACGCTAAAAACCAGGTGTTCCATACAGGCCTAAAACAAGGCTAGCAATGCTCAAAACCGGATTAAAACAAGTGAACGAGGTCTACAATAGTATAATTAACAGAAATACCCTGGAAGTAATCGCAATAATTAACTTCAAATAGCTAGAAAGTGCTTCGAAAACATGCGGCTGATGCCCGCGCCGCGCAAGAGAGGGCACCATGTGCACCGCCTAGCCAGAGTTACTGTATAGGTAGCATATACACAGGGCTGGGCAGAGATACTCAAAAAAGTATTCCGGAATACAGATATCGAAATACATGAACTGGAAGCCTAAAATACAGATACTGAGATACATTTGCTTTTAACGTAACGGGATATTTCGGAGATACTTTTGCAATAAGACGAAAAGAGTATTCCGGAATACAGTTACAGCGATACAGATACTGGAATACCTTTTTATTTGAAGGATGATCATACTAAGCAAAGACACTTATTAGTGCAGCATAATGTTGTAATTAAAGTTACAGCGCATCGAAACGTTCAGGTCATTTATTTATTGATTACAGTACCCTCAGCGCCATTAAGACATTGCAGGGGAAGGGGTGGATTAAGTACATAATTAGCAATAATGACATAATTACAAGTATCAATTGCAATAAAAATACACTATTTCACAGCGACAGTAACAAGGATTGGACACCGAAATCGACATACTTGGCGAACAAACTAAGCAATGCTAGAAATAGCACACTTTAAGCAAATCACTCGGATCACTAATGAACACCAGTGATTTGAGAAGAAAGTATGCATTTACTTTGCACATAAGATCTGCTTTGCTGAGAAGGTTGCTGTGTGAGCATCTCAAATAGGCTGTCTTCTAACAGCGTCGGTTCAGCCTCAGCACAAAACTCACGAAAGAAAAAAAGTCTGTCTAGCGCTGAAGACGAGCACAAATTCGTGTTATAGTTAATAAATATCGCCTTCATAGCCGGATTGCCCTGCAGCGTGGCGATATCTCTTCTCGGGTCATCTAGATACCGAAACACTTCCGCCCTCACTTGGGTTGTTCTGACCGTTGAGAATCCAAAGTCTGTCCCCATCTTCGGAATCCTAAGCCGTCTGACCCTGTCGGCTTCAATGAAGCTGTCAACACCACCGACGCTACCAGCACCTATTTCAGAAAGCCGCAACAGGCGAATTCGGCTCCGGCGGTGGGGAGCCTGCTACCAGAAAAGACCGTTTCACGCATGTAATCAATTAGGAACGCACCCTGACATTGGAGAGGTGGCTGAAAGCGCGTCAAAGATAGCCATCTTCTAGTTCCTTCCACCGCTACTACGGGAACTGCTTTTGGAAGTGCCGCCGCTTTGAGAACTGAATGCACGCGAAGCATTGCAAAGCCTGTTCCAAGGCGGTATCCGCGCGGGGGGTCACGAAGTAATAGCTTGCCACCCGAAAAAAATTTGGCGTACGTGCTGCACTGACCTTGAGAGACAGCGACTTTCGTAGGCAGAGGCCGACAACACTGCCCCCGCGATTCTGCCGTCTGCGGCGTCGCTCGCTTTACCACATGGAGCATTCTGTGATTGAGCGGAAACCATCGCCGCCCTATCTGTCGGCGACCGGCGGCGCGCCTTTGCTTGTCTTGGCACAAAAAAAAACGCCATTCTCCCATTGGAAACACGCCTCAACTCATTTCCGACACAAAAAAAACAATGTAACGAGATACCCGTGTCCAGCATAGTATCGCGATACAGGCGATACATCGTAAATGTATTTCACTACTGAGATACAAACACATTTTTAAAATGTATCTCGATACAGAAATACAGATACTCAAACGTATCTCTGAAATGCTATCGCGATACTCATGTATCGCGATACTGCCCAGCCCTGCATATACAGTAACTCTACGCCTAGCCAAGCGCGCAATGGCTCCCTCTTGCCGGCGCTTCTCCGGCGCCGGTGTCACCGGTGTTACGAATTCCTGCGAGAGATCACTCATATGCAGAGACTATAACAACAGCGCAACGGGAATCACTGGGTGTCCGTGCTACGCCAATCGCTGAACACCACCAATCGATTGGTGTAGTTGAGAACTGCACCAATCGCTGGACAAGAACGGCATTAGTGCTGGATTTGAAATACATTTTTTATTGCGATAGCAACTATATGGACACTCTCGACTGGTTTTAAATGCGAAGCATTCCTTAGCGAACTTCGGCGACTTTGAGTGTATCTATCTGTCTGTCTATCTATCTAGCCGCCTACGACTCTGTGCTCTCCTGGCCGTTTCGTTAATAGGATGTACACCAAAATTATTATGGCGTAACGTGACCTTATGACGAACATAAATGACAGGTCATAACATGAAAACCATGATACCCATGTCATGAACGACATGATTTACATGCCACTGTTTTCGCGCTCTTGCGGCCGTTTCGTTAGTTTGATGTATACCGAAAGTTGGTTTGGCGTGACAAGAGTGTATGACGAACATAAATAACAGGTCCTAACGTGCAAATCATGACACGCATGTCATGTACAGCATGACTTACGTGCCACGCTCATGGTGCGCTCGCGGCCGTTTCGCTAGCTTGATATACACCAAAATTGGTATCTCGCAAAGTGACTGTGTACGAACATAAATGACGGGTGGTAACATGAAAATCATGACACGCATGTCATACACAGCATGACTTACGTGCCACGCTCATGATGCGCTGGCAGCCGTTTAGCTACCTTGATATACACCAAAATTTGTATTGAGTGACGTGACTGTCTGACAAACATAAATAACAGGAGTTATTATGACAATCTTGACACGCATGTCATGTAAAGCATAATTTACGTGCCACGCTCATGGAGCGCTGGCGGCCGTTTCGCTAGCTTGATATACACGAAAATTGGTATTGCGTGACATGACTGTCTGACGAACATAAATAACAGGAATTTACATGAAAATCATGACACGTATGTCATGTAGGTATGATTTATACGCCACGCTCATGCTGCACTCGCGGCCATTTTGTTAACTGGATATATACCTAATTTGGTATGGCATGACACGAATGCCGAACGTAAGTAGCAGGTCACGCATCCAATATATGTAGCACAATATATGTTTCATTAGCATGGCATATACCAGACTGTAAATCTGGTATATGCCATGCTAATGGTAAATATGCCATGCTAATGGTAAATTGGTATTGCGTGACGTTGCTGTGTAACGAACATAAATAACACGAGTTAACATGAAAATTATGACACGCATGTCATGTACAGCATGACTTACATGCCACGCTCATGTTGCGCTGGCGGCCGTTTCGCTAGCTTGATATACACCAAAATTGGTATTGCGCGACATCACTGTCTGACGAACATAAATAACAGGAATTTACATGAAAATCATGACACGTATGTCATGTAGGTATGATTTATACGCCACGCTCATGCTGCACTCGCGGCCATTTTGTTAACTGGATATATACCTAATTTGGTATGGCATGACACGAATGCCGAACATAAGTAGCAGGTCACGCATCCAATATATGTGGCACAATATATGTTTCATTAGCATGGCATATACCAGACTGTAAATCTGGTATATGCCATGCTAATGGTAAATATGCCATGCTAATGGTAAATTGGTATTGCGTGACGTTGCTGTGTAACGAACATAAATACACGAGTTAACATGAAAATTATGACACGCATGTCATGTACAGCATGACTTACATGCCACGCTCATGTTGCGCTGGCGGCCGTTTCGCTAGCTTGATATACACCAAAATTGGTATTGCGCGACATCACTGTCTGACGAACATAAATAACAGGAATTTACATGAAAATCATGACACGTATGTCATGTAGGTATGATTTATACGCCACGCTCATGCTGCACTCGCGGCCATTTTGTTAACTGGATATATACCTAATTTGGTATGGCATGACACGAATGCCGAACATAAGTAGCAGGTCACGCATCCAATATATGTGGCACAATATATGTTTCATTAGCATGGCATATACCAGACTGTAAATCTGGTATATGCCATGCTAATGGTAAATATGCCATGCTAATGGTAAATTGGTATTGCGTGACGTTGCTGTGTAACGAACATAAATAACACGAGTTAACATGAAAATTATGACACGCATGTCATGTACAGCATGACTTACATGCCACGCTCATGTTGCGCTGGCGGCCGTTTCGCTAGCTTGATATACACCAAAATTGGTATTGCGCGACATCACTGTCTGACGAACATAAATAACAGAAATTTACATGAAAATCATGACACGTATGTCATGTAGGTATGATTTATACGCCACGCTCATGCTGCACTCGCGGCCATTTTGTTAACTGGATATATACCTAATTTGGTATGGCATGACACGAATGCCGAACATAAGTAGCAGGTCACGCACCCAATATATGTAGCACAATATATGTTTCATTAGCATGGCATATACCAGACTGTAAATCTCGTATATGCCATGCTAATGGTAAATTGGTATTGCGTGACGTTGCTGCGTAACGAACATAAATAACACGAGTTAACATGAAAATTATGACACGCATGTCATGTACAGCATGACTTACATGCCACGCTCATGGAGCGCTGGCGGCCGTTTCGCTAGCTTGATATACACGAAAATTGGTATTGCGTGACATGACTGTCTGACGAACATAAATAACAGGAATTTACATGAAAATCATGACACGTATGTCATGTAGGTATGATTTATACGCCACGCTCATGCTGCACTCGCGGCCATTTTGTTAACTGGATATATACCTAATTTGGTATGGCATGACACGAATGCCGAACATAAGTAGCAGGTCACGCATCCAATATATGTAGCACAATATATGTTTCATTAGCATGGCATATACCAGACTGTAAATCTGGTATATGCCATGCTAATGGTAAATATGCCATGCTAATGGTAAATTGGTATTGCGTGACGTTGCTGTGTAACGAACATAAATAACACGAGTTAACATGAAAATTATGACACGCATGTCATGTACAGCATGACTTACATGCCACGCTCATGTTGCGCTGGCGGCCGTTTCGCTAGCTTGATATACACCAAAATTGGTATTGCGCGACATCACTGTCTGACGAAAATAAATACAGGAGTTGACATGAAAATCATGACACGTATGCCATGTACAGCATGACTTACGTGCCGCGCTCATGGAGCGCTGGCGGCCGTTTCGCAACTTGATATGCACCAAAATTGGTATTGCGCGACATCCCTGTCTGACGAACATAAATAACAGGAATTTACATGAAAATCATGACACGTATGTCATGTAGGTATGATTTATACGCCACGCTCATGCTGCACTCGCGGCCATTTTGTTAACTGGATATATACCTAATTTGGTACGGCATGACACGAATGCCGAACATAAGTAGCAGGTCACGCATCCAATATATGTAGCACAATATAGGTTTCATTAGCATGACATATACCAGACTGTAAATCTGGTATATGCCATGCTAATGGTAAATATGCCATGCTAATGGTAAATTGGTATTGCGTGACGTTGCTGTGTAACGAACATAAATAACACGAGTTAACATGAAAATTATGACACGCATGTCATGTACAGCATGACTTACATGCCACGCTCATGTTGCGCTGGCGGCCGTTTCGCTGGCTTGATATACACCAAAATTGGTATTGCGCGACATCACTGTCTGACGAACATAAATAACAGGAATTTACATGAAAATCATGACACGTATGTCATGTAGGTATGATTTATACGCCACGCTCATGCTGCACTCGCGGCCATTTTGTTAACTGGATATATACCTAATTTGGTATGGCATGACACGAATGCCGAACATAAGTAGCAGGTCACGCATCCAATATATGTAGCACAATATATGTTTCATTAGCATGGCATATACCAGACTGTAAATCTCGTATATGCCATGCTAATGGTAAATATGCCATGCTAATGGTAAATTGGTATTGCGTGACGTTGCTGTGTAACGAACATAAATAACACGAGTTAACATGAAAATTATGACACGCATGTCATGTACAGCATGACTTACATGCCACGCTCATGTTGCGCTGGCGGCCGTTTCGCTAGCTTGATATACACCAAAATTGGTATTGCGCGACATCACTGTCTGACGAAAATAAATACAGGAGTTGACATGAAAATCATGACACGTATGCCATGTACAGCATGACTTACGTGCCGCGCTCATGGAGCGCTGGCAGCCGTTTCGCAACTTGATATGCAGCAAAATTGGTATTGCGTGACGTGACTGTGTAACGAACATAAATAACAGGTGGTAACACGAAAATCATGGCATGCATGTCATGTAGGGTATGATTTAGACGCCACGCTTATGGTGCACTCGCGCCCATTTTGTTAACTGGATATATATCTAAATTGGTATGGCATGACAGGAGTGCGTGATGAACATAAATAGCAGGTCACACATCGTATATATGTAGCAGAATATATGTTTCATTAGCATGGCACATACTAGATTGTACACTCATGCATGTATGACAATCTCGCGATATATAGCGAACTAGATGTCAAGACATGAATGCCATCATTAGCCTCAATGACAAACAAGACGATGTATGCAGCTCTTTGCTGGCTGCTTCGCATTACATCGATTCCCCCATTGCGTGGGATCTGCCGATTTTTTTGCCGTCCGCGTATGTCGACGCCGCCAGGGCCCGTATATGTATATGTATGTACATAAAAGCCACAAAGAAAAATACAGAAAATTTTTTGCCGAAGCGAGGAATCGAACGGGCGACCTCTCCTCCGCAGCGCGGGGCGTTACACGGCTAGGCCACGAGAAATAAGTCTTTCAGCCGGCTAACGGCGAGCTAATTGTATACACCATTTACTTCAGCATGCGTTCTTGGTCACCACCGAGATGGCGCGAAGTGCGCGCTAGGCGCGCTTTAAAGGTCGTCGCCCCGCTCCTGCGAACGCCGATGCTCTTCGCCCTACAGGGCGTGGTCGCCTTCGTGCGTTTATCTCGAGAAAAGAAGGGGGACGGGGGAGCGGAGCGGGGGGTTGTATGTCTTGTGCTTTCCCCGCGATGTCCGCGCTGAAGTCACAGAGCGTACGAACGTCACTTCGCTCGCTGCAGCGGCCGCGTTTGCGAAAGGAGCGCGCTGTTCAAACAGAAATAACTGTGACAGTTAGTTCGCGCTCGTCCTGTGTGTACCTGTTCGTTCGTTTCGTGCGTCCTGCTTTGTTTGATTAGCGCACTTCAAGTGTTGAGCTGTGGCGCATGATAGTTCGCGCTCGTCCTGTGTGCGTTCTTTTCGTGCGTCCTTTGGGCTCGAGTGACGCGCTGGCAATTTCGAGCTGCTTTCCGTTCTTCGCGTTACATTCCAATTTGTTGCTGTCGCATTCATTGCTTCGCCGTTGCGGCGAAGCTGTGACTTTTTATTATTTCTTTTATTTGCAGCTTTCTCGATTTTTCGCTCACAGACAACACTGATTTTTCACTCACAACCAACGACGCCGACGCCCACACCGGAATTTCTGCGAAACGAGCTCTTTAACGCTATCGCGTTCAAAAGCGGATTTGCTTTGACGCGTTATCACACCACTCCTCCAGTGACATACACCCGGTGCTTTGGAAAATATTAGCTTGCAGGTCAGCGCTGTCAAGCAACGCCCCTTGAATGTTATCCGGGGAATCTACAAACCACAAAAATACGAAGGAAATAAACTTGCGAGTGAAGTATCCATTGGTGACCTATGTAGAGGCACTGGCAGTCTTACAGGTGAGATGAGAGACTTATGCTAACAAGGTACTTCTGACTTTTCCGACCGCGTGGAATATCAAGGCAACCTGCGGGATAGGGGCGCGAGAGAGTCGAGTTAGGAGTCAGGGCATGACCCCTTGCCCTCTTTTCGGATCCGCCGCGGCGTTCCTTTCCTATTTCGGCGGTTCATCTACGGAAGACGCCGAGCAAGCTCCTAAACTGAGAACGCACATTATCACCGATTAAAGTCTACGTTCTCTCATCTCGGATAGTTCGTCGGTCTGTCGGTCGGTGAGTGGTTTAGTTAGTTAGTTAGTTAGTTAGTTAGTTAGTTAGTTAGTTAGTTAGTTAGTTAGTTAGTTAGTTAGTTAGTTAGTTAGTTAGTTAGTTAGTTAGTTAGTTAGTTAGTTAGTTAGTTAGTTAGTTAGTTAGTTAGTTAGTTAGTTAGTTAGTTGAACAGAAGAGGCATGCCAAAACAGTAGACGCAAGAAATACAATGAAGCGCATGCAATAGAATACAAGCGGTGTCGTCAAGTCAACAGTATTTATTGCTAACTTATATATACTGCAATCCTATGAGAGGGCTACAGCAGTATAGTGCAAAAAATGTGGGCATCTTGCACCAATGATGCAAGGCTGCACTAACAGCGGAGCTTGTCGCCGACCTAGATCATTAGCAAGGTCTTAATTAGCGTGGTTTTAATTAGCTTGGTGTTCCTTAGAACGGCCGAGAATAGAAAGATCATAATTAGCAAGGTGTTAATCAGCAAGATCTTAATTCGTAACTTTCTCGTTAACGTAGCAAGGTCTTAAGCAGCATGGCTTAATTAGCAAATTTCTCATTAGAATGACCTTAATTAACAAATGATTAATTAACACGATCCTAATTAGCGCAGCTTTCATTTAGTTAGTTAGCCAGGTGCTCTTTGTTTCTTTCTCCCTTTTATCTGTTCTGTGCTTCTCTTTTGTTTTCTTGAGAAGGCACGAGCATTGAAGAAACGCGTACATTGCACATTCATTGCGTCAACCACAATGGGTGTGTTGGCCACAGGCCTCATCCGCCAAATTACTAGGCAATACAGAAAATTGTACTATAACTATCCTCATTACTCGAACGTACGTCGCCAAGAGCATTTATATATATATATAAGTCTGGTCCACCAGACGAATAGTAAAAATATAGTGCCGAATCAATTATTTATATCAACTGCTTAGATCAAGTCATGGTTCGTTATCCCAATTCACAACTCATACTAATGAGGGACTTCAACTACCCGAATATTGATTGCCCCGCCACGGTGGTCTAGTGGTTATGGCACTCGACTGCTAACCCGAAGGTCGCGGGATTGAATCCCGGCCGCGGCGGCTGCATTTTCGGTGGAGGCGAAAATGTTTGAGGCCCGTGTACTTAGATTTAGGTGCACGTTAAAGAACCACAGGTGGTCGAAATTTCCGGAGCCCTCCACTACGGCGTCTCTCATAATCATATGGTGGTTTTGGGACGTTAAACCCGATATAATATAAAAAAAATAAAATACCCGAATATTGATTGGTTGCACGCATGCCCATTTTCTAACCCACCGACAACTGAGGCCAACGAGTTTATCACCACCTGCATGGATTTTGGTTTAACACAAATCGTCACCTCACCCACACGTGTTACTCAAACTTTATAGACCTAGTACTAACGTCATCAGAGACTGTCACGTCACCCGTATTGCACATGCCTGGCCTGAGCGACCATAATATTTTGCATTTCACGTTCGATTTGTCGCATGCACCATCAGCAAAACGGTCCAAGAACATCAGAGACTACAACAAGGGTAACTATCTAGCCATTAATAATGAACTGAGCTCCTTTTTAGACATTTTCTCACCAGGTTATCTCGGGCGCCCAGTAGAAACTAATTGGACTTCCGAAATAAAGTCTCTGAACTGATTTATCTCCATATCCCTCTTCGCCGGATGTACTCCTATAACCAAGCTCCATGGTATAAGAGATATTTAAATCGTCTTTCTAACAGGAAAAAAAGGACTTTTTTTGAATCGCTAAGTATTCACTTAAACCAGCCCATTGGACAACGTACAAGACAGCCTCTTTAGCATATTCGCGAGCGCTAAAGGCTACTAAATCCTCGTTCTTCAATGTAACCCTGCCGAACATCCTGAAGACTAACCCTAAACGTTTCTGGAGTATACTGAAACCAATTAACACCAGTAAAGTATCATTACTTACACCCACCGGCAATCCTATTCCCGACCATCTTTGTTCTACTGTGCTAAACGATACATTCATTAAGTCGTTTTCTTCATCTAACGATACCCAACGTCCTGAGCTTCAATCGTACAATCATTTTGCGATGGATCCTATCACGTTTGACCCGCATGGCATCGTCACGATTATCGGTAACCTGAAACTAACGTCTTCTCACGGTATTGATGGAATTAATAGTAATTTTTTAAAGAATACCAAAGAATACAGTTCTATCATTCTGAAATGCACGTTTTCACAATCGTATCATAATGGTGTACTACCTGAAGACTGGAGAACTGCTGCGATTATTCCAGTACATAAAGGCTGTGATAAACGTAGTCCATCTCAAACGTGATCTAACTATCTCTCACATGTATACCATGCAATATAATGGAACATATAATATTTTCTCATCTTGTTAATTTTCTTGAGGATAATAGCTTCTTCTCTTCAACTCAGCATGGCTTTCGAAAGATTTTTTTCGTGTGATACTCAGCTAATTTCTTTTACCAACGATTTGCATTTCTCTTAGGACTCTGCTTCTTTAACTGACTTTATATTTCTTGACTTTGCTAAAGCCTTTGACAAAGTTAACCATTCACTGCTCTTATATAAACTAAGTGTCCTAAAAATTGACCCTGCAGTTCTTAACTGGATTCGTGCATTCCTTTCTTCTCGTGTTCAATTTGTCAGCACTAATGATGTTAATTCTTCCACTGCACCGGTTGATTCTGGGGTTCCTCAAGGATCAGTACTTGGCCCCTGCTATTCCTAATCTATATAAATGACTTACCTACTACTGTTACTTCCAGAATTTGTTTGTTCGCTGACGACTGTGTGATTTAACGTAAACTATCTAATGACAATGATATTCATTCTCTGCAGGCTGATCTCAATAACATACTTCATTGGTGTCATATTTAGAAAATGGAACTAAAAATTAAAAAAAATGCAAGTCTATGAGGATTTCTCGGTCGAATACAACTTGTCCAACTTACTTTCTTCACAGTCACCCCCTTGAAACTGTCGCATCGTACCGGTACCTTGGCGTCCACATAACTAACACTTTGTCCTGGAAATTACATACAGAACATATAACGTCCAAAGCTAATGAAACACTGGGTTACCTTCGAAGAAACTTCTTTCTTGCTCCATCGTCACTAAAGTTACTATATACCACATACGTCCGTCCTCGAATGGAATACGCTTCATCTGTTTGGGACTCCGGTCCGGTAACATTATCACACACGTTGGAATCCGTTAAAAATCGTGCAGCTCGTTTCATTTTGGCTAACTACCATCGTTCAGCTAGTGTCACCCAATTGAAGGCAACTCTAAACCTCATCCCACTAGCTACCCGCCGAAAGCACACTCGCATTTGCCTGTTTCATAAAATATTTTATCATAACCCGAAACTTCGTTCCCGATTATGCCAACCTGTTCCCTTCATTTCTCTTCGCCGTAATCACCAACAAAAAGTCACAGTCCCCCATCGCAACACAGTAACATATGCGCAATCATGTCTCCCAGGAACTTGTAATGAATGGAATTCCCTGCCTGCATCAATAACAAGCATCAATGACTCCATTTAATTTAAGAATGTCCTTAAAACAATGATTACCTAATTACCCCCTTTATGCTTTGTTCACCAGTTGATTTATATTGCTTTTTGCCTTCACCATGTAATAAAATAAAATTATTGTTCATCATTTGCTTTTTTATGATGTAAGTTGTTAGAAGTATTCACCTTTGTACCCCAATTAGTGACTATATTTGTATGCCATTTGCTTTGTGTTCCTTGTTTTTTCATTGTTGTGCATTGCACTTCCCCTCTGAAATGTAATGTGTACCCTGGGGGTAAGATAAATAAATAAAAATTAATAAATAAATCCTAGCATGAAGAAGAGGAGGAAGAGAGCGCGCGTCGGTCGGGCTATTGCGTTTCACGCGCTATAGGAGCAGCTTAGTTTTTTTGGTCACGCGAAACGGCGGAATGAAAAGCTTAAACAGCTCTGCTGTTAAAAAACCTTAAAAGTAATTCATTGCTTGGGAACTATAGTTTCCTGTTTTCCCTATGCGTTTGTTCGACTGCAGACCCGAAGATGGTGGGATCGAATCCTGGTCACCGCGGCCACATTTCGACGGAGGCAAAATGCTAGAGGCCCTTGTATTTATAAATTTAGCCTCCACTAAGGCATCCCTTGTAATTATATCGTGGTTTCAAGACTTAAAACTGTAACAAAATAATAATTATCGTTTGCCTATGTGTGCTGAGTGAATAGCACCTCTGCATGCGCTGCTCGCTGACGTAAAAATCCGCTCCCGAGCGGGGGTACTGGTCAGGGCAGTGGTTATCTCTGCAGTGCTGGAAATATGCTTACTGCAACAATAAGTTACAGCCTGCACACTGTTTAGCCCGTAACGAGGAGGCGTCATATGGAGCACACACACACAAAACGTTGAGGACGATAGACACGAACACACCAAGGAAAGCCTGGCCACTTGAAAACAATATTGCACCAATTATTCTTGCAAAACATTTCCTGCATACACCAATTTAGTCATGCTACCGCAGAGTCGCGAAACTTTTTGTTTGACATTCTGAATGCGCTAGAATCCGGCCGCGGCGGCCGCATTTTCGATGGAGGCGAAAATGCTTGAGGCCCGTGTACATTTAATTAGGTGCGCGTTAAAGAAGCCCAGGTGGTCGAAATTTCCGGAGCCCTCCACTACGGCGTCCCTCATAATCATATCGTGGCTTTGGGACGTTAAACCCCAACAATTATTATTGAAATTTTCGTCGCCAGGCGAGGTTGTAAAGAAGCCAATTTGGCGCAAAGTAGTAGAGCACTGCACGGGCCGGATTTTACGGCCCGGGCCCGACCCGGGCCCGCTTTATGAAGCCCGAGCCCAGCCCGCGGACCCACGGTTCCAAGCGCGGGCCCGGCCCGGGCCCGGGCGTGCATGACCGAACCCAGCCCGAGCCCGGCCCCGGCCCATGGTTCCAAGCCCGGGCCCGTCCCGGGCCCGGGCGTTCATTACTAAACTAATCCAGAGCGCGCTTGTTCATGACCAGACCCAACCCGGGCCCGCTAGAGGATATTAGTTGTTGATGATGATTATTAATGATGCCGTGCGCTTTGAGCGGGCGATCGGATGGAAAATCCGGTGTGTACCTGCATCGAAATGTTGCTTTGCCTGCGGTGGTAGCTCAGCGGTTAATCTGTTTCGCTCTTAAGTCCTAGGTCGCGGGTGCGATTCCCGCGGCCACGGCGGCCGCAATTTGATGGGGGCGAAATGCAAGAACACCCGTGTATATACTTATCTTTAGGTGCACGTTAGAGAACTCAAGGTGGTCGAAATTAATCCGGTGCTACTACGGCGTGCCTCGTAATCATATCGTGGTTTTGGCACGTAATACCAAGGAATATAAATGAAATGTACCGTATGTGTCAACCTAGAATAAAAGACCAAAATCTTTGTTCCTCCCATGGGAACAACCGTGATCTGGCCCATTGTTAGTGCTGTTAATATATATATATATATTATATATATATATATATATATATATATATATATATATATATATATATATATATATATATATATATATAGTTAGTGGTGGTCGCTCACTGCTCGGAACGGTCTACCATATAGGTACGGTCGGAATTTTCCTATGGCCCATATTACCGCCAGGCATTCTTTTTCCGTCGCCGAGTACTTCGTTTCAGCCCTCGAAAGAGTGCGGCTAGCATATGCGACCACTCGTTCCTCTCCGTTTTGCCACTGAACCAGCACGGCACCGAGTCCCGAATTGCTTGCATCCGTGTGAATGTCTGTGTCCGCTTCGTCGTCGAAGTGTGCAAGAACTCAATGGTTTTGGAGTCGCCGTCGTAGCTCTTTGAAAGCATCTTCTTGTTCGCTTATCCAGACGAAAGGCGCATCTTCTTTTGTCAGTCGCGTGAGTGGTTCCGCAATCTTCGAAAAATTCTTGACGAAGCGTCTGTAATAGGCGCAAAGCCCTAAGAATCGTCTCACAGCCTTTTTATCTGTTGGTCTAGGAAACTTTTCTACGGCTGCAGTCTTCTCAGGGTCAGGGCGAATGCCTTCAGAGCTAATGATATGACCGAGGAAAAGCAGTTCATGAAAACCGAAATGAGACTTCTGTGGCTTGATCGTCAGCCCTGCTGAACTGATAGCTTTGAGCACGGTGCGTAGTCGTTCCACGTGCTGATCGAAGGTAGCCGAAAAAACCACGACATCATCGAGATAGACAAGACAGGACTGCCATTTTAACCCGGACAGGACAGTGTCCATCATCCGCTGAAACGTGGCGGGTGCGGAACACAAGCCGAAAGGGAGCACCCTGAACTCGTATAGCCCATCTGGGTGACGAAGGCTGTTTTCTCCCGATCTCGTTCGTCCACCTCTATCTGCCAGTATCCGCTCTTGAGGCCCAGAGAGGAAAAAAACTTCGCATCCCGTAGTCTGTCAAGGGTGTCATCGATCCTTGGAAGTGGATAGACGTCTCGCTTTATGACAACGTTCAACTTTCGGTAGTCAACGCAAAAGCGCAAAGTCTGGTCCTTTTTCTTTACCAGCACCACAGGCGAAGCCCACGTACTGGCTGACGGTTGAATTACGTCGTCCCTAAGCATTTCTTCAACTTGGTTTCTGATGACTTCTCTCTCTTTTGGTGACACTCGGTAGGGGTGCTGGCAAATAGGCCTCACAGATTCATCGACTATGATGCGGTGTTTGGCGATCGATGTTCTCTGGACTTTCGATGACGTGGAGAAACACGAGGCGAATTCTCGTACAAGGCCCTCGATTTGCTGCTTCTGGTTCGATTATAGCGCTGCTTCGATGTGGATGGATGCGAGTATGGAGTCTATGGTGTCAGAGTTGAGTGATGCAGCCTCGAAAGGACTCAAATCTGTAATCGGAACGTAATCGTGCAGGCGGCCAATGACAGTTCCCTTCGCAAGATGTTGCACCTCATTTCCGAAATTGTCAGAAAAACATTCGCGCACCCATCACGCAGCCGAACAATACCTCTTGCCGCACATATCCCTTTTTCAAGCAAGAGTCCAGTGTTGCTTTCTGCCATTCCTTCATAATCGGTGAATACGTTGCTTCTTACTGCAACAGCGATGCTGGATTTTGGAGGTACAGTTACGTCGTCGTCCACAACCTGTAGCGCATCGAATCGTTCTTCACACTCAAACTTCGCGATGGCGTGCTTCGTTGAGAACGACACGCACGTTTCCTGCAAGTTTATCACTGCACCATTCGCCTGCAAAAAGTCCATTCCAATAATTACATCTCTTGAACATTCTGATAGAACAATGAAAGTGGCGACATAGGTGAAGCCACGTATTCCGATTCTAGAGGTGCACCTGCCTGCCGGGTCAATAAGATGTCCTCCTGCGGTTCGTACTTGAGGTCCTGACCAAGGAGTCAGCACTTTCTTTAATTTTCTCTGCTCATGACTGAATGGTCTGCGCCAGTATCTACCAAAGCAGTAGTTTCGTAGCCGTCTATAATTACACACAGATCTGAAGCGACGTTACTGTTTCCGCCCATACTCTCGTGTTCATCGTAATATTTCGGAATCGGCACTGGAGGTTGTTTTCTTGCGTTGGCAGCGGCCTTACCTCCACAGGTCGCCGATTCTAGTTTTCCCGAAGCGGGCTTTGGGAACGTCGCCTTGGAGAGTTTGAGGATGGACGCGGACTCGGTGATCGATACCTCAGTGGCGCCGTTGACCGAGGTTGATGCTGCTGCGAGGAGTGAGGACCTTGGCGCGTTGACAAGTACTCCTCGATTTCAAAAGGGCGTTCACCGTTCCGTGGGCAAGGAGCGTTTACGGGAAAGCCCCGAAGTCCCGCTCGGCAATATTCGCACATCCGGTAAAGATGACCAGCTTCGCCGCAGTGATAACAAAGCGGGATTTGATCAGGAGTGCGCCATATGTCAGCCTTCCGGAACCTCGTCTCAGGTGGGTGCGGCGAGAACCGAGGTTTGGGCAAATGGGTGGTTGCTGCGGCGAAAGTACGTCCAGGGGCGCCTCTGAGTACCTCGGCGTACGAGACCGCTGGTTGCACCGGAAACGACGCTTGAGGCTGTGCTTGTGGCTGCTGTTCCCGGACTACTTGTCTCACTTCCTCACGAACCACTTCCGCCAACGACGAGATCTGTGTCGGGCTGCTGTTGAGCCTCTGGAGCTCTTCTCGAACAACAGACCGAACGAGCTCTCGTAGTACGTCGATGCTATCCCCGAAGACTGGTGACACCGCGCCTACAGATGCGACGTTCACATCCCGGTTGTAGTGCCTTGCTCGCTGTTGCAGTGTCTTTTCCACCGCTGTCGCCTCGGAGCGAAATTCGGCGACGGTTCGTGGAGGGCATCGAACCAAACCGGCAAAAATCTCCTGCTTGACACCGCGCATCAGATGCCGAAGCTTCTTCTCCTCGCTCATATTTGGATCGGACCGGCGAAATAAGCGGGACATGTCTTCGACATACATTGCCACGCTTTCGTTGTTTCGCTGGTTTCTTGCTTGCAAAGCGGCTTCAGCTCTTTCCCTGTGGTCCGTGCTCGGGTATGTGGCCAGTAGCTCCCGTCGGAAATCATCCCATGAGCGAAGGGCACCTTCGTGGTTTTCGAACCACGTTCGTGCACTGTCCTGCAGAGCGAAATAAACGCGGCGGAGCTTCCGGTCTTCGGTCCATCCGTTGCAGTCAGCGACACGCTCAAAACCCTCCAGCCAGTCTTCCGCGTCTTCATAGGGGTCGCCATGGAAAGGCTCGGGCGTCCGCGGCTGATCAACAACGACGTGTGTTGCGGCAGTCTGGGACGTCATTTCGGTACTCTCACCGCAGACAGCTGGTGCTACTCTAGGCTCTGGCAGAAGGGGAAATTCGGGTGGCTCACCACGTAGACGACGGCTTGCGCGCTGGTGGACAGGCGTGAGCTCGTTGGTTTCGAGTCGTCGTGGCTCTGGGCTGCTTCCTCTAACTTGATGAGGGCTTGGGATCATTATCCCGCACTTCCACCAGAATTGTAACGCACAATTCAGGCAGGTTGAGAATAACTATTTATTAAGGGCTAACTTGTGCCCGAAAAGTAAACGAGAGATGTTAGTAGAGTTCCTTGCCGGAGACCAAGAAGAACAAATCTGAGAAAAGTCCTCGAGCGGGGCGTCACTTCTTTACCGCATCTCGCGCTGAGAAGGCGCGTGCTGTCACGCCCTTTTCTTGTTTTACCATCGGGCCGTTGTTCTCTTGGAGGGCGCACGAACCTGCGCGCGTAGTTTGAACATGGTGTCTGTCTTGCGTCAATATATATATATATATATATATATATATATATATATATATATATATATATATATATATATATATATATATATATATATATATATATATATATATATATATATATGCGTGATCTGGCGTGTTTATATGGAAACCCTCCACGATGTACTTGTTACTTTGACAAAGTCTGGTCCAGCAGACCAAACGTTAGTGGAAATATACAGTGCCAATTTATATCTATACTGGTGTAAAAAAAATAGCACTTCAACTGTTTTTCTATTTTTATTGCTAAGCTTTACTAAGAGCCAGCTCTTTGCACGTGTCACTTCAGCTTGGCACAGTATACCTTAGACCATGCAATGCATAACGTTCGGGTGTGCTCGAAGGCCCGACTTACCGTGTCCGGCCAGGCCCGCAGCCTCAAGCCCGGGCCCGGCTCAGGCCCGCGGCTTCAAGCGCCCGCGGGCCGCGGGCCGGGGCGGGCCCGGGCTTTTGGGCCGGCCCGGGCCCAGACAGTGCTCTACAAAGTAGCCGTGCAGTGCTCTACAAAGTAGCCACGAATGGCAAACCTGTCCGCGAGCCCCCTTTCCAGAGCACAGCAGCAAACCAGGCATGCGCCTGTTTGGCTAGTGAAGGATGATGGCACCGCTAATCAGACATATGTGTGCGAAGGATTGTGTTCTAAACGTCTGTTGCACTCAATGAAAGAAAACAGCGCGCACGGAAGAACTGGAACGAACACAGTGACGATAGCAGAGCGCTGAACTTACAAATTTGTGTAACGAGCGTATGTTGTGAGCATGTTAATAGACGGGGCGGGAAAATACGGACACAAGACATAAATTAGGACCACACAAACGGCGTTTGTGTTGTCCTGACCAGGAGGCGTTGTCCTGACTTCTCCCTTGTGTCTGTATTTGCACGCCCCGTCTTTTAACATGAATCCCTACCAATTAGCTCAGCTTTCTGTTATTCTAGATATTGCGAGCGCCACACATGACTTATTTTCATCACATTCACATACTGTCTTCCCTTTTACATATTCTCCATCTGTGTGTAATATCCCCATTAGGTGCACAGATTCATCTGCTCATGACATTTGCCTCCGTCCCCGATGTTATTCAGTGTGCGCCATTTTCTTTCCGCTGTGTGGCACCGACTAGTATGAATCTATACCATTCTATATGCTCTAGCGAAGCGTTCGAACTTGGTAATGGGTCGTCCTCTCGAACACCTTCTAGTGGGTCGCCCTCTTCGGCTCGAAGAGAACGCAGCTCGCGCTGAGAGTCGGCCCCGCCTTGACTGTCGCTGTATCGTCGAATATCGTCGCCGCTAATAAACCTCTTTATAATTTGGTGGAGGTGCTGGGCATCGAATGAGGGCCGAGGTTGTTGTGAAGGCCCAGCACTCTCCACCAAATTATAAAGAGGTTTATTATTCAATCGACGTTCACACCATCGCTACCGAACAGCGCAAGGATAAGTGGATCACCTCTCTGATCGACTTGCTCACTGATCCTGTCCGCAACACCATCCACTCGCGCGTTGCGTCGTCAAGCCCACCATTTCGCCGTTCGCGACGACCTACTGCACCGACGCAATTACGACGCCGACGGCCGCCAGTGGCTACTAGTGATACCCTGCAGTCTGCGTTCTGAAATATGCGAGGCCTTCCACTCTAGACCCGCAATGCGCGCACTCTGGGATATCCAAAACTTACCACCGCGTTCGACAACGATACTTCTGGCGAGGGATGTACCGCTACGTGCAGAAGTTCGTTCGCTCCTGCCTCGATTGCCAACGCCGAAAACCTGCAACGCACGTGTCGCCACCAGGTCTACAACCATTACCTTGCTCTAACCGTCCGTTTGGGCGCGTGGGCATCGATTTGTACGGACCACTTCCTCTGACTTCGGCTGGTAACCGCTGGGCCATCGTTGCTGTTGACCATCTAACGCGATACACTGAAACCGCCGCCCTCCCAGCGGCTACAGCGCGCGATGTTGCCTCCTTCCTACTACACCGATTCATACTGCGTCACGGACCACCCCAAGAGCTTCTCAGCGATCGAGGCCGTGTCTTCTTGTCGGAAGTCGTGGAAGCCATTCTCAAAGAGTGCCATGCTGTTCACCGCAAAAACTACTGCTTACCACCCGCAGACGAATGGCCTAACCGAACGCTTTAACCGCACGCTCGGCGACATGCTCTCGATGTACGTCGCCGCCGATCACACCAATTGGGATGCCATTCTGCCCTTCGTCACCTACGCCTATAGCACCGCCCCTCAGAGCACTACTGGTTTTCACCCTTCTTCTTACTGTACGGAAGGCACCCGTCGCACACCATGGACACGATACTTCCATACAAGTCGGATCGCTCTGAATGTGCGCCTATTTCTGCCACAGCCAGACTTGCTGAGGAGTGTCGTGAGCTCTCCAAGACCTTCACTACGCATAACCAAGAGCGGCAGAAGAGCATTCGCGGTGACAACACCACTTCTGCGCCCACGTTCCTCCCTGGAGCGCTCGTTTGGCTCTCTGTCCCTACCACTGCAACTGGCCTCTCTTCCAAACTACTGCCCAAATACGAAGGCCCCTACCGTGTCGTCGAATGCACATCCCCGGTCAATTACCTCATCGAACCCATAGAACCGTCTTCGGACATGCGCCGTCGAGGGCGCGACAGTGTCAACGTGGAGCGCCTGAAGCCCTACCACGACCCCCTCATAGTGACTTGTTGATAGGTCGCCAGGTGGCTCCCTTTTCCTACCCGGGGGTAATTGTAGCGAAGCGTTCGAACTTGGTAATGGGTCGTCCTCTCGAACACCTTCTAGTGGCTCGCCCTCTTCGGCTCGAAGAGAACGCAGCTCGCGCTGAGAGTCGGCCCCGCCTTGACTGTCGCTGTATCGTCGAATATCGTCGCCGCTAATAAACCTCTTTATAATGCTATCAAAGAAGATTTGCTTAGTTCGAGCAAATGTGTTAGATCTCCCGCCATAATTTCTTTCCCTCTCTCCACTAAACATAAGAACTCGCGACGCTTAAGAACAAGCTCGCGGCACCCATATTCATATTTTTCAACAGTTTTGCAAAGCGCCACGCCCAGGCCTGCAGCCAGGAATATTTTAGGGGGGGGGGGGGCACTTCATGAAAACCTTGACTATTTGAGAAAACCAGCTATTTTAATTATTTAATTTCGGTAAAACACCCGCGTCCATCAAAATTCCGGTGAGAGGGGGGCCTAGCCCCCCCCCCCCCTTCCCCTGGCTACGGGCCTGGTCGCGCTGTTGGTATAGATGGCTTGCACTGGCGTCACTGAAACAGCTAAGTCAGGGCACCATCATGGTGGGACGCGAACTTTGTCATGTCAAGTTAGTGTTATGACTATGCATGGCATGCTGGTTCCTCGTTATTTGTGCACAGAGGCCCAATAACGTTCCAGCGACGTCGTTATCACACCGATGCAGGTTAATCGCCTCGTGACTGCACTGCCTTGATGCCATGTAAGCCACCATGTTGGAGCCATGTTGTGCGTCCATGACGTCACGTGCAAGCTATAAATAGCTTACGTGAAGAGAGTGGCCAGCAGTAGTGTAATTAGAAGCAGCAGTGCCACCGTCACGGACATCATCGTTCCCGCAAGCAGCACGAACGGAATGGTGTCCAAGCGGTGTGCGGAGTCGTGACCACGTATCAGGGGCAGCCAACTGCAGCGCTTTCGATGACGTATACGAGCGACAGGACGACGATCGCGCATGAAAGCCCAGTACACGGCAGCTGACGCTTGTTACACACCATGCACGAAACGAGGTTTGGACCAGCAGTTCCTAAACAAAGAAAGAAGACCTGTTTGCTTATATCATCGACGTCATACACGTCGAAAAAACGTGACAGTATCTAAAAAAAAAACAAAAAAACGAGAATTGTTATAGAGGATTGAACGCGGTGCCGCATCCACCAGTGATAGGCTCTGGCTCTCCGTCGTCATTTTTCTTGACGTCATACCTTTCTGTCGTATATCAAAAGTACTGTTAAAGGAGTCCTGACACAAAAAAATCACAGCATATCCATGGAGTGAATGATGATGAGTGGACGAAGCTGCGGAGGTTCATCGGTAAACCGTGAATCTTCCGTGAATTCTGCCCAGTACATCATCACCGACGTGAGATCGGGCGCGTTTATACTAAAGGTTCGATGAGTTATGACGACTTGCAGCTCACTTTAATTTTACATGTACGCTGTGAATTTTCATTGTTTAGAAAACCATTGCTTTAGAAAACATCTGGCGTCTTTCGTTAAGCAGCTGGCGTCTTTTCGTTTTGCTTTAGAAACATCTGGCGTTCTTTCGTTTGTTTTTACAAAACATCTGGCGTCTTTCGTTGGTTTATTTCATCAATCAACGGCGTTTTGAACAAAATTTTTATTGTTTAATCACGCACAGGAGAAATCTCACCAGGCACTACCTTGGAGGTAAACAATGGCTGCTAATGGGAATGAGAGACAGAAGAAGTCGGCCTTTAGCTGACACTTACACTTCTACTTCTACTAACGTTTCCTACTGGAACATGCCAATGGCTGCTAATGGGGAATGAGAGACAGAAGAATTCGGCTTTTAGTTAACGCGCACGCTGCGAATTTTTTATTGCTCAACAACGCACAGGAAAAATCTCCCACCGGCACCACCTTGGAGGTCAAAGCGTAAGACTGGTTACGCACTACGACTACTACGACTACGACTACGAGGGACGAACGGGTGCCGTCTTAAGGAGCTTCGCCCCTAAAATTTTCGCCCCGCGTTTTTTTGCTGCAATGTGTTGCTGGGGGCCTGTTATTCATAACATGGCAGATCGTTTGCTGCAGCGCGCGACAGATAATAAATACAAGCTCCTCATTACCGACACAGCCTCAGTTTCGGTTTGACAGAGCTCCAAAAACGACAAGCCGCCGGGTGCAACTATCACCACCTAGCGAGTGAAACGCTCGGTCACGTGAGCACACAGAACAGTGACGCATATCCGCGCGGTCTGTCATCGTCGGGCTCATCGTCGTCTGATGGCGACGATTTTCTTGCGGCGGGGATGGAAGGAACTTTCGACGTGGCGAATCACTTCAGGTTTGTTCCGCTGGCGAGGAGCGATTCGTCGGGAAGCGCGTCAAAACAGAAATGGCGGCTATGACGTCATCATAACTTGTACCGGCTGCAACGGTTACGTAGGGGAAGTAGGGGGGTCACCTCGGGTCACCTCCGAGGGTGTCAATGCGCTAGGTACGGCCTATAATGCTGGATCGCGCTCGCGAACTTCAAAATTCATATAAAATATCTTCCAAGCTTTATTCGCTGTCGATATTTTGCAGATGGTACAAGCACGTACACGGGAATCGATCCAGCAGGCTATCTCGGCCGCAAAATTTTGTGTCAGTACCCCTTAAAATATAGAGCGCCTCTCTCACATTGGCCGTCCAAGCTATGGGAGTATCCACCCTTATTTCTTCTTCTAAAATCGATATATGTTCATCTGATGTCGATGGAATATTTAATAGCGCAGAAATGTTATTTCGGTTGAATCTCTATTACTGCAAAAGCCGCCCCTGATTGGGGCGGCCTTTTTTAAACGTTCTGAGTGAGGAAAATAAGCCTCTTATTTAGTGGGTGCAAACTGATCGTAAGTACAGGCACGCCGTGACGATAAGTGATAATCTTAAATGACACAGCAGTAGGTTCTAACAATTGTGAATGGCTCTTTCCTTCCTCTTCACAGTCTATCTACGTGGCGGTATGGGAGATAAATGCTTCCTGTCTACACACTTTTTTATTCCTAATGACGTCCGTCGGCTATAAATGTAACAAAAAAATGACACCTAACAATAGCCTCTCAACTTTTCATCTTCAACATGGATAAATAGACACTGCGCTTACCGGCCTCTTACCAAGAAATCAAATATCAGATAGAACCTTCAATAAAAATTCGTTTGGCCGTAGCTGGTACATAACCCTGAGGTTAAAGTTACAGCGCAAACACAGAAGACGCCCCACAAAGAAAAGACACGATAAACACAAGCGCTTTCTGTGTCGTGTGTTTTCTTCGTGGGGTGTCTTTTGTGTTTGCACTATAATTTTAGCCTCATAAATATCAGGCGGTTCATTAAAAAAACAACGTCCATTTTGGCGTTGTTTGGAAGTGCCGGAAGAAGGACACTGAAGTGCTTCTCAACGAATGAAACAGACATTTTCACAATACAAACTATATTACTGGTTAAAACAGAACAAGTTGACTATATGAGCAAAATAGATGTAGTAATCGTGCACTTACTTCAAACGTTGATCGATGAAACGTACTAAGGCCCTAATGTCTCATTTATTACTGCAGCCCCCACCGGCATCACCAGCGGGGTCCGGCGCTTCTGTGAGCACCGAACAAGCTGATTCCCGTTGACGCGTTATCACTACCCTCCTGCAGTGACGTACATTCGGTGCATTGGCAAATAGCTTGCAGGTCAACGATGTCAAGCAACGCCCCTTGAATGCTATCCGGGGAATCTGCAAACCACAAATACTAAGGAAAGAAACTAACGAGTGAAGTTTGGTTCGGTGACGTATGTAGAGAAATGGGCGGCGTCACAGTTGAGATGCGAGATTTATGCTAGTTCTGGGTACTTTTCCGACCGTATGGGCCGTCAGTGTCGCCAGTGGGAGATGGATGGGAGAGATGCGAGTTAGGACAGCGCGCTAGGTGGCGTTGGTTAGGACATCCTCCTCCCTCTTTCTGGATTCGCGGTGGCGTCCCTTTGTCCCCATGGCTGAGAGAAGTCGAAGTGAGGGTCCTGCACTGAGTATGCATTACCACCGACTAAACAGCACATTCTCTCTTTCGCGATCCTCTCAGTCAGTCAGTCAGTTAGTCTATCGGTCGGTCAAATGTTAGTTAGTTAGTTAGTTAGTTAGTTAGTTAGTTAGTTAGTTAGTTAGTTAGTTAGTTAGTTAGTTAGTTAGTTAGTTAGTTAGTTAGTTAGTTAGTTAGTTAGTTAGTTAGTTAGTTAGTTAGTTAGTTAGTTAGTTAGTTAGTTAGTTAGTTAGTTAGTTAGTTAGTTAGTTAGTTAGTTAGTTAGTTAGTTAGTTAGTTAGTTAGTTGAAGCAAACCGGAAAGGCAAGCTAGTTGGTACTGATTCATACTTATATATTAAAAGCACTAAGACGACGGGGACAAGAAAGGGCACAACACGAGCGATTACTCACAGCTGAAGGCTTTATTGCTTCAAAAGAAAATATATAACCAAATATTTATATCCGCACATGCGCACCGTTAGTCAAAGCGAAATGCAGAATATACACATACATGCACTCCCCCTCTATCTCCTCTCTGTTTGTAAACTATCAGGTCTGTAAATGACGTTCCTTCTCTTCATCATATTACGTTGGTAATTGAGATCTTAGTAATTTCCGTGTGTAAGT
Source organism: Rhipicephalus sanguineus (assembly GCF_013339695.2). Classification (NCBI taxonomy): domain Eukaryota; kingdom Metazoa; phylum Arthropoda; class Arachnida; order Ixodida; family Ixodidae; genus Rhipicephalus; species Rhipicephalus sanguineus. The sequence continues at coordinate 79,944,350 of NC_051181.1, read as the reverse complement.
TCATGAAAACTAGCTTTACGGACTCTATCCACGGTAATCTGTGGATAGAGTTCGTATGTGCACAGAATGCTTCTGATTATCTCTTTTATTATTTGCAGTTTTGTTTTATTCTTTCTTGCTCTTGTTTTTCTGTGTGCGTGTAGTTTTTTTTTTAATGTTTGTGTCATGATGTTGAGATAGCCGACTCTAACGTAGCCTGCTTTCCCGTCTTTTCATATATACATAAAAAAATAAATAAAAGTATATATGTGATATTGCGATCGAAAATTCATTGAATGGCAAAGATCAATCAATATCATCATCCTGAGCGTCTTCTAACGGAAGAAGGGGAATATTTTAAGGGCTCAATTTTATTTGCTAGACACAATATTAATTAGAACTAACAGATTACTAGCAGCGCTGACTAGCGGCGCTGTCATGGCTATATGCAAGCGGCGCTGACTAACACTCCTAGGTTTATATGCATATATATATATAGCCTACCCCATAAAGTTGAGCTTATTTATGGCGGAAAAATTAACATCAACGTTGAACTTGTCGGCAGTCTTTTTTTACACGATGAGAAATACCACGAATATACGGAATCACCGCTAGCCTCTTACCCTTTCCCGATTTTGCATAGTATACGTGGTTCTGCTTGAACCTTTCTAACTTTGCTGAAAACTTTCAGTGATGCGGAAAAAATGGCATCACGGGGGAAAGCTGCATGTTCCAGATGCTGAACTTGAGATAAAAGGCTGGAGGACATTTTGTGAACGCAGGACTTTGTTAAAGAGGAAAAACTGGTGTTAACAAGTTCAACGTTGATGTTCATTTTTCCGCCGAAAATAAGCTCAACAACTTGTGTGCCAGAATTGATAAGCTGTCCACGAGTGTGAATATGTCGTCTAGCAGAACGTGCACAGTCAAGCACCGCATGCCGTTTGTCCCTTGCAAAAGCAATGTCGGTTATTCCATTCCGTTTTCATGCGGTAAAGTTTATGTGGGGCAAACGGGGCGCTGCCCCAACATTCGCCTGCGTGAGCACCATATCGCGCTTTAAAGGGTGCGCCGTTCTCCCATATGTCCGCCCACTGTGCCGCCTGTGGCTGCACCCCAGAATTCTGCCGCACGACCACCGTTTATAGACACACGGATTCTCGCATAAGAGAGATAGCTGAAGCCTTCGCTATCTGCAAGAACGGTGACACGTTTGTCAGCGCACCGTCGATTGTCGTACATGGAGGAGACATAACGATGTTACAAGTGTTGTCCTTTGTCATGTGCATAAGATAAGTTCCGTACGCATGTTTTATTCTTTCTTCTTTCCTCTCTTTTTCTGTTTCGCTTGAATAAAGCAATCAGTTGTTAATAACAGCGCTCGTGTTGTCAAGTCTTTCTGTGTCCTGCGTCTTTTGCTTTGTTTCTATATGAACACAAACCAACTAGCCCAACTCTCCCTTTTACTTTATGTACAGTACTCACGCACTGAAACAGGACTCTTTAGGGCTAAGTAATGCACATACTTTCGTTTCCACCGTCTTTAGTGTTGGCCATATAGGCGTAATTTCGACTCGAACACGTAGATCACAGCCAACATTACCTTTAGAGACCATATTCATCGTGACATCACATCGTTATCTCGAGCAATTTTGCATACCAGTCGTTATACTAAAAAATTTGACGTCGCGTTTGAATTCGTGAGTACTGTATGTGCATGTGTATGTGTGTATATCTGTGTATGTGTGTCTGTATGTATGTGTATGTATGTGTGTGCGTAAGTGTGTGTATGTTTATGTGCGTGTGTGTGCAAGCGAGCGCGCGAGCGAGCGCATGCTTTGGTATATAGTGACGACATAACATTTCTCGTACATATATGCACATACTCGGGTGACATTGCCTCGGACAATCAAACCGCGTTCACACAGCTCTCCTAATCTAAATTAAGTTGAACTAGGGTTGTTAATTACTTGCTCTAAGCTTCTTTTTTACCCGCTACTGCAGGCCCCGAATTGAGTCGCGAGACTATACAAGAACAAAAAAAATAAAAATTAATTAACTAAGCGTAATGCGTTTCCGTGCGCCGCATGTGCTTTGTACTTGACACAATGATCCCTTGCCACCCGCTAATACGTACGTGACATGCGTCAGATGCTTAACAAACACCAGTTGCATAAATTTATCAAAGTATGTATAGGGCAGGTGGATGTTCGCTTTGCGCGGCACAAACATGTCACCCCAGTGTTAAAGCAGACACATGCCATCTCCGGGTAAGACACACGCGTGCCGCAAGCGAGCTTTGTGTACACATGCGCATGAAGCGGTGCAGACCGTACGTTCGAAAAGAACTGCCAAGCGGGCTGCGTATACCGGTATACGATTATTCCGGCGAAACACAGCACTACAGGTGAGAAAACATACAAACACTTTGCCGAGTTCTGCCGCGCTCTGCCAAAGTGACGCCAGACATGCTTGTGGTTGAGCGCTTCAGAAAAACTAAGTGACACTGAAAAAAAACATGGCTGATCCCTCTGTCATAGGAATCGGTATAACACGAAAGTGACACGTGTCTTCACAGAAGTACTGCTTATTGTGTAGTGATATATGAGAGCTTGTACAATGTCTATTTGTACAATGTCTTGTACAATGTCTATTGGCAGCTATAGCACCGTTTGACGTGGATGCACCCATGTTGACAGCATGTCTATATCGCGACGACTAACGCCCATGATCATGATTAAACCGTTGCGCACGGTAGCAGAAGGTGTGAACATATATTTGAACACAGCGAATCGCGAATGCCGCGTAAGGATGATATCAACAAGCTCATAATCAATATTGGTACCCGGTATGCACTTCTTCAAAGCGTCGTCAATTAAGGAGAGAAACGGCACGGTGTGCGCTTTCTAGTAACGGGTAGCCGACGCCTGTGTTCATGCATACATAACACACACACTGCGCTTCAGCAACACAGGAGGTAGAGGTTCGTAGCCTGAGCCGCAAACGCGTGCGTCCCGCTGCCCTCTGTCTCGCAGGCGCTGCTCTCGCTCCACCAAGGCATGACATTCGCCCGTCAAACTCGCGTCCTTTCTGCAACGCATATTGCAGCAGTTTTGTTAGTCGGTGCTCTCGCAATTGAAGCAGTCGGCGGCGGAGAAATCCCGTTGGTGCATGTGGGAGCTGCACTACTTCGATGAGCCGACACGCGCTAACACGAAGCCAAAGGCTGCGTCAAGGGTGCCTCGGCGACGCCAGCGCGGCCAGTCTACCGCTCTGATATCGAGACGCTTTAACCATGACCTCCGATATCGCGTGCAATCTCGGAGTAAGCGCTAGTAAGTGTCGAGCGTGAAGCATTACTTCTTTTCACATCTCCAGACGGCGGCACCGCCCCGCTTCGCCCGCCGCGAAAGAGAATGTGTGAAAGATATAAGGCGCGTTCGCGCCGTGTCTAGCGTCTTTCGAGTTAGCTTAGTCGGCAGTGCGTCGGGCGCTTGCCGTCGCGGCCGCAACGTCGTGGGTTCGATTCCCAGCGCGGTATCTTTTTCTTGGTTTTTTACAGCGAAAGCTGTTATGAGATCATTTCACCGGCCGTTTTTGGCGCCGTAGTTGTCCACCGCCGCCGCCACCGGTGTCCGTAACCAGTATCGCTCGAAATAAGAAAAAAAACTAAATAAGAAAAAAATTCCAGAATGGAACGAGGTTCGAACCTGGGCCCTCTGCATGGGAGCCCAGTATTCAACCTCTGAGCCATGCCGGTGCTTGAAACTGCTTTGCTAAAAGGTCCTATACAGGCTTCATGTCAGGAAGGAACCACATTAGCATATGCAATATAGCGTGGTAGAAGAGTAAAATAAGCACCAAGCGTCGCACAACGCGAATTCTGTAACCAGGCGTCACACAATGCGAATTGCGCAACGAGTAGGTTGTTGAATGCTTCCAACCCATTACAAAGGACCCTGCCATAATTCTTCATCGTCATCAGGCACAGCATCAACAAAGTGCGCATAATGCCTTACATGGGTTTAGCAGGTACCAACGCTCTCCGTAGAATGACGAAAAATGGCAGAGTGCCTGCTGCCCTACTTCTCAAAAATTACAAGTATTTATAATGTAGTGGGTTCCTCGCAAGTGCACTTGGATTGGTTGCCAAGGAAGCCCATAAGCGCATGATCCACTTCCTCTGGGTCTCAGTGAAATTACAATGATTTATAGCGTAGTGGGTTCCTCGCAAGGGCACTTGTATTGGTTGCCAAGGAAGCCCATAAGCGCATGATCCATTTCCTCGGGGTCTCAGTAAAGTTCTTCGCTCCCCCCCCCCCCCGTCTCTTTCCCACGTCAACGTATGTTATACAGCATGACAGGAGAGGGAAATAGCGACCGGGCGTCACCCAATGCAAATTACATAACTGGTGGGCCGTTTAAAGATTCCAACCCATTACAAAGGGCTGAGCCATAATTCTTCGTCGTCATCAGTCGTCGCGTGAACAAAGTGCACATAATGCCTAACAGACGTGTAGCTGGTGCCTCGCTTTTCCGCAGAATGACGAATAATGGCTTAGTAGTTGCTTCCCAACTTCACAAAAATTGTGATTTATGGCGTAGTGGGTACCTTTCTAGTGTACTTGTATTGTAGCCCCAAGAGAGCCTACAACGGGCTCTAGAAACGCCGCTCTTCCAGCTTTCGCTGTGACTGTGCTGCGGTTTCAGCGCAGGCCTGGCGTTTTTTTCTTTCTCACCCGTTGGCGTCCATTTCATCAACGTCGTGACGGATGTACTTGGTGGACCCCGGCATAAAACACTTTCGTGTTAAAAAAGAAAAAGAAAGAATCGAGCCGTGACAACAGGGGTTCGATGACATTGCGTGCGTAGGAAAAAAAAATTAATGAGCGTAAAACAGTGAGCTGCTCGGGTGTTATGCGACATCGAAGTGAAGTTATCGTGTGAATTCCGGAGCCGGTAAATGCCCTCCTCCGTCGTCTCGTTTTGTTGTTAGTTTTCATCGCTGAGATGTACTCTTTGATCCCCTTTTTTTCATTAATAAATTTAATTTCATTCGGCAGTCAAAGCTGGCCTTTGCTACAGTGATGCGAACAGTTATGACCGATGGATACATGACAACACATTCCACAAGACGCTTCTTCACTTCATACTCAACACCGGCCTAACGGCGCACATATAACACAAAATATGCAAACAAATATTATGCCTTAAGGGCAGATCTATCTCGCAAAGTAAAAAAGAGAACGAGTCTTGCATAGAAGAAATCGACCGGTTCACGCTAAGGGGACCGAATTGAGCATGTACCGAACACAAGTCCACGTGTGCCGGAGGAGCAAGGAGTAACAGACTGATAATAATTCGCCATTCTACCCAACAATTGTTTATCAGTGTTGAGGACTGCCACTCGTGTAGTGTGTAGCTCGTGTAGTGTACGCGGAAAAAACCCTGAGGCAGCGGAAGAAGTGGCGATCGCCCTAGCCATCGTTTGCCCCGGTTGCAGGTATATAATAAGTGACTCGCAGGCGGCGGTCAGAAATTATGCACAAGGCAGAATTTCACCAGAGGCCGCGGCTATCCTCAAAGCGAACGCGAATTATATCACCTCTGAAGAGACGGAGGAACGACACATTATATGGTTCCCGGCTCATACGTCCCCCCACACCCCCGTACCCAACCTCAATGGAGAGGTCCATCGCGTAGTGCGAGGTCTCACGTTCCGCGCTCGTGTAGAAGGTCCTCTCCAGGGGATGCAAATCCAGAGGAGGGCTGGACAGAGAGAGACAGAATGACTAGATACTGTGACATTACAAAATTTTATCAAAAATCCAGGTGTATTTATCCACCCCCAAGCCCCAAACTCGACAGGGCCCAATCGGTAGATTGGAGGCAATTACAAACCCAGACCTTCCCCAACCCCGTTCACCTCAGGAGGATATACCCAGACGTCTATTCAGACGATAACTGCAAATTATGCGGCTGGACTCACGCATCTCTTAGGCACATTCTCTGGGAATGCGCGGTTATAGGCGAAGAACATGCAGTCTCCCCAGATGAAGCTGCGGCGCGGTGGACGGCCGCGCTGCGCAGCTCAAACCTGCAAGATCAACTGTGGGCCATCCAGCAAGCCCGTGAGGCGACGAGGAGACAGGGTCTCCGGTCCTCCTCGGGGGCGGCCTAGGCCCAGGCCACGAATTTGCCGGAGTTCTGAATAAAGTTGTTACCACCACCACCACCACCCAACAATTCCCTAACGCCCCCTTCCTGCCTGATCCCCAACAGGGGCCAAGAGCCGCCCTCTTTTCTTTAAAATAAGAGAGAGAGAGAGAGAGAGGTTTATTTACAGAAAGGCAGAGAGGTCGGCCTGAGCGATATTATGCTCTAGCCTGCTACTCTACACCGGGGGTGGGGAAAGTGGAGAAAAAAGAATGATGGATGACGATGGTAAGTAAGAGAGGTGAGTATGTACAGTCCCGTCTAGGTGGTGCAGTGCTATAGCCGCGCATCCAGTCCAGTGGCTTGTAGGAAAGCTGCAACCGCTCTTATGACCACAGTTGTGCTGTTGGCGTCAGGCCATGGGCCCAACACAACCTCATCAGTTAATGGCCTATTATGCACTCCTTCAGTCGAGGAAATCAGTTTCTGTCGTTCGCGTGCGTATGCTGGGCAGGTACAAAATATGTGCCCAAGTGTTTCTGGCACTTGACAGTGGTCACAGTTGGGACCGGTGTCACTGCAGCCGATGATATGTGCATAACGTCTTGTGAAGGCCACACCAAGACGAATTCGGTGAATCATACTTGTGTTGTGTCGTTTTAACTTACGAGGCATACAGAACCTCATTTCGGGGTCCCATTTGTGTAATCGCCGGTGTCGTCGCTCCGGTTTCGTCCAGTGCTCAAGTGTGAGGTCACGCATTACGTACCGAAGCAGGGCGTTCGTGTCTGGCCGTGAAAACGCAGTGCGCACTTCAGGGCCACTGGTCAAGGCTCCTTTAGCTTCGGCGTCTGCGTCTTCGTTTCCCATTATGCCGCAGTGGGCAGGAATCCATTGGAAGGTGATGAGGTGGCCATTTGTTGAAGCAACCTGAAGAAGCTCCACAATTTCTATGGCTAAAGTAAAGTATGGACCTTGTCTCATGACACAATAATTGGTTTGCAAAGCGGGTTTCGCATCGCAGAATATTGTCCATGTACGAGGTTGCTCTCCAGAAATGAATCTTATTGCCTCCCGGATAGCAACAAGCTCTGCGGCAGTTGATGTGGTCTTGTGGTCTATTTTGAACCGTCGAGCTATAACCATTTGTGGGATGACAAAGGCTGCAGCAGAGGTACATAGCGTGGTAGATCCATCGGTGTACACGTGCATGGTGCCGTCGTACGCTGTATAAATGTGATGTAGGGTCAGTTGCTTGAGGCCAATTGGTGAAACTAGGGACTTCTTCGTAATCCCAGGAATCACAAGGCTAACAGGCGGTTTAGGCAGGACCCACGGCGGTGTTCCAGGAAATCTCGGGGAAGAAAACCTTGATGGTAGAACGTTTTCATGCCGTGATATTGCTCTTGAAAAACTGCAGTTTGGGTGGGTGGCACGGAGTGCTGATAGCGGGTGCTGCCTGTGTCGCGTCAACAGGCGAAGATGCACTCGAAGTGGCTCGCAGCGCATGTATACACTGATGGGACAAGCCCGAGCTTCCGCGATGGTTCCATTCGTTGACGTGCAGCGTGGTAGGCCCAAGCATGTTCGCAATCCTTGAGCTTGAATACTCTCTAGCGTGTTCACACAGCTCGGTCTCATGTTTGAGAGCACCGGCATGCTATATCGTATATATCCTACAAACAGCGCATTGTAGAGTTGAAGAAGTGACGATTCTGATGGGCCCCATCTTGCTCCTGCCACAGTACGAAGAACGAGAACAAAACTTTTCAATTTTGATTTCAGTGCTGCGACGTGTCTCGACCACGATAGATCCCTGTCTATGATTAACCCAAGGAACTTTAAAATAAAGTTACCCTTCATTCATTTAGCAAAACTTGAAATTCGACGAGATGGTGCATAGCTTTCGGAAACATTAGAGCGCAAAAGCAGACATTCACAAGAACGAGAGACACAGGATTTGTGAATGTCTGCTTTTGCGCGATAATGTTCCCATTCATTCATTCATTCATTCATTCATTCATTCATTCATTCATTCATTCATTCATTCATTCATTCATTCATTCATTTTATGCCTAAAGAGAGGGCAGTTGCATAAAGCGTGAATACGCAGAAAGCAATGACGACTCTCGACAGCATCAACCGATCAAGTTGATGCAGTCATGAGTGCTGACGAGAGTCGTGCGCCCCACAACTCTCCAAAGAGATAACGTGTCTCTTTTAAGAGAGTTATATTTTTGAGAGTTATGTACCTGGAAAAAGAAAAGCGAAGGACTGTTTTTTTTTCTTTTTTTTTTGAGCGTACACGTAATGCGTACTCGAACCATCGAGAAATGTGAAGCGCGTTATACGCGCAACAATAAACAGAGTGGGTCTCGGAAAATGTTTCTGGCTCGGGAACCAATTACTGCTGCCTGATTGCTCCGACTCCTGCGAGCGATAATAACGTGTCACGTTTCAAACAGAACAGGAATACTCGCAAAACTGAAATTGCCGGCGAGAGATTTGTTTGCAAAACGCCGTCGCTCGATAATGCTGACCTTTTTGTCGTTGTTGCTGCTGCTGCTTTTGTTGTTTCACGAATGCAGTCAGGTGTAATTACACCGCAGTAAATGGACACGCAATAAACCAGTCCATGCTGACGTTCCCTGGCATATTAAGTCGCAGAGCAGTCGCAGAAGATCAGGTTGATTTCATTTCGCGAAAAAAAAAGGAAAAGAGAGAAAGCGCGAAGGTTGATTTCGCAAAAAAAAGGAAAAGACAAAAAGCGCGAAGGAAAGAAAAATTGCAGAAGCTTTTCGAATTACAAATATTATAACGTACGGAGCAGCGCACAGAAACATGACACAAAAGGAAACGATTGAACAGGGCCACCGCTGCTCTCGCACTAGTTTAATTCGAAAGAAAAATAAACAAAAAAGCACCGTCAATGTACGTAAAAGCCAGCGTATAACGTGTAACGATGACTTTCACTCACACGACGTTATACGTTCGCTCCTCCAAAAATTAAACTTCACAATCGTTGAGCACAACTGACGGTTGGCTCATACGATCCTCTTTTCGCTTATTGATATGAATGTTTTGATCATTTATCTGGTCAGCTGATCTCTGTGTTTTCAAAGCACTTCTGTTTCACTGAAATGCGGCATGCCTTGGAAGTCTTTGTAATACGTGGTACGATCGTCGAACTACAGTAGTGAAAGCAGCAGTGGTCCTGTCCAATCGTTTCTTACTTTTGTGTCTTTTAAGATGATCTGTCACCAACTCGCCCAACTTTCAACTCTACCGAAGTAAAAATATTTTGTCTCTCCCTTCCCTCCTTTCACCTCCGTACGCCATTTGTCAGGTTTGTTGGCAAGTGCACCGGCCCCAGAGACAGTTCAAATAGTCAAGCGGGTCCATCTCGTATATATGGACCCACTTATTGGGCCGATTTATGTGCCTGGTTGTAGTGGACAACACCGATTCTGCAACTGTATCGGCTACGCTTAAAACCCTGGACAGCGGCACGGCAGAGGAGGCTGCTATCGCCCAGGCTATTATACACGCTTTATTATTACCAGCACCGGACGAACCAATTACCGTGGTTACCGATTCACAAAGTGCCTGTCGGAACATAGCGAAAGGAATGGTCACACCCTACACACACCGTATCCTGACATCAATACACCCCACTTTGTTACACAGGGTGCGTATCGTCTGGACACCTGGACACGCCTCTCTCCATGGCAATGAACGCGCTAATGCGGTAGCTCGAGAGCTCACAAACCGGGCGCCATCGGAAGAGCTGTCCAACCCAGACGATGCACCAACAGCACCACTCAACTATACTGAAACGCTACAACACTACCGACAAAGCCGCATGTACTTCCCACCACCACACAAATCACTCAACCGAAAAGACGCTGTTGCCTGGAGGCAGCTTCAGACTAATTCATTCCCCTGCCTTTACATCCTTCATCTCTTCCACCCCACACAATATCCCTCATACTGTCCCTATTGTGGAGCGAAGCCCACGGTGTATCACTGCACCTGGGAATGTCCACAACCACCGGGCTGCCGCCCTGTTCCTTCACCCTCACAATCCTCTTGGGAGACTGCGCTGACCAGCTCAGAGCCGCAGGAGCAGCGTCGGCTGATCCAGCGGGCACGTTGTGTGGCGCGAGCCAATGGGGCCCTGAACTAAGGCTCCACCCGACGAGGATAATCCTTGAGGCCTTCACAAATAAAAGTTTTCTCTCTCTCTCTCTCTCTCTCGGTGATGGTGTAATATAAATCGAGGAAAAAAAGTGTAAACGCTAGAACTCTCCCCCCGCCCCTACTAAAGTCAACGTATAGGACAGTATTTGCGACCCCCCCCCCCCCACACACACAGACACACATGCGCATGCCTATGGGACCGGCGAACCTTCGAGCGCCGAATTTCCGTGCCCTCGCCGGTGCCGGCTTTTTCGGGTGCGATACCCCGCCACCACCGAAATCTGCAACTCATCAGAAGCGCCTCTTTTAAATAAGTTCACCAACACTTAGAGGCGTCCGTTACAAGGCAGCAGGCGGGCGCTTCGATTAACTTGAGTTGCTATTGAACTGTGAACAATAGCGAGTTGGTAGCATTCGTCCCTCGTAGTCGTAGTAGTCGTAGTGCGTAACCAGTCGTAACGCTAGTACCAGATCTTGACCTCCAAGGTGGTGCCGGTGGGAGATTTTTTCTGTGTGTTGTTGAACAATAAAAAATTCGCAGCGTGCGCGTTAACTAAAAGCAGTGATGCTACGGAGGACATCTGATTTGGAGCAATTTTTGGAGCAGCGAAATTACCGTTTTGGAGCACTTTGGAGCAGCAAAATTTTCATCTTGGAGCACTTTGGAGCAGATAATTTTGCATCTGGGAGCACTCTGGAGCAGCGAATTTTACATCCTGGAGTGCACTAAAGAAGCATATTGCAATAACATTCGAGCACCGGAATATTACTATGGGGCTCTTATGAAGGCTAGAAATATTTCGATTCATTGCAAATCTCATGGAAAAATCATCACAGGAGAACTCATACTTCACTCGCTAATGAAAAAATAAGGGCTCATGCAGTTGAGTGTTCTGAATTAACCTCTTCGGCGATTATTTTCGACACTAGCAAATAAACAGAATACCAGATCAATAAAATTGCACTTTATGAAATAACACTCTAAATACATCTATGTGGTTATCAGCAGACATTGTAGACAAACGCCGTGATGTACAGCAGTGCCTCAATGCCAAAGAGCCACACTGTCCCTAATGCATTCCCCTAAGAAAACTCCAAGGCGAAAGCCAGGTTATTTTTCTTCTCGATCGACGGGTTGATTCTCCCCCTCCCTCTCTACAAGCTTTCTGCACCTCACCTGGTTTTGCGCTAGCTCCATGATCGGCGCACCGATTACGGAAGCAGTGTAAAGCGACGATGTCGTGATGGCGTCATCACGTGACATCACGATATATGTCGCCATGATGACGTCACAAGTTTCGACGATCTATGACGTGATGATGACGCCAACACATGATGATTACTTTTGCATCAATCGATTGACGCCGCCGACGGTCAATTTTCGTGTTTGATAAAGCATCTGAGGCTTTCGCATTATTATTGCGTATTGAACGTTAACAACCTGGCCTTACATACCAAACTGTCCTCCACCATGTCACCTCCTTGCCATGCGCGAAACAGCTTCGCTTATCATCCACTTCACAGAGTGAAATGGCTCCTCAACTTTTTTTAAATGTTTATTGTGATAACAATTATATGGACGCTCTCCACGGATTTTTGCCGTCGCCATTGCCGTAATTTTCTGTATAAAGACCAAATTATTAACATCGCCACGCGCATTCTAGCCGCGGGTAAAAGCTCGCGAGCGCTGGCGACGAACGCGGCTGAAGCGGAGATTAAGCTAGCCGGCCGTCTGTCTCCGTCGCACGGACAGCGCATGAGATAATAGCTTCCCGCGTGCGGGCCTGCCGTCGATTGCTCATCAAACAGAGAGGAAACGCCCCGCCCGTCTTTCGTAAGGAGCATGAAAGGACGTCAGGGGAGCGGGGGGGGGGGGGCGAGGGGACGGCATCGTTCGAACGGCGCAGTCGCTTGCGCGCGCGCCATCTCGAGGCATCAGGAGACGGCTCGTAAACTTGCTGTGCTCTCAACGCTTACTTCGTGTTTAAAGAACTCAGAGCAAGAAAACGCTTCGGTTCCTGCAGCGGCCATATTCCCTTAAACCCGCGTTTTGTTGAGTTACGCGAGATCGGATCCATAAGAGTTAGCTACTAGCCTTACTTCGTTTAACAATACAATTTGTTGGTATCGCATTCATTGCTTCGCCCTTAAGCGAAACTGAGTTTTTTTTACCCGTCAGCTATCGACCACCGAAAGCGAGGGGCGTACGTGTAACATGGGGTAGCCGCTTCACTGTGGGCCGTCAGCGACGGGCCCGTTACTGACAGCTGCGTATTTGCGGCTGCTCCTACCAGGATATATGTTTTTATTAATGAGATTACATTTTTAAAAAGCAAGCAAAAAATTCGAATTGGAACCCTAGCACGTGAGCTCGAAAGGGCAGGGCCTTTTAGGGGGTATTTACCGCAGAGTGATTAAACTCGGACGTGCTGGTATAATCAATTACGAAAAAGCTCTTCCGAATGAAGATCCATGGATAAAGTATATCTGAGGAAAAGTGTGAACGCGTTTCCACCGTTCGCGTGCTCTTCCATAAACGCGAAGCAAGGAAAATTCGATATTGTTCCATATATATACTGCTAGCGATCCCAGATTTCATTCCGCGATGTCCGGAAACAGAAGTGACAGACATTTCAGCAGCACACATGTAGTTATACTGAACATTGCTTTCCTTACGTGCCGTGCGACGCTTGAAACGAGCTATCAGCAGCGTTTCTGGAACAGACGACGTCCGCCGATGAATCGCCGTCGCACTTTCTCGCTACCGAGTGGCCTAGACGTCACGAGCCTCTGCGGAGAGCGCGTTTTGCTGTCGAGCCGACTTGCAGAACAGACGCTGCGTCGGCACCGTGCATGGCATCGTGGCTTATTCGGGACGCACGCGCGAGCGCTATTTATTCAGCGGAATAATTCTTGGTCCATGGTTGTGACTTTGGCAGCCCACAAGCTCAAGCTGCACATGTTCTGACACGCCGGCCGTGCGATTGCCGGTGATAGACGCCCCGAAACCCGAGACTTTGGCGCAGTTTGGCGCAATTTTCGTCGATATTATCAGGATGGCGCAGTAAATACAATTTGGCGCACTTTGGCGCAGTTGGCGCAGGAATGGAATCACTGTAAAAGCCGAATTCTTCTGTCTCTCATTCCCCATTAGCAGCCATTGGCATGTTCCAGTAGGAAACGTTAGTAAAAGTAGAAGTGTAAGTGTTAGCTAAAAGCCGACTTCTTCTGTCTCTCATTCCCATTAGCAGCCATTGTTTACCTCCAAGGTAGTTCCTGGTGAGATTTCTCCTGTGCGTGATTAAACAATAAAAATTTTGTTGAAAACGCCGTTGATTTATGAAATAAACCAACGAAAGACGCCAGATGTTTTCTAAAAGCAAAACGAAAGAAAGCCAGATGTTTCTAAAGCAAAACGAATAGACGCCAGCTGCTTAACGAAATACGCCAGATGTTTTCTAAAGCAATGATTTTCTAAACAATGAAAATTTACAGCGTACATGTAAAATTAAAGTGAGCTGCAAGTCGCCATAACTCATCGAACCTTTAGTATAAACGCGCCCGATCTCACGTCGGTGATGATGTACTGGGCAGAATTCACGGAAGATTCACGGTTTACCGATGAACCTCCGCAGCTTCGCCCACTCATCATCATTCACTCCGTGGATATGCTGTGATTTTTTATAATGAATACATGGCTTATATAATAAAGGGTGTGTCAACCTATTTGGGAAAGGCGATCTAACTTTGTAGACATACCTGCGTCCACAAAGCGAATACGTTTGAAATTTAAAACAAGACCGCACGTCCTGTCTTTCGGGGGAGACGCGTCTAAGGAGCGAGTGAAAGTCGTGCGGTTCTTCAGCCAATGCGGAGGGCGCTCGCTGTACTGGAACTGCTCCGCGGTGTGTTTCCATGCTCCAAAAAGCGCACGGAACTCCCGGTCGCCGTCACATGCGGGAGGATCACGTGACTTGACGTCATCCGTAAAGCGACACGTCGCTGTCGACTTCGGTTCTGGCAGAAGCGATGCTGACAAAATAGTGAGAAACGCGAAGCATTACGGCGTATGTTACTGGAACCCCCAGAGATACGGGCCACTCATGCACCGGCACTGGCAAAGTGGCGACATTTATGCAACGGCGGGCAAAACCTTTCCTCTTCATTTAAATTTTGGCGGTTGTACGACTTCATATACGTGCATTTCTGCTCAGGACATGTCACTATCCCGGATGTGACGGCGACCGGTAGTTTTGCTACTGCTCTTTTTAGGGTACGAAAACACGCTGCGCTGCGACACAATAATGAGAAAAAGAAATAACACTCTTGTGTAGCGATTGGTGTAGTTATAAATCCTGCGCTCAAAATGCAGCTCTACCACTGTGAAACCTGAGGAAGTGCGTCACACGGGCACCCAGCGATGCCCGTTCGTAGAGGTTTCATTGTTCCGTTTACCAAGCCGGCGATGACGTCACTGTTTTGGGGTAAGCATGTAGGGTTTCCCCGGCACGAGTAGAATCCTGTTAGGGAGATTCGCAAACTCTGTGTGCGGCATGCGCGCTACTTCTTGCGGCGCTTTATCGACTTCTTGCTTGTTACGGTAGTTTAGATACTTGTCGTCTGCAGCGAGTTCCATCAGGTTCTTTCCCCCTTCAGATGATAGCGACGAAGGCGCCGGAGAAACGCCGGTGGGAGGAGCCATCGTGCTCTTGCCGAGGCGTTAGCGCCCTCCCTCGCGCGGCGCAGGCGTCAGCCGCATGTTTCCGAAGCGTTTTTAGCGATTTTAAGGTTCATTATTACGATTACTTCTTGGTTATTTTTGTTAATTATATTATTTCAGACTTCGTTTATTTTGACCTAGTTTTGAGCAAATTGCTAGCCTTGTTTTAGGCCTGTATATTGACCAATTGATTTGAAGCGTAATCTCGCTACATGACATCTACGCATGGACGACAAACCGGGCCCCTAAAGTGTTATGCACTTAAAAGTAAAATTTTCGCCTCTAGGACGAAACAATGAATGCGACAGCAACAGCAGTTTAGATCCGATCTCTGCGAAACGTTGGTACAAAATACGGCCGCTCTGGGGTGCGAAGCGGTTTTCGTGCTATCTCTCGTCTCAACGCGAAGTGAGCGGTGAGAGCACAGCACAGCACGTGCAAGGGTATTCGCAATGCCCATGCATTGCGATTTTTCTAGTGACTCTACCCATGCATAGACTGTCACGCCATCAAGCGGATGTCAGGAGAGCCTCCTGTAGCAGGGTTAGCAGTAGTGATGCAGAACTATCGATGGTACTATCGATCATAGAGTTTCCTAAAATGACCTAGAGGGAACTCTGGCGCTGCGATCGTTCAGCCACCATGGGAGTGATGGGTAGTACAGGGATTTGCCTAGTCTTCGTGCTTGTGGGCCTCGAACGCACTTGTGACTTTGTTTATTGCTATGTTTTGGTTTTCTTTCGGATAAAAGAATGGATCGTTGTGAACTTCGTCACCAGATTTGAATCGGTGAGCCTAAAGAAGTTAAAGTGGTGAAGTGAAACTGCTGATTTTTGCTGAACTTCGTTTTGCCACAAAGCGGATGCAGGCGACGCGGAGCCAAACGGAGCCGAAAGAACGAAGTTTAGACAAATCCGTGTACTACCCATGATTCCCATTATGGTGGCTAGAAGGGGCAGTGTGACGCGCAGAGGCCAGAAGGTGCACATACGCGCAATGAAACATGGCGGCAGGTCTAGGCGGCGCTGCGCGCGTCGGGAGCGCGTGCAGCGGTGTTGGTACAGCGTGGCTGAGGGCTAAGTATATAATTTTATTTTATTTTTTGCGCATTTGTTCGTTATGCGGGCATGCATTTGTTGCACGCTAAACTTCCCATGTATGATGCAACTTGAGCAATTTTATTGAGCTGCCAGTCTCTGCGCGAGATATGCGATACGTACGGCGGAAGGGTGTTGACAGTCGCTCGTGTTATGTAAATTCGTGTTAGACGTTCGTCACGGATACGAGGTGCTTCTCAACTTATTTTATTCTTGTTGTTCCCTAGTTACGCCCCGCACTCAATAAAGAAAAACAAGCTTCGGTTCGCGCGGAAACTATACTAACTGCGCAGGCGCTTGTTGAATGTTTCGAAGAGGGGTGTTTCAGTCTTCGCACTACACAGTGTCATCAATGCCGAAGCCACTCTTGAAATTACGCACATAACACTGTTCGGCTTGGCAGGACGAGAATTTTCTGCTTCCGAAGGTGCTCATAGAGCTTCGGACTCCTCATGCGAAGCACCACACACTCTAGGATCATGCCACATGTCGATTTTCTTTTAGCTGCACTGAAGCATGCCATAATTGTCACCTGTTGTTTCTGAGGCAACTTTTTAACGCGTTAATTTAATGCATTCATTCACAAAACTTTATTAAGAGTCCCGAAGCCCGGTCTTTTCAGACCGATGCGGGCCGCGTCCACGTCGGCACCGTTAGGCCGAGCCTTAGGGCGCACAGTTCTGCGTTCATTTAATGCCAGATCTCCAATTTGCTCATTGACAGACTTCATCATGTCGAGTTCCCTCTGTACGTTCAGCAGCTTTCCTTGCGCAGCTACCAGGCGGCGGTGAGTGTTGGGATGCATGCAGGGGCGTAGCCACGTTAGGGCACACCGGGCCCGTGCCCGCCCCCCCCCCCCGAATTTTTTTTTTCGCCATAGCATACAGAGCAGAAAATGACACTCGACCACATCTGCCTGCTCGTCCCCACTACAGATCAAGGAGGTGCCCCCCCCCCCCCCGAAAAAAATTTCTGCCTACGCCCCTGGATGCATGCATTGCAAGGCGTTTAAACGCCATGCTTCCGTCGTGATTGCTAATTTTGCAAGAGCTTTCGTAGCAGGGGCGTAGCCAGGGGGAATGGGGGGTTGAAACCTCCCCCGAAATTTTTCGATTTGGCTGGCCTATATATACACGCACACATACAAACACACGCACAAACATACATGGTTGAACCTCCCCCCCCTCCTTCGAAAAAAATTTCTGGCTACGCCCCTGTTTCGTAGGTACTTGCAGTGCATGCAAGGGCCCTTACTTTCGCACGTACGGGTGTACTTAGGAGAAAAGTTCAAGCCGGCAAAATACTCATATTTTTCGACTGTGTTTGGTTTCATACCACAGCCAGCACATAAAACAAGAGAATGTGCGCTGTTCAGCGCCAACTGCGCCTCATCTGGTGAGGAAACATTGCGTTTTAGGTTCAGCTTGCCCCTAAGAAAAACGGAACTGACTGTTCCTACTTGCTCAACAGCCTGTTCAAACTTCACCAATTTCGGCAGCATTAGGGGATCCAACTCGGCATCCTCTAACTCGAAAAGGCCGAAAGTGACGGTCCCTGGTTCAGTGGAAAACGATAGTTTGCTCCAGCTTGTGTGAGGAAGTTCGATGCTGTGGCACACATATTCCGTACTCTGTGGCTCCACTTCTATCGTGTCAGTATGTACAGCTTCGGTAAACTCCGATTCTGCAGCATGTTGTGCTTCTGTTACTTTTTCACTTTCTTCCGGCGCCTGCTGCTTTACAGTGGTTCTTTTTTTAGTCAGGGGCTCACCTTGTTCACAGAGGTTTCTTTCCTTCCTTCTAGTCGGCGTTTTCATTGTGAGGTATTTTGGCGCATCCGGGAAGATTGTAGGAACGGCGTCCTCTGCTAGCAGCGGCCGATCGCATGGAATTCAACCACCTCACCATAAATAACATGACGATAAGTCCTCTATATAAACGTTGCCTCGAAGTGATGTTCACAAACGGCGCAGTCGTTGGTCAGTTCCTTATCGCCCCGTTTTATATTACGGGCCCAGTGCTCCCGTTTCAATGTCAATGCATCCTTGGGAGCTCGAAACGACGACACCCTTGGGGGACAAGACTTGTACCCACTTTTACAACCGGGCACGAAACACGTACCTGCTTTTTCTGGCATGGTAACAGTGTGTAGCTATCCGGAATCATTCACATGGTGCCCGTCCAAGTCACACAAACACAGTTGCAGGTGTGGAAGTTTGCGCGCTGTGCCAAATACACGTGGCTGTAGCGGCGAAGATCCCGCGCGCCCGCGCGCTCCCGACGACGGCCGCGCCCCTAGCGGCGTAAAAAATGTCATCGAGTTTTGTGCGCCTCTCTCCCACGGCGCGCATATGGCGACCGCCACACTGCCCCTTCTAGCCACCATAATTCCCATGCTGGCTGAAGCGCGATGCATTGCAGCTCCCACAGACACTAGCGCCAGAGTTCCCTCTAGTAAGTATTGTAGGAAACTCTATGCTATCGATAGCTGAGATACTATCGAACTATCGATGGTAAAAAAAAAGCTATCGATAGCGCTATCAATAGTAAATTCGACAGTACTATCTACAGTATAAAATCAGCCGCGTGAACTCATTGCGACATAAACGTGGTTCCTCGAGTTCGTGGTATATGGCGGAGCAGGATGAAGGGCAAGGAAGTTGACATGCTTATGTTCTTTCAACAGAATGCTTGCCTGACACTTGATACTTAAACCGACCAGCAGTAGTGGAAAGGAAGCCATTACCTGTGGCCGCGCAGTGCGGCTTCAAATTTTATTACAATTGTTTATTTCAACATATCAAGAACTAAGTTTGCTTATTATAAGGTGTAACTGGTTGCATTTGAATATGAATTTATGATGGACATATTGCGTCCAGGGCTTAGTCTCCCTTCTTTGAAAGGGGGGGGGGGGGGCAGCCCGCCCGCTTAAAGGAGTCCTGACACAAAAATTTTCGCCCCGCGTTTTTTTGCTGCAATGTGTTGCTGGGGGCCTGTTAGTCATAACACGGCACATCGTTTGCTGCAGGGCGCGACAGATCATTAATTACAAGCTCCTCATTACCGACACAGCCTCAGTTTCGGTTTGACAGAGCTCCAAAAGCGACAAGCCGCCGGGTGCAACTATCACCACCTAGCGAGTGAAACGCTCGGTCACGTGAGCACACAGAACAGTGACGCATTTCCGCGCGGTCTGTCGTCGTCGGGTTCATCGTCGTCTGATGGCGACGATTTTCTTGCGGCGGGTATGGAAGAAATTTTCGACGTGGCGAATCACTTCAGGTTTGACCCGCTGGCGAGGAGCGATTCGTCGGGAAGCGCGTCAAAACAGAAATGGCGGCTACGACGTCATCATAACTTGTACCGGCTGCAACGGTTACTTAGCGGAAGTAGGGGGGTCACCTCGGGTCACCTCCGAGGGTGTCAATGCACTAGGTGCGGCCTATAATGCTGGATCGCGCTCGCGAACTTCAAAATTCATATAAAATACCTTCCAAGCTTTTTTCGCTGTCGATATTTTGCAGATGGTACGCGCACGTACACGGGAATCGATCCAGCAGGCTATCTCGGCCGCGAAATTTTGTGTCAGTACCCCTTTAAGGCGGCGACATATTACGCGCGCGTGTGCGTGCGTGCGTGCGTGTGTGTGTGCGTGCGTGCGTGCGTGTGTGTGTGTGTGTGTGTGTGTGTGTGTGTGTGTGTGTGTGTGTGTGTGTGTGTGTGTGTGTGTGTGTGTGTGTGTGTGTGTGTGTGTGTGTGTGTGTGTGTGTGTGTGTGTGTGTGTGTGTGTGTGTGTGTGTGTGTGTGTGTGTGTGTGTGTGTAGACGAAATTCTCAGAGGCCACAGATGTTGTGTTTGGGGCGATCACAGTGTAGTGAAGCAGCCAACTGTCTCGAGAACTGAACAAACGTTTATGAAGTTTATGCAAAGAAATGTATTATTCCGAGCGTATTTCCGGCATTTTTTCGATGTGCCGATGCAATCAAGAACTAAAAAATTGCCACTTTGGATACTATTCTTAGAAAAATAATTCGGGATGTAAAGGATTAAACATACGTGACCTGAAAGCAGATAACTCTAGCTGCAACGCAGCACATACATTAGTAAACTCACTGCATTGAGAACCTCAGGCACGACAACGCTGTATTTCTTTTACATCTAGTACTTGCATAAAAAAGTAGGCAAACGGCATGTGTCTTTGGCATTATACCAGGCTCGTAATGCACAACCAAAGGAATGAAAATTGACTGGTAACCTACTGAGACCAAGGTCTTCACTGATTCACGATGATGTAGCTCCACGCTCAGGTGCCTCGTGAAACAGTATGCTGTGCCAAGGAGCATATTCGAACATGGTAGAAACCTGTGGTGTGCAGTGTTTCGGGGAATTGCATTCAACCCTATGACAATACATGTTTCTTGCATTTCGCTGACGCCACGTCAACCGAATAATCGCGATTAAATCATTATTTGGAAAATTGGGGGGTTAAATTTCCCTGCACAAATTACTACTGGTAAAAAAATAAGCTCCAGCGCTTATCAAATGGGCGCTGCAGAGCTACAGCTGACCTGCCTAAGTGGGGGCCGGGCCCCTCCTTAAAAAATGGAGAGGGAGCCGGGGCCGCCGGGCACCCCTGCCCCCCCCCCCCCCCCCCCCCTGACTTTAAAGGCCAACTTCGGCGATTTTTCGAGGTCGATGGATCTCAGTGAAATTCGCTGGGTACGTTCCTTTGTACGTTTCCGTTATTTATGCCAAATTTCAGGCTTGAGACATGCGCAGATTGTTTGCAAATGAATTTTAAAGATTGTCTGCAAATGCCCTCCTGGCTTCCCACAATTATTGGCAACATTGCGTCTGTGACGTCAGTAGTGGGAAGGCGGCGGAAGTGACGCAGCCGAGGGCACCGCTAACTTCGGCGCTTCGGCCGCTACAGCGAGCGTCTGCTGTGCACAAGGCGACAGACAGCGTTGGTTTGGCCGGCGCTTCGCTGGTCGTCCCGACTGTCAGTTTTCATACTCCGCGCCGGCGTGACCGGAGTGCCTTGCACGACTTCCGGTTCGTTCGTAACAACGTCTACGTCATACGTAGACAGTACACTTGGTTGGGTTTCGGTTTCGGTGTTGCGCTTTTTTGGTTATTTAAAATTATTCTCCAATTTGCTGAGTATTTCTGCTATCGGGCCCGTAACATGAGCATCTCAGGAACATAAAAGCACCATTACTTTGACATGGCCAAAAAATCGCCGGAGTTGGCCTTTAAGCCCTGATTGCGGCATTCTAAGTGCGAAAATAATTTATTTCTTTCGCCAAAAAATCACAAATTAAACGAACAGAGTACTGCTGATTGTATAGGCCATCGCACATGTTTGGAAATATCGTGGTCCAACAACAGCATAATTATTCACAGCACTGTCGATAGCATTATCGGTCGTAATACCCCTGATAGTACTCTCGATATCACTATCAGTAATACTATCGATAGTTTGTTCAGACTATCGATAGTTAAAAAAGAACTATCGATGCTATCGGTAGTCAATCAACCGATGGTTCTGCATCGCTATATACCTTTTCAAATTCTCACGCCAGGGAGGCGCCATATTGAAATGCGCGCCGTCTAACGTGCAAGATTGGCGAAATCGCCATCTTGGGCTGCGCGTACTCGAACCGGCGCGCTATCTGTTGGTGTGAGGTCCCTGCTAAAGCCTGTGTTTGCTGATTTTTCGTTTCTTTAAGCTGTTTTGTTTGGTATCGTCGCTGCCATTGACTTATTTGTCGCTGTCTGAACCGTTCAGCGGCGCGCATTCGCCCGTGCGACGCAAGAATTAGCTCCGCGTCAGCGAACGGCAGTGCTTCGTCGTCGGTACCAGTAGCAGCCAGCGTAGTACCAGGTCGATCATGGCGTGAAGTGTTAATAATCGGTAACTAGAGCGTTGTTGCAGCTGTCTACCGCTTTCCTTTATTGGCGTACTAAATGTCTACGGATTATCCATCAGTTTCAAACCTGCGCGCATACTCGTTCGCGGCGCGTAAGTTTGTCAGCTGTAAACTGTAAACACCGCACAATCCTTCTTCACAGATACAGTTGACCTACATTCACCCCGACGACGTCGAAGACTAGGTCGAGGAGACCTGTGAGTGGCCAGAAATACCGCGAGCGAACATTGTTTATATCTCGTTGAGGCGAATGCGTGGGGTCTTCGCCAGGTGTGCAACTACGAGGCACTGGAGTCACGCAGCTACGTGCAATTTGACTGTGTGGGTCAGTCGCTGGCGCACAGTGTGAAGGAAAAAGTCGTGCTGGTGAAGGGGAATGTGACACCGTCGCAAGCCGTGAACAGTAGGCCCCATCGCGCGTGGGTTTCCGCGAGGCCGTCCGCTTAAGTACGGCGCGCGCAGGCTGCACATGCGTAACCGGGCAAGGCGGAGTTTGCAGCCGTGTCGGCCGCTGTGTTATGGACGATATGAAGTGTGAATCCGCAACATTCTCACGAGTTAGTAGGTGTCATCAGTGGCTTGCGTACCTTTCTTTCCTATCTAGGATGCTGCTTGGGAACGTTGTTCTCGTCTTTTTTTCTTGCCGCCAACGAAATACCGGGAACAGAGGCGTGACCAGGGCGACACGCGCAAGTTCTTACTATTTAGTGAAGCCACCCACTGCTGCCGCAATTCAGGCGACGAAGGAAAACGATGCAGCGCGACCATGCCACGCTTGCACTCATCGCGTGGCGTACATGCTCTGCGGACACACGATTGCACCTTAAATATTTCTCTTCCACTGCTTGTTCGTTCACCCGTACACGACACAGTGATGACCAGATGACTTGCTATGCGAATGCAGTAAATTTTCTGCCATGGTAGTCACTTCGTATCGGACACAGGCGCATAACAAAGTCACACAAACGCGTACCGAAGCAACACACACACAGCACTGGCGCAGCCCAAAGCACGGAAGTTTTTCCGATTTACCGACGCCACCCATTTCTTCTGCAATTCCGGCGACGACGGAAAGTGATACAGCGAGAACATGTCACACTTGCAATCCTCGCGCGGCGTGCTGTGCTGCGGGCACACAATCACGCCTAAAATGTTCCTTTTCCGCTGATTGTTCGTGCACCCGTGCACGACACAGTGATGGCCAGACGATCGGTTCTTGAATACGCACCATTTCCGGCCATGACAATCGCTTTTTATCGCAAAGAAGGGCCTAATTCACACACAACATCCAAGTGTACCAAGCGTACAGATACAACATGCGCAGCCCAAAGCGCGATGGCAACACTGAAAACATACCCTCGACCCTGCAGCGCACTGGTGCGAGCATGGGTGCGAGGGTGCTCCTGTGAAAAGGTGTTATTGCTGCAGCGACTCCCTTGTTCGGATGCTCCCTTGTTGATTGTTAACGCGAAGCTTTCGTGAAAATACGTGGTGAAAAACCCTGGGCAAGCCACGCTGCCAATGATGGCCCAGCGTACACATTTCAGCTCCGCGAAGTTTTGTGAAGACACGTAGATTAGCGATGTGTGAGATGTGTTATTGTTTGCTCTTTTCAGTTCTTTGCTGCTGAATCTCCGCTGTTTTGCTTGTACGCATGACGTCCGTCGGTGTTTTTACAATGCATGGTACCATAGGCGTGCGCAGGGTTCCCCATTAGGGGGGCCAAAGGGTCGTCGCAGCGCCCCCCCGCCCTTCTAATAAGTCAATGTATGGGGCAGATTTTGCGCCCCCCCCCCCTCTTAGGTGACTAGAAGGGTCAATGTACGGGGCAGATTCTGCGCCCCCCCCCCTCTTACGTGATTAGGGGGGCGGCCGCCCCCCCTGTGCGCACGCCTATGCATGGTACCCATAACGTATTTATTGTACGTGGGGAGTCGCGTGAGCTGCCGATGTACTCTTTTATAGCTGAACAATAACACGACCGTCGTAACAAAAAGTGACACTTTAAAATAGGATGCTTCATATTCTGTCAGAAAAGCGCCGTTATGAATCGTGTGAGCGACTATGCAGTCATTCGGGGCTGCGCTCGCTCCACTGCTATAGTGAATTACGGCCAAGTACAAGCCGCGTTGCGGGGTCAGTGCTGTTCTCAGCAGCCGCATTCCAATGGAAGTTAAACGTGATTGCCCAGTGAAATCCGTTTATATTCACTTTATAGACCCCAGCTGTCCAAATTTGATCGGTGGTCCTGCTCTCTACGTTTTCCTTCATTACCTGTGTGTGTTGTTTTCACATTCAGCGCAGCGCGGGCCGCCTCGAAATTGCTTATTATTGCGATAGCAATTATACATGGACACTATCGATGGGTTTCTTCCGTTGGCGTCACCGTTGCCGTCATTTTCCGTATAAAATACATATTGATAACATCACCCCGCGCATCGCATGTTCTACCCGCGAGTAAAAGCTCGCGAGTGCTGGCGACGAACGCGGCTGAAGTGGAGATGAAACGAACCAGCCGTCTCCGTCGTACGGAGAGCGAATTCGATACCATCAACCAGCGTGAGAGGCCTGCCGTCGATTTCTCATCAAGCAGAGAGGAAGTGAACCGCCCGTCTTGAAGGAGCATGGGGGGACGCCAGGGGAGGGAAACGGGGAAAGCTGCGTCACTCAAAGGGCGCAGTCGCTGGCGCGCGCGCTATCTCGACATGCATCAGGAGACTGCTCGTAAACAACCTGTGCTCTCAACGCTTATTTCGCGTTTAGAGAACTGACAGCGCGAAAACCGCTTCGGTCCCTGGAGCGGCCGTATCAGAGAACATCTGTCATATCCCTTAAATTAGCATTTTGTTGAGTTATGCGAGACCGCGGATCCAAAAGAGTTAGCCTTACTTCGTATGACATTAAAATTTGTTGCTATCGCATTCATTGTTTCGGCCATAAGCGATACTGTGATTTTTTGTACATTGTTGATAGGTGGCAGCACACTGCAAGCATTTTTATTGTTGTTTGGACGGGGGGGGGGGGGGAGTTTGAGCAGCGCCCCCCCCCCCCTTCTACTCCAATGCTGTCCACAGTTTTGAGAGCGAAATGTTCTCCGAGCCCAGATACGTTTCTCTCATTGTAAGCGTGGTGACGCGTAGAAGTCGAGTGCTACGAGAGGAGGAACTTCTTCAGATTGCTTTTAACAGTGATGCTGAAAGCGACCAGCTTGACGACGAAGATTTTTCACTGGACAGTAGATAGATTGTGAATTCACCGACAGTGACGGCGACGATTAAGATGCCGCTGCTAACTCACGAAGAGCGAATTGCACTTCACGTCCCCTCATGCTTTGTTTTTTTTTTTCACACCCGTCAGTCATCTTGAATGTATCTAATGTGCAATAGTGTTGAGATAAAAATAAAAGCATTCTGTATTTATTCGAATCTAAACCGATGTTTTTCTTTTTCGAAAAAACGATGTGCTAAAATGGGGAGTCGGTTCGAGTACAATAATTAATTTTTTTTTCTGGCCTTGCGAATATCGGGGATCGGCTTAGAATCGGTGCCGGCCCATATTCTAGTAAATACGGTAATTATTTTGATGCGGTGCATGTAGCACAACTTAATCTGGATTTTATGGATCCCCGCATGCCGCCAACAGACTGACGAGCGAAAGCGAAAGGGTACAGTGACGAATCATGCAGTCGTGGCCAGAATCCGCGCCGCTGTGTTGCCAAATTAATTTCACCTGTACCGTCCGGACGGTATTGTTGCTCGACAAACTTTTGTTGCGAAAACGTTGCGAAGAGCACGCGAGCGCATTCTTTTTGAAATTCATGTTTCAAGGTTCTGATCGAACCTGCAACATCCGAGAGAAGTGAACTGCGCACGGCTAGAGTCTCCGCATGACTGTTTGATTCCGTGGCTGTGACCCAAGCACTACTGAGTGGTATGTTGAACACCACAAAGACCTGCTTATACATGGTTCTGCCTACCTGATCCTATACATGACTATGCTGTGAAGATATCTACTATGCTTTACCCTCTCCCTTCCTTCTTTCCATCCTCCTCACCATCGCATCACTTCCAGCCCTCACTTCCCTTTCCCACCCCATTGCTGCATCATCATCATCAGCCTGTTTACGCCCACTGCAGGGCAAAGGCCTCTCCCATGTTCCGCCAATCAACCCGGTCCTGTGCTTTCTGCTGCCACGTTATACCTACAAACTTCTTCTCATCTATCCACCTAATTTTCTGTCTCCCCCTCACGCATTTCTTCTTCTTGATTTCAGCTGTGATATCATTAACTCCCGTTTGTTCCCTGACCCACTCTGCTCTCTTCCTGTCCCTTAAGGTTACACCTATCATATTCCTTTCCATCGCTCGCTGCGTCGTCCTCAATTTAAGTTGAACCCTCTTTGTATTGGCATCTTCGACAAATCGCACCGGTGCGCACCGAGGCGCCCTGGTACGCCGTTTAGTCCAATCGTCGTAGCGCCAGGGCGCCCCGGTGCACACCGGTGCGAATTGTCGAAGATGCCATAAGTCTCCAGGTTTCTGCTCCGTAGGTAAGTACCGGTAAGATGCAGCTGTTATATACCTTCCTCTGGAGCGATTGTTATATACGGCTATGCTATACCAGTTCTGTCTGCGTGATACAATATATGGCTTTGCTATGCTTTACCCTTTCCCTTCCTCTTTTCCATCCTATACTCACCTTCACATCACTCCTCACCCTCACTTCCCTTTCCCGTCCCTTATGCTATACATGGCTATGCTATACATTGTTTTGCGTGCGTAACGCCAAGCGGGGACATGAGAGGACAGCATAGCATATATTCCTCCTCCCCTTTCATTCCTCATTTTATTTATTCCGCGCTCACATCGCTCCTCCTCAGCCTCACTTCTCTTTCCCGCCCGCTTGCATGTACATGGATGTGCTATAAATGGCTATGCTATACGTGGTTTTGCCTGCGTTATGCCAAGCGACATGAGACGACTGCATACAGCAGCAGCTCGGGCCCCTAAAGTGCTCCCCACTTAAAGCGCATTTTAGATGCGAAGTATCTTAAGGCGGAGCTCAATCCGGTGGTGGTGGTGTGCGGCGTGACCACCCTTACTGCGCATGCGCATACCCTCTCCGCACACCTCATCTCCACTCACCCTTTCCCCTCCCCTCTCCACTTTTCCTCTCCTCTCCCCCTCTCCCCCCTCCCCTTTCCACTCTTCCTCTGAAACGCGGGCTAGACATGCCGAAATTCTCTCCTGCGCAACACCGCGATGAGCTCGAGCGCATGCGCGTCCCCTCCGCTTCTCTCTCCTCTCCCACGCTGCCCCCCTCTCGCCCGCCTGTCGACCGCGTTCCCCGCTCGCCCTGTGAGAATTAACGGCCAGGCTAGATGGAAGATACGACGCGCGTAGCGTCCCTCTTCGCGTTCCACGACGCGAGGTCGGTAGCATGCCCAACGAACGCCAACGGAACGCGATCGTGCAAGTGCTCCGGCTTCGCATCGCCTCATGGTCCCCTTTAGCGGGAGATGGTGTAATTTTTTTAATGTTAACCTTGAGACAACAATTACGTATTTACGTAATTAGGTATTGCCTAATTATGTCTTCATCATTTTAACTGGTTATCTTCACTGAACTCCTCAAGGAATTTCATTATCATTGCTGCATAATGACCGTTTCGAAGCAGCACAGCTTCCAGAATCTTCCTGAAGAGCAGCAATGCCCTCTACACTACGGCCTCAGCAACTCGTTATTTTACACCTGCAGAGGAAGATCGGCCTGTGTCAAATGACTCACTTTCCGTTTGACAGTAAATAAATCATCATGCCAACAAGCGGTCTCAACGCGTTTCAAAGCGATTTCAGACAGCAGCATAACAGCGTGCGGCGGCGAATTTTATAGTGCTGTTAGACTCTAAACTATCCAAAATATTATTTGTTGAAACCACGCATTAATGCATTTACGCAGTATTCCTTTCTGCACTCTCCACAGAGCCTCCACACCGCCTGCAAGCTGCTTATGTGCGTGCCGGCAACGCGTCCCTCAATCGGAGCAGGTATGAAAATGGCGGACACCGTAGCAGACGAGACGGTTAATTGTCTCCACTCTGTAAAGAGTGGTGGGTGAAAAGTACATCGAGGCATTCTGACAGGTCCTATGCTCCCTAGTTCATGGCAAAAGGCCCACGCGGGAGCCAGCGCTTTGCCTCCCAGTATTCTAGGTCACTCTACCGTCTATTGATGTCTGTCGAGATGGCGCGCGCGCCAGCACCCTTGTGACCTAACCCCCGGCGCACATCATGCTCCTTTGCGCGACGAAAGACGGGCGGGGCGTTTCCTCGCTGCTTGAGGAGCCATCGATGACATGCATGCCTCGCACGCGGCGCGATGTTATCGCATGCGCCCCTCGTGCGACGGAGATGGCCGCGGCTCGTTTCATCGCTAGCGAGCAAAAACTCGCGCGTAGAACATATCACGCACGGGGCGATGTTATCGATTTGGACTTTATACGGAACATGACGGCGAAAACCCACCGAGAGTGTCCATATACAATTGCTACAGCAATAAAAGAACGGGAAGGCGGGGCATATCATAATCTTTACATGTGCACACAAGCTCCCTCGCTTGCGGCAGTTCGCAGAGCTATAGTAGAATGCAGGGGTTGTCATTTGCGGACGTTAGCAAAGGCTAAAGGGCGAGACAGACGGTACGATTTTCCATGCGATGCGACGTCCGAAACGGCGGTGGGGAAACCGCAATGGTGACCTTTCATAGCATCGGACAGCCACCATTCCCTCTCCCCCACCGCCGCGTCGGCCGGCACATCGCATGGAAAATCGTACCGTCTGCATTTGCAGTGAAGCATGCCTCCTGAGGGCATGGACAATGTCGTTGAACTTCTGTATCAGCGAAGCTATTTAAAAACACTCTTTCTGTAACACTCTCCCTAGGCGATGCCTTACAACTTCCAAGGTCTAAATTCCAATCGTGCCAGGTGAATGTCCCTTAAGGTTTGGCACAAGCTGGCTGAATTGCCCATTGCATTCATTCTACATACGCAGGAGGGGTGCTGTGTGCCAAACTGTCACAAGTTACCAGGCAAGCACTGCTACATCCAAATGGCAGACACGCACAAATGTGCACACTCACACCAGGGGCGTAGCCCGGGGGGTTCAAACCCCCTCAAAATTTTCGATTTTGCATGTGTATATATACAAGCACATAGACAAATGCATGAACATACATGCACTACAAATACTTACAAACATACATAAAGTATGGTTGAACCACAGCACCTCCCACCATGAAAAAAATTTCTGGCTATGCTACCGACTCTACATATATGTGCACTATGTGTGCAAATAGTACATTAAAATGTTGATCTATTAAAGGTGTACTGACACCTTTTTTCAAAGGTGAGTTTACTCTGCCATACAAATCTTCTGTATGCAGAGACGGCTCTGAGATATGCTGATAAGATATTTTAATTGGATATTAAAGTCAATTTTTTTTCATGGGGCACCTACTGACATCGACACTAGCTTGACGTCAGGCTACAGTACAAATTCTGGTGAATTCTGGTACAAATTCTGGTACAAATTCACGCAGCAGTATAGCTAGTTGTGAAGACGTTAGGTACCAAAACTTCCAAGAGGAGCCACTTGTGTGTCACCACGGTGCGGAGCGGCCGTGGAAACGTCGCTATATATTGTACGAGCACGTGACGAGAAGCTCATTTTGTATTGTGATGTCAGGGTACAGTAGGAACCGAAACTAGCTTTTCAAAACATACTGTAATTAGTTTTTCAGGGCGCACTCACGCTTTTCTAGGCTCTTGAGGGCTTGACCTTTCATTTGACACCAAAAAATTACAACTTAAAATATTCATGTCAGTACCCCTTTAAAAGTGGTTTTCCCTTTCTCTGTTGATAAGAACACATGTGCAAGACCACATGTCTTCCTGCAAAATTTAAAGCAGGTCGTTTTGAACCCACTAAAAAATAAAATCTTGCAAAAAATACAATACTGATGTTACATGGCCACTTTTGATTATGACCAGGATCGAGTTTCTTGGTTGCAATTTTCCTATTTGCGCATGATATAGAAAGGTGTCAATCACGGTCATGAAATTCAAATTTGATCAGGCTTGATTATGATCGAAATTGCACTGTGTTCCACCTGTACAAGAAGTGGTTGTAGTCCTAACTACAGGAGAAAAGCAAAATTGGTAACTTAATACTGAATGCACTTGTCATGCTGTTTAATGCCTCTTATTGCTGCTTGAAAACGTAACTTTAAAATTAATTATATTTCCGCAATTGGATACCCACAAAATCCTGTGAAAAATTTGCTTTTCTTTGTACAAGACCATTCCTTTTTCTCAGCAGGGTTTCACAACATGGTTCACAAGAAATAAATTAGTTTGTTTATTTTGGACATAGTTACATAACATGAAGCATGTCCATGAGGCAAGGCAAAAGCAAAAAAGTCGCCCGCATCTTCCCACGGGGGGAACTCGAGTAAATGCGTCGCAGAGTGGTGGGGGTATCGCGTGAATGCTGCGTAATTGGGTATGGTTTGGGAATGCTTAATTGTTACGCGATGCGCACAGCCAAGTACGGCTTGAACGGCTCCAGCGTGCACGAAGTTCCGGGTCCACAGCTCGCTTCAAACGCTTGCGTTCAGCGTCGTATGCTCGTCTCTTCGCAGCCTTGTCTTCTGCGTTGCTTGCTGTTGTTGACGCCGACGACGGTGAGGGTGGCGTAACGTAGCCTTCAACGAGTGGTGGGATGCTGATTGAAGGTACTGTTGCTTCCATCGCATCTACTCGAGTCAAGCAAAGCATCAAGTCAAGCGAAAGCCAAGTAAAGACGCCCTTGACTGAATTCCGAACGCGCGCTCCGCCGCTTATATACACACCACCTGCGTTCGAGGGAGAGGAGGGAGGGAGAGGAGAGGCTTGCTGCTGGCACGAGATGAGCTGAGCATGCGCAGTGGGGGTGTGGACAGCGCCGCCGACACCACAGGCGCGACTAAGAAATGCTCCGCATTTCAAAGAGACTCGTATGTCTCCTGATGAGGCCTTCACCACAGAAGTTTCACAACATGGTTCACAAGAAATATATTATCACGTGGTCGTGGCGTTGAAGAAGGTGGCAATCGGCATGTTCAAGATGAAACTCTTTATTCAGGCAAACTTGCACCCTGGAAATGCAAAATTAAAGTACAAGCAACACATGCTTGTGCACTGATAGTGGCAAGCACTGTCATCAGTCGTCGGTAATCTGATCAGCGGTAAGGCGCGTTGGAATTTATACATGTGGCATAAAAGATTCCAGCCTAATCATTGGTGGCCGCGTTACTTCCAGAATAAGCTGTACTGTTCATCTTGTGCGCTCAAGCTTATCAGAACAATCTACAATAATCGGGAATATTCGACATTCTGGCGCGGTGCACGCAAGGCAGTGGTTGCACGTGTAACGGATCGGTTACTTGAATAATCGGTTACATGAAGTGTGCGTGGCAATATAAATTTTTTCTTTGCATAACACTAGTCTTCATAAGCCCATCAGTAAAAGTTGCATTTTGATTATTTTTATAGAATAAGTGAAATATGAACTGCAAGAAACCCATGAAATTATTTTATACAACTCTTTTCATATAACCATATATGACTACATTACATCAAATTGAGCCATATATGACTACATTACATCAAATTATGATGGACCTGCTGCAGTCCATCATAGCATCACAGCAAGTCCATCATAATTTGATGTAACCATATTTCTTTTCCATATACATATACAAACACTCATTCAGAAACTACAACGGACACTGTAATGAAGAAAAGGTATTTAAAAATTCTTTTTATTGTTTGCTGTGCTACAACACATGCTCACAATGTGACACTTTCGAAGCAAGTCGCAGCACTTTATAATGGGGGCCCATGAAGGTTGATGGAATACTACATAATCTGCGCATCATGTTTCATTACACTGAGAGAGGAGGAAATTATCTGCAATGTGGTTGAAATTTTGTGGCTCTAGGTCTGCTCATTTTACCTTAGCCCATGTTTTTGCAACGGCTAGTTCAGAAATTGCTATGCTTGAACGACACGAGTGGTACATGCAGATTTGTTTCGAAGAAATATTTTTGAGCAGCAAGCTGGCCTTACTGATATCAGGCATAAAAAATGACAGCTTAGCTTGTCTTGAGATTTCAGCTGCACAAGCTCCTTCGAAGAAGCGTCTTCAATTGAGCACGACTAGTTTGAGAGCTTGCCTTATCAAGAATGTCTACTGTTGGCTACAAAGCTACGAAACAGTGGTTCCTGCATATTTATTAGCAACTGCTGCCTTTACATAGGGCCAAAGCTCAGATGAATTTACTTTAAATATGTCAACATCAACTTGAGTACCACTAAAACAAGCAGAATTGCATGCGTTCACACCATGCACGTGGCCTGAAATGTTCATTCTGGTGCTCTCTCTTCTGGCAATGACTAGGAAGGCCTGGCCTCAGTCACAGAATTAGACAATAACATTGGGCCATTGCAGTGCTGCACTGCAGTGACACAGGGACAGGCAATGCACATACATAGTGTGTCTGCTCACGAAATGCATTTTATGTCTCTCATTTCAAATAAAGCCACACGAAACGAATTCCGACAATTTCGGCATGCCATGTGGTGTGTAGTCTGCACCCAACATTGTCACTCTCAGCCGTGAAAATACATTATGCACAACAGTCACATTAGTCGTCCATTGCGTCCAGATGAACAGTGATCGGCACGTGCACCCTAGTGGTGCTATCACATTCACCTATAGCTGCTGTTCAGCTGGCCTCAATGCTGCTCTGCTGTTTGTCCTGGCCCAAGTAGAAGAACTCGCCATCCTCGGGCAGTGCTCCCGAAGCACGCAGAACATCGGCCTTGGCACGGAAGTACTGACGGAACCACTCTATGTGCTCGCGTTTGCGCTGGACAGAAATGTGTGGATTCTTGGACAGGCCCACCAGGACCAGCTCCATA
This sequence comes from Rhipicephalus sanguineus, assembly GCF_013339695.2. Classification (NCBI taxonomy): domain Eukaryota; kingdom Metazoa; phylum Arthropoda; class Arachnida; order Ixodida; family Ixodidae; genus Rhipicephalus; species Rhipicephalus sanguineus. The sequence continues at coordinate 79,911,245 of NC_051181.1, read as the reverse complement.
AAGTGGCGGATGGGGCCGCGCTCGGGAAAGTCCGTGATATGTTCCTCCAGGAAGACGTGCTCTTCGAAGCTTATTTGTGCCTCCTCGTCCAGACCTGCACCATTTGTGGAAAGGCCTATCGTCACATCTGCGATACAGCCAAATCTGGACATGTCAAACTCTAAGGGGCATTGCGTAATATTACTGATGTATCAATAATTCAAAATACAAAATATGCTTAAACTGAATCCGAGTCCGCATATCTTAGAGTGTCTTGTGAAAAGCGAGCGTTTACCAAACGTCTTCTCAAGGCTGCATTGAATGCATGAAAACTTACGTATTATTTTTCATACATTCTTTCTCATAGTTTGCGTGTCGAACCACGAGGCCTTTGCATTCTTGAGCTGTCTGGCAGTTCCGTTTTCTGCTAGCGAAAGGCTGCAGGTAGTAGGCTTCACTGCGTGGCCATTAGTTCTCTGCACTATTTTGTAATCTTTACCACGCTACGTGGCTTTGTTGCAGTGGAGCTTGTTAAAGCAAACTAATAAGCTAGTTGGTGATGGTGATCCATAACTCTGTTTTCGCACCAAGTCAAGGCGACCAAAGACATAGAAAGATGAAATGGGCACAAGCACATTCCGTATTTGTTCATCTTTGTTCATTTTGGTTTGGTACAAAAACGAACTTATTAAAGCAAGTCTGTTTAAACTGATCCATTTTTACGAGTGTGATAAAAATAGGACACAATTTTTACCAAGTGCGATAAAAATAGGACACAAGGACCACTCGCCCACTGGCATAAAGGCCACTGGCCCACTGACCAACCGGCTTTGGTGGGGTCCACAGCTGTTCATCTCCTCTTGGTGTCATGGTTTTATCACGCTGCTAGCATGGATCAAGGTATTCAGTGACTTTGCACAACACCCACAAAAACGTAGCATTCAATTTTTGCATTGCCTGATGCGTGCGTGGCTCATTCACAGTATACAATACTTAGTACCAGCAAAGCTACAGTAGACTCTCAATAAACGAAACTCTCTTAAATGAAATTGCTGCTTAAATGGAACAACTGCCTCTAACGTGATTGGTTTTGTGCTTGAATTCTGCACCCCTTTTCATCTCTCAGTAAACGAAACTCCTGTTAAATGAAACATATTTTCCTGGTCCCTTCAGCTTTCGTTTAACAGGAGTCTACTGTACTAGCGAAAGTGTAGACACGGTTGCTCAAAAAAAAACAAAAGGTGCAGCCCATTGTGTGCCAAGAAAACAGCGGAAGCTGCCTAGTTGAACTTATTGCCCCGGTGGGGCCACAAGACGGCTCACGCCAAGGTGGTTTAAAGAACGTACCAGGGTTTTTGTGTTGCCGGTTTTCTTGAGGAGCCTCGAACTCCTGGCAAATATTATTTGGGATCATGTCATCAGGACTCCTCTGAATGCAATACATACTTTCTTTCGAAACGATATCTTATTTTATCATAAGAACTTTTAACACCATTCTGTGTCGCACGGAAATTCGTGGTACCCGATGTTGACATCCTTTACCGACGTTCAAAGACGCCATGAAATGCAGAGGCTCCTCGGCATGCCCATATGTGGGCAATTACAACGTCTCGAGCACGACACATTCCTAGTTTTTTTGTTTCTTTTTTCTTCTAAAGGCACGTGGCTGTATGCCTACCAGCGCCAATGCGGACGAAACTGTCAACACAGGGTTCCCACTTGTGCCCGTGTGTTTCAGCCTGACGCAACAGGCCGCACCTTTTTTTTTTTTTTATCAGGCGGCCGTGGTGTGGACGACCTCAGACAGCCACGAAGATGCTCACTCGATGTGCTCTTGTGTGTAAGAGGAGGCAGGAAACAGTACTGACCTACTTCGTTGTCAATGGGGAACTTCCACAGCTTGCCCTGCTCGGTCCAGAGGATCATCTCTTCGTAAGCGTTCTTGGGTGGTGGTGTGACCAACAGTTGCAGTTCACGCTGCTGTAGTTTCTCCCACGTCTTCAGTTGTGGCACGTCTGCGCGTGTTTGCAAGGTGGACGATGGAGTGTGCTGGCTATGTACGTGCATGTTCTTTTTGTTCCACACTGTAGACACTTTGCTCCTCGCCATCTACTGAATGAAGCGTCACAGCTACTAAAGTGCATCTACAACTTTTTTAAAGTGACACTAAAGTGAAACAATAAATCAGTTGTTGCTGATAGATTATGAAAGGGAACACTGCCATACAGCTGTCTGCAGCACAAAGCTACAAGGAAATCCATGTGGATTTCTATTCGCAGCTTTATGCTGCAAACGGATGGATGCCAATTTTTCCATTCGTAACACTTCCTCCACATTTCAGGATTCTGTGGAACTGATTTGGAATACTGAATTATCGATTATATTCTTCAACAACTCCATAGACATAGGATCGATACTTGAAGAGAAAATTGGGACAAAAGTAACACTACAAAAAAGAAAAAAAAAGTCCGCACAGCAGCTGCCCCAAATTTTCATTGTCCAAAACTAAGTTTTTTACACGGCCCTAAACTTTAATTCAGTTATTCTTTAATCCTGCCTTCGGCCTAGTGCCTTGCCCAACACACCGCTAGGATGAAAGGGCCCTTTTTAATAAAGCCCTGGCAGAATTCAAATGATTTGCAGACATCAGGTGCTGAATGCAGTAGTAGTGTAGCAAACCAAATGATTTGACAGCGGACTGCCTTTAACATGACTTCCAATATTTTAAAATGATTTATCTCAACAGACACAAATTCTCATGAGGTGAAAGAATCTTCAAGAATCCTACATGCTAAGCTTAAAAGACGGTTCCTAAGGAATAAACTAAACAAAGAACACAGACTGACATACGCAACCACCACACGAGCTCAGATGGTACTCGAACATAAGAAAGCTATACCTTTAATTGCAGCACATTCAAAACATATCTGGAAACAGCAAGAATTTCTTTGGTATACAAACAGGTGTGTATGGGCACTGTCCTAATATCAAGACTTAGCAACAAAGAACTACCCATGCTAAGCCACTGTTTCTGCGGCTACCCGCCACAGTGGTCTATTGGTTATGGTGCTCGACTGTCGACCTGAAGGTCATGGCATCGAAATCCCGGCCGTGGCAGCCGCATTTTAGTGGAGGCAAAATGCTGGAGGCCTGAGTACCTAGATATGGGTGCACGTTGAAGAGCACCAGATGGTCAAAATTTCCGGAGCCCTCCACTATGGCGTCCCTCATATTCATATTGTGGTTGTGGGACGTAAAACCCCAAAAATTATTCTTGTTTCTGCGGCTGCATGGTAGCAAACACATGAAGGTGTCGGCTAACTCAACTTTGCGAACTTGGCTGGGAAAACTTTTTTGCCACTTACATACATCTGAGAAAGCAGGTTGCAAAGCGAAACAGTGCAACCCAAGATGCTTGCATGAAAGCCTTTACTTGTGGATTAATAATGCCACAAAAGCATTACATCTTTCATCCCTGTGGTTGGACTGTGATATGCCCTTCACCTTGAAAAGCATTACATTAAAGGGGTCATGAACCACTTTTCCAAGTAATGATCTAATGACCTCAGTATCGGAGTTTACTGCCTCCCGAATCAATTGCCGCAAAAGTTTCTCGAATCCGTCAAGAATCAGCGGAGTTACGGGGGCTTGGCGCACGCTCTCAGTGCTTTCTCTCTTTTCTCGTGCCGACGAGCGCACTGGAAGCTAGACAGGGAGGGATGGCTCGGGGGAAGGAAGTTACGTCAGCGCGCGTCATGAAGCGCGATCGCTCTCCTGCTGTGATTCGCATGCGCGAGTGCGGCTACCGTGTAAAGTTAGCAGACTGAGGAGTGCGGCGCGGGCAAGTGGCGGCACCCCGTGGCAAGAAGCGCATCTCATCTGGCTATTGGCCAATAAGCATGCTATGTTCTTGCGACGTAAACAGGCAGATCCGCGACGTCAACGGGCAGACGCCCCGCCCACCGACGAGAGTGAGAATCGGCCTCTGTTTGAAAAGAGGGCGCCTGAGGAAACGGCAATTTCGCGCTCCGCTTGTGGCCTTTATGCGGCGCGCACGACTGTAATATTTTGCAGAGCAGTTCATAGCCGTGTCAGCTTTCCGCAGGTTGTGTTTTTTCAACAAGCCCAAGGGGTGCTTCATGAGCTCTTTATAATAATAAGATTTTATTGCATCTCATCAGCTACATTTTTGCATATTTGCTATCTTTGTCAATTACTATGTAAACATTTCTTATCGAATACCTTCCTCCGAGTGTCCTTGAGGTAATAAGTTGTACTGAACTTTCTTAGCCAAACTGCCCCCTTTCAGTTGAAACAGGCTAAGCGATTAAACACTGGATGACATTCCCTTGAAGCCAGACATACCTGTGTTTTCTTCAATGTCCTTTGAGAAGATGCCAAGCCGTCTGTCGACATCAACTTCTAGTTTCTCCTCGATGCTGTGCAACAGTGAAAGAGAAAGAAAAAGAAATTAAAAAAAACCGCAGATATCAGCAAGAAGCACTTCTAATGCTTTTTAACAGGAACCATTAACTGGAGTCACTTAGCCTAACTATGCCCACAGGGCTCAATTAGGCATGGGCCAATATTCGAGTGCTTCGAACATTCCAACGAATATTACAGTATTCGAATTCGCTTCCACTCGAATGTAAATCATTCGAAATGAGCGAATGGACATATATTTGACCGCATGCAAAATGCCTGTAAAGGTGGTTTCGCTGCAGCAAGGGGTGCTATGCTGTGAAACCACCTATCCAAGAAAAATCTGCACTGCTGTGAAGCCGCACTTCAAGGTTAAATGTACAGTACGGTCCACTCTTACAGGGAACACGCGAGCGCGTGGCTGACAGCCCGCGCGGCGCTGACTAGCGGCGAGATTTGTAAATGCGGCGCATGCGCATACACTTGTAAGAGCGGCGCGCACCTGAACGCCGTAATGAATCTATACGCGTGCGCTGCATTTACAGATCTCGCCAGCAGTTAGCGCTCCGCGGACAGCCGGCCACACGCTCGCGTGTTCCCTCTAAGAGTGGACCACACTGTACATTTACCCTCACTTGGAGTAATTATTTTTCTAAGTTTAAAAGCCTGTTATTTGGGCTTATACGCGGTAAGTGTAGAAAATTGTAAACATAACATATTTTACCGCTTATAACTTGCATCCTACTGCTATTGAAATCTTGCTACTATTCAAAGTTGCTTTCCACTTCCCTTCGAACCAAAAGAGTGACATTTGCACATGCCTAGTTCCAATTCCCAAAAATATTGTGCAAGTAAGTTGGGACATGACAAAAATGTTCATTTTCCTTTATAATACGTACTACATACTATTCAAAGTATTTGATTCGAAATTATTCTACTAAATCACTACATTTGCTTCAAATTCACTTCGAGCCTCAAATTTACTATTCGCCCATCCCTAGGCTCAACAATGTGAAGATAAGCCTTTTTCTATAGCGGGCATGTTCTATTCCATTAAAGTGGATACAAAGAGTGCATAAAACGATACAAAGCATGACATGTGAAGGCTGGCAAGGATTCCACAAAGAATTTGTAGGGACATGCCTTTATGATTCAATGCCTAGAAAGTTCACGCATAAAATAAAACACTCCGGCGAATTTTCTAAGTGCATATTAAAACGTGGACGAAAGAAGAACAGAACCGTAACAAACGCTACTCTCAACTGAAGTTCACTTGGTGCAGACAGCATACACATAAACATATACAGATATTGTGACGTCACGCGTATATAAAAAAGAGCTTAAAAGCAATCGTTAAATCTAGCGATAAGGTCTAATTACAGCGCAGTGTCTGACTTTTGTGTCATCTGTGTAATATTCTGTGAGCTTGTTAAACCAATTATACCGTATAGACTCCTGAAGGTGAATATCCGTCTGAGGGCTGCACTCCCAATTTGGCAGCCCAGAATTTGGAATAAAATATTCCAACCAAGAACAAGAGCCAAGAAAAGGAAACCCTAACCAATGTATCAAAAGTAGTGACGTATTCCAATCACCAAATTTTTAAAAAGCAGTGTTCTCAATCACCAAACCTTTAAAAAGCAGGGTTCTCTAGCAGGGTTCTCTAGTCCCATAGATGGGACTAGAGAACCCTGCTTTCTGTGAGTGGTGGCATTGAATATGACCTAATCAACTGGAGAACCAAGTGAAGGCAGCAGTGGCAGCATTAGTAAAGACAAACAGCTAACTGCACGGTGAGCATGAATCAATGAATAGATTCATTATATAAAGGGTAGCGTTAGATTTTGTGGCAGTGGCAAATCATGTGGCATTATGGCAGATTTCATACTAATAGTAAGAAAAATCAGACTAAATGACCTCGTCGCATGTAAGAGCTGCACCTTCTCAAAATTGTTTAACAAAAAACAAAACACACACACAGCCCTTAAACGAGTGAAAAACACACAGGCCTCACACAAGTTTATACGGCAGTCCAGCAATAAGCTCTTTAAAAATTTTCGTGAGTTCGTTTATCAGTGCGGGTTAACTCACCGTTGTTGCTTGTCTGCAGACTGTCGTCGTGCGGCAGCCTTTGTGTCCCTGTTGACTTGCTCCGTCAGTGCATCGATGGTGCCTGGTAGGAACTCGCTCTGCACTGCGCCAAGCTCGCGGTCTCTGCGGCTGCGATCTCCACGCATGTACGCACCACTCTCTTGCCTTCCCTGTTGCTTGGCTTTCTTACGCTCGATCTTCATGCCGACGAACAGGTCGCTGCAAGCATCAATGTATGGAGAAGACATAGGCATAACGTTAAACACTAGCAAAGCATTAATTTGTTGCTGTCCCATTACCATGCACGCAGCACAGTCTTCTGCGCAGGCTCCAAGCCATGTCGTACAGAAGCCCGGCCATGATGAAGCCCGACCCAGAACAATTCGGTGCAATGTGTAAATACTGTGGCAGCCTTGCTGACCTGTTTCACATGGTTTGGCCCTGCCAGTCTAATTGAAGCATCGCGCAAATTGCGCAGCCGATGTCGGAGGTGTGGGAGGAGGCTTTGTCCAGCCCAGCTCTTGAGGATCAGTGGAGCCTCGTGGAGCGGGCGGGGGTTGCAGCTCAGTCCAATGGAGTCCCGGTATAGGCACCCACATAATCCTCTCCACCACTAATTCTAGTATATGATGCAATTTGTGCAATAAATGTTTTATCAATTCATTCCAGTAAAAAGCAATGATTGCTTTTATGAGAGGAGTATAAGAAGTTATCTCTGTGAGGGATCACCGCGAATAATACCGTAACGTGCATTGATGAAGTGGTTGAACAAGGTACCGTGGCTAGAGCTGACATAGGGTGCTGGATCAATTCTTGGTCACAGAAGCTGCATTTTGATGGTGGCGAAATTGAAAAACGCCCATGTACTTAGATTTAAGTGGCACTGAATAACCCTGGTCGGGGAGTTCTCCACTATGGTGTTCTTCATAATCTTACTGTGGTTCTGAACCCTAAAGAACACGCCGGAATTATTTAAAGTGACCTTCCTCCTGTGAACCTATGGCTTGTTTGCAGCCATAACATGCCTTGTCTCTGCATCACATTGTTACCTTTCACCAATAATAATGAATCGTATCTGGGATATTACGTGCCAAAACAACGTTATGATTATGAGGCTCGCCGTAGTGGAGGGTTCCGGAAATTTTGACCATCTGGTATTCTTTAAGGTGCACTGACATTGCACAGTACATGGGCCTCTAGCATTTTGCCTCCATTGAAATGCGACCGCCGCGGCTGGGATCAAACCTGCAACCTTCAGGTCAGCAGCCGAGCACCGTAACCATTGTTTCACCGAGGCGGACAATTACCTTTCACCAGTACGAGGGACAGCTTACACATTTGACTGCTCCCATGTTTGCTCAATATTTCCAATACCTTCAAGGAAGGAAACGAAGGTAACAGGAGAGAAGGAATTCTGACCCCTCAACTAGTCTGTTCACATTACCTCCCTTGATGGAAACTGCTGGGTGCATCCAACAATATCAAGCCAGCAACAAGCCCAAGGTTGAGCTACTACTGCAGCTTGCATGTGGTCACACGAAGGAAGCCACGCCCACCTGAGAGTGGCTGTGTTGTCCTTTTCTGGAGCAACATGCTGGTCTCCCTGCCTCTCCTGTGCGTGCACACGAAGCCGTGCCAGCAGCTCCGACTCGGTCCGCTCCTTCTGCTCCTTGCTGCTGCCCAGGCTGGCAGCTACCTCTCTGGCAGCCTGCACTACTGCCTTGCCCAAGCCCTTGGTCCTGGGCAGAGAGGTACACATTACACTAAGGCTACTTCAGTGCCCAAGCATTGGAAGCCTCATTATGAGCGAGATGCATGGGAGAAGTATGTGCGAGTTATCAATGATGATTTAAAGGAGTACAGGAGTTGTGACAAAATTTTCAGTTGTCGTTTCTTTGCGTCAAATGAAAGGCCAAGCCCTCAAGAGCCTAGAAAATGTACTGTCAGGTGTGAGCGCAAACAGGAAAAGTAATTACAGTAAGTTTTTAAAAGCTAGTTTCGGTACCTACTGTACCCTGACGTCACAACACGGTATGAGCTCCTCGTCACGTGCTCACGCATGATATTGTGACGTTTCCACAGCTGCTCTGCACCGTGGCTCCGTTGGTGATGCACAAGGGGCCATTTGGAAGTTTTGGTACCTGACATCATCACAACCAGCCAGACTGTTGCGTGAAGTCACCAGAATTAGTACTGTAGCCTGACGTCAAGCTAGTGTCGATGTTGGTAGGTGCATCATGAGAAAATGGACTTTGATATCAAAATATCTTTTCAGCATTTGCTGAGCTTCACACTTGCTCAGAGCTGTCTCTCTATAGAGGAGATTTGTATGGCAGTGTAAAATCACCTTCGGAAAATGTTGTCAGCACCCCTCAAAACTGCAAATTTGTCTAGTTGCACTCAATTCGTGGTGGAAAGGAAACCAGCGCGAAGACAGGGGCAGAAGAGACGAACGACACGAGCACTGTTTGCATTGTTCATTTTTGTTTCTGCCCCTGTCTTCGCGCTGGTTTGCTTTCCACCATGAATCAATGATGATGTTAAGTGGTGTCCCTTTTGAAATGGAACACAGACAGGGGCACAATTTTGTAAAAAAACATTAACGAACAAAGGTTATTGCATGTGATTGGTCAAAGCTCGTGCAAACGTCATGAATGGGAGATGTATGCGCGAGCCTAAACCAATTGCATGCAGTGATAATGTCTGTTAATAGAACAATACAAGACCACGCCCCAGTAGCCATTTAGCCTTTTACTAATAATCGTGTTTTGTTTCATCTGTTGTACTCCAGCATCCCATCACTTTCTTTTCTTGATGCAAACCTCTATTTCTATGATGCACTATTATTCTTACATAGAATGACAGCTGCGCACTTTTGGGTAGTTCTTTATTTATTTTATTTCCAAATACTGTTGGCTGTCACGGCCATAACAGGGGGTACAGCGAATTGCACATAACACAGAAACAAAGTAAGTACGATGTAGTATTATGAAAAAAAAAAACTGCAGAAAAATACATACAGGCAGACATTGTGATCGTGGTATAGCATGCAAAATGAAATAACTAACAGATGTAACACAAGACAGTGTAACACACAACAGTGTAACTGTTCCGACACACAAAAATGTAACTGTTGTTTAGCTTGCTTTCAATTCCTTGCTTGAAAACTCAGTGCTCCACTTTCCAATTAAGAATTTTATGCCACACTGATAGACCTGGAAGTACCGAGCAGGCGACACTAAGGAAAGGAAACATATGCAAGCAAGAGCATGATTATTGTTTTACACCAAAATGGCACCCCGAAGATCACGACTGTTTTTTGAGCAGTCAATCTCGCATAGTAAATTGCTTGCGTACTCTGAGGGCTGTCAAGGCCGCCTTTCTTTGGCCGTTATAAACGGCATCATAACTAGCGTGAAAGCCAGCCCACAGATGATAGGCAATGGGCAGCAGTTTACGAATTACTCTAAAAAAATTGCTCATGCACACACCTCACACGTTGGCGAACACTCAAACAGAAGTTATTAATGTGTCCTGTTCATATTCTTGACGGTCATTTGTTGCTTCAGGAAGCATTTTCCAGAAATGTTAACTTTGGAATTATAGCTTTATTATTACAAGAAAAGATGAAGGTCAAAGTTTCATTTTCTGAATTTTGCACTGAAAACTTGAATGTCAGTGCAACATCACAGATTTCAAAATATCTTTTCTTGGGTATTCTGGCCATAATGGCTCAATAAAATTGCCTGACACTTTCTACATGAGGTCTCTGGCTTCCTTACACCACAATGTCAATCATTTTCACGAGTAACGATTTATGTAGGTGCTAGCAGATAAGTTCAAAATGTACAACTTCTTGGTAAGCTGATGTGGGTATGTCCAAGCAACACTGCCGCCTACAGTACTTTTCTTTCTAAAGGCTTTCTGGCTTATCAAGCATCTTCTCATAGCAAGAGTGGTGCTTTTGGTATTGTGAAAAATAAAATTAATTTCCTAATGTGAAAGAAATTGTTTTTCTCTTCAGTGTCCCTTCCAGCACCATTTGAATTACGTATTTCAGAAAAATTGTTTTGGAAATTCACTGAATACTGTCACACTCATTCAGCTATGTTCCTCAGGTTGAAAGAAGAGATGTTTGAGGGCCCCTTTGACACCAACCTAATTTTAGTTTTTACTCCACTTACTCAGTGGAGTAAAATTAGGGAGGCATGATGCCATGTTGGAAACAAATAACCAAGCAGATGCAAATGACAGGGCGTGCGGTCAAACCCAAGTGGGTATTTTAATATCCTGAAGAAATCGTAGAATGGTGCAGTAGCCGATGTAGAAAGTGGATTACAGTTTTCGGCAACAACCATGGCTTTCAGCACAGCCAATTTTCAAGATATTAAACATCACACGTTGGCCGAAGGCCCGACAAATTCTCTTTGCCATGGTTATTACTGAAACTAGGTTTAGGGGGAATGCTGACACAGCTACTCCCATGACGCGCCAGCAGTTCTAATGCCCATATTTAAACAAGCTGCTGCATGAAAATAACAGGACACACACACACACACACACACACACACACACACACACACACACACACACACACACATATACAAACAGCCTCACCTTTGTGCTTCTTCCTTCAGCTCTGGCTTCTTAGGCAGCCCAGGCTTGGCCAGTTTGAAAGACAAGCTGTTGGGATCTGTGCTTGCGACGGACTCAATCTGCACAGTGGACAAACTGTTTAGTCATCATGCTGTCAATGTTCCACGTTTTTTTGAGGAATGCACCCACATAACTATAATGAAAGGGAAAAACATGCCATCTGCTATCCTACTGATTAGATCAGGTGGTAGAGCGACCACTACGGAACGGCAATGGTTCCGTGTTCGAATGCCGGATGGTAGAATTTCGCGTTAAGTAGGAAGCTTTCTCCCCAAGAAATCCGTAAGGATTTCCTTAGTAAGCTCGTGCGCCTTGAGGTCTATCCGCAAAACTGATTAACGTTCACGACTTATTGTTATCGATGAAATCTGCGAGTTATACCGTTATAAGCTATGCGCTTTCGACAGCCATCAAGCCCGATCGGGATAGAATTTCTCCAACGCGATTGGCTCCCTTCCGTAGCATGAGCAAATAAGTCAATCGCGTTCACGAGATTACATACACGTTGGGATCGATATCGCGGTCGAAAGTAACCGTGGGACACCGATATTGAACTGCGCTGCAGTCCACAGATGCTCAGCGTTTCTGGCCGGAATGGGAAGCACATCCAAACGAATGGTTGAATTAAAAGGCGAAGATGAGTCGGTGTGCATTAGAGCTAAAGTGACCACGGATAAGCAGGCCGCGATTCTCAGTTTCGTTCATACGAAAAAGTACAGCAGCATCACGCCACCAGTCTCGAAGAGTAGTACATACTTAATTTACAGAACTTGCAGCAACGGACAGTGGGCGCGCTTTCTGGAGAGTAGCGTTTGGAGACTCTGAATACAAGTTTCGTAGAGTGCGTGCAGTGCATGCTCCTGACCTTCATGTCGGATAGCAGAGCCGAAAGCTTGTCCAGCGCCGCTTTCTTTTGGTCAGCTGTTGGTTCGTCCTTGGCTGGCTGCTCGCTCTTGCCTGCCGAATCGTCGGAGCTCTTGCCACTTGAAGAACAGAAGGTCCTGGCAAGGTGCGAGCCCCATCGGCACGCTTTCGCGCGAGGACGCAGAGCGTACCGCACGCTAGTCAGCATGGCTCTGCAATGAGACGAGCGGTAGTCTGCTAAAGCGCACCCAGATAGCAATGTACTCGTCGCTAAAGAAAAATTAGCGACAAAAGGTGCCTGTTCTTGCTATATCGTTTGTTCTTGCCCTAGCAAAAGAGCCGCTACGAATACAACAGTTTAGGTAGATTAAACGGTTACACAGGCGCGATACCTCTTGCTCGATGCAATGCGCGAGCAGCACATGGACGCCGCCATGTTTACTTTGGGTCGGAACCGGAACTGGAGTGCCACTTGTGTCAAAGTTACTGCGCTGAAGTTTACTCGTAGAAGTATGCTTTTCAGAAAAATAAACTAAAACAGTTTATGTTAGTTTGGGGCTTGTTTTTGTCATGCAGCAGCGCCAAGCGCTGCCTAAAAACGTGTGCTCAAGCCTAGGTAGAGACGGGTAGAGTTAGTCATGTTGGCAACAATGGTTATAACAGAGCGCGCGCACGTGTTTTGTTGAATGTGTGGACTTTTGTTTGTTGTCATAACGCATGCGTTTAGCGCTGTCAAAGAGCCTCGGCTGCTCGCAGCTCCGTGCGTGAACCGCTGTTGTTTTTAGCACCTTCTGTGACAGCAAAGGAAGCGTCATCGCAATGGCGGAGCTGTTGCCGAACGTTGACATCGCGGGTAAGACATTTAACGTGACGCGCTCGCGCACGAGCGGCATGAATGGAGACGGGCGCGCGGTAAGCGCTGCTCCAGAGGCGATCACCGTGCGCGCGCGCGTCAGCATGCTCTGCTGGTGTCTTGTAATGCGGTGCAGATTGCATTTGAACCTTCTAGAAACAAGAGACATGTTCAGAAGACACTGGAAAACAAGTAAAATATTTTGCCGTGGTGACAGTGACACGCTCAAACATACTTTTCCTTGTTCCTTTAATCGCTGCATCCAACAAAACATTTTGTTGCAAGCGACGGTCACTGTGGGAAGATTGATTGTGAACGAAAATATAGGGGACAAATGCTTTGCACGCAGAGGCACCCGTTCTTTGGGTCTTGCCCTAGTTAATGTACCTTTCTGCCCCCAGAAGAAAGAAAAGGTGCCATGAAAACGAAAACGTGTTAGTATGTTACTCAAGCGGTTAATTCACTCCGCGCCATCAGCCCGATTGCCTGCTTTTGAGTCGAGTGATTACTCTGACAACTCGGCTCTCACCACTATTCACTATTGAAATTAAAATCTTTCTTTTGCTCCGGATCTTAATGGGCGAAGAGTGTTTGGATGCTTGTCTGCGAGTTACATTTTCTTTTCTCTCTCTTTTTTAAAGAGATCTTTAATTCGTTATTTAAAAGCCATATAAAGATATAAAGACGTTGCAATGCCTGCAACAAAATGTTTTGTTGGATGCGGAGATTAAAGGAACAAGAAAAAGTATGTTTAAGTGTGTCACTGTCACCACGGCAAGTAGAGAGAGAGAAAAAAGGGGGAGGGGGGATGATTCAAATCCAGTGAGTGAAGTGGTAATGGTGAGGACTGAATTTTCACAGTCAGGATAGTTTGTTGATGCTAAAACTAGGGGTGTGCGAGTATCAAATTTTTCGAATACGAATATCCACTTTCGAATATCGAATCGAATATCAAAGGAAAAATGCCTCCACAGTAACGATATGTTATTTAACATGTAGCTGTTTGAAAAAAAACATCAACAGCCTGACTGGCAACATAACATACACTGCTATCTCCAGAACACAATGTCCAGGCTAGCACAATGCACATCACAACACAAGCAAATATCACGGTACAATGAAAGTAATGACTAGATGTTATCATGAAGAAATATCAGTTGCTCTAATGATCAGGCAGCAGGCGCTCCCTTCTAACAGAGGCAACCCCCCCACCCCCTGCCACTGAAAAGGCACGCTCGCTTGGAACAGAAGTGGCTGGTATAGGGAGGTACATGGGGCAAAGCTTTGCCAGACTGGGGTATCTGAAAGTGCCTACAGTCCGCCACCAGTCTCATGGGTCACTGTCTTTCTTCAGAAGTGGTCCCGCATAGTGAACGAGTGGTAGTGCGGCACGTTACGGCCACATAATATTGAAAATGTACGGTTACATGATCGCCAACAGCGCTGCACGTCGGAGATGCACCAGCAATAAATCATACGTATTGGGGCGCTCGTCGCAGGCAGATATTGTGCCTCCGTGTACTTGCGATGTTTATCGCTCCTCTCGGCAACGTTTTTAGCTATACGAATGCAGCAGAAATGTGGAAGACGAGTTATTTTATGCATGATAATCGAATCGCATATTCGAATTTTTTGAATAATCGAAGTTATAGAATATTCGAAACTTTTCGAATACACAATTTTCGAATCGAATACGAATATTTCGAATGTAATATTCGACGAATATTCGATACTTTCGAATATTCGCACACCCCTAGCTAAAACACATTGGACAATGAGGCAAGAGCAGTAATTAAGAAACAAAGATCTACGTACCCATGAAATACAAAACTCCTATAAAACGTCTTTAAAACGTTTAAAACCGCTATAAAACGTTTTATAGAGGTTTCGTGTTTCGTGGGTAGTAGCCTAATGTAAGTAGAGTAGTGGCCTGTATCGGTAACATTTGCAGAGAGAACTGGGCTTGATTACAATACCTGCAAAGCAATAATGTTTCCTTTGCATAAGCCTGATGTGTTTGTGTCGTCTCCTTAAAACCCTGTAATGCCCAAAAGGCGTTATGCCCTTGAGAAAAATTGTGAGAAAACACTCACCATGTTTACTCTTCTTGTAAAGTTCATTTTAAGAAAAAAAAAGGGTGAAATTTTATTTCGAACTTAACTTAATTACTCTTAATTAAAATAATTACTTTGATTAAATGAGTAAGTGTAATTTCATTATAACATGTTAAATGTGCAATAACGGCTTTTCCATGAAGCTTTGACGGGTTTTTTACCTTTTTGAGGCATTATATTCAATGTATCAAATACGATACAGTGGGCATTACAGGGTTAACCCTGTAATGTCCACTGCCGAAGGTCTGCCGAAGAAAATCATGAGGCAGCGCTTTGCATTACTTCCAATCCTGAAATCTTTAAAGGGACACTAAAGAGAAACCATGAATTGGTTTAGATCGATAAATTGTGCTCTGAGAACTATAATGTTGTTAATTTTGCCATCATAGGTTTACTAATAGAGCAGAAAATCAAGTTCAAAGTTTCATTTTTAAATTTCGCGCCGAAATCTCCCCGCATGATGTCACTGATTTCAAAGTGTATTTATCGTATTTTGGTGCCATTGGCTTAACAAAATTATCCCAAACCGGGTATGTTAAGTCTATGGCCCCCTCAGAGGACAGTGTACTTCATTTTTACCAATTAGGAACTACGTAGTCCCTAGTAGGCGCCGTCAAAGCATGTGACATCACGGCGAACGGTGCGGAAACTTCTAGGTGGCCTCGCCACCCACATTTTGTTTTTGCACGTTTTCTCACTTACTAAGCGTCTTCTCGCAGCAAGTGTGGTGTTTTTGGCATCGTGAAAGAGTACTTGACTATTATGAGAAAAATCGTTTTGCTCTTTAGTGTCCCTTTAAAAGCCAGGATAGAAGACAGTAGAGAGCACCTCCCAGCATCGTCCTTATCTTATCTGGGCAAGGGAGGCCGACTCTGACTGAATTGAGGAGGGTTTCTTAAAGTGCAGATAATCGTTAATAATGTCGTCTAAATGGTACCCCTTTCCCCAGCTGCTCTCTCCATGTCTTGATCATTCTACTTTCTTGCTATATACATTGAAAACTTTTGCAACAGACTGTGTTGTTTGCACACACAGGTACAGTCTATAAATGCAACTGTCGGATCATGTGCTGAGTGTGTGGCAATTTTAAGTTCTTTTATGCCCGGCCACCCTAAATTTTTTATGCTGACAGTCGGTAGCGTAGCCAGAAATTATTTTGGGGGGGGAGGGGATTCAACCATACTTTATGTATGTGTGCATGTATATAACACATACAAATGTGAAAAATTTTGGGGGGGGGAGGGGGGTTTGAACACCCCCCCCCCCTCATTTGACTAAGCCACTTCCGACTACTTTATCAGCAAGGGAAAATGAAGTAGCTCTATCTGCTCTCTTTAAATACTTTTTATAAGCCATAAACAATTATTATTGCTATTAATGTATGGGTTGGTGAAGTGTACTATACTTACAGGATGAAACATGCCAATCTAGTGCTATGTAATTCATATAATTTTGTTTGCGCTGCCTCAACATTGAGGTTAACCTTTAATGAAGAGGCAGATACCAACAGGACATTATATTAACCTGTGGCATTTTAATCTACGACTACGTTGTTGCAATGGAAATGAAGCAATAAAAAAAAAAAAGAAACTTCTTTGACGTGCAGTATTTTGTGCTTTATTTTTTAGTGTTTTGTTGAAGTGTCCTCTTCTGAATTTTTTTCATTGCACAGAGGTAGAAAAAGACCCCGGCTTTCTCAAGTATCTGAAGTCCTTGCCAGAGGTACTGCTTTTTTTATTTGCAGTGCTCGTGATAATTTGTTGTCACATTACACAGCTAAATGAGCAATGCTTAGAACTTTTGAAAAAAGTGCACATTATAAAAGGAAACTATGCTTGGCTAGTTGGTGTTGTATGCTTACAAAATAAAGAAACAGTGCATGCAACACCAACAAAGTAAGGAAGACACCGTGAGCATTAGTCAGTGCTTGTGGCGTCCTTGTTACTTCATCCTACTGTATGCACTGTTTCTTCACTTTGTTAGCGTGTGTGTGTTGTGTATAATGTTATGAGGCATTTCCTTATAAATGATCGCTGCAAAATGTTTTCGTGTGATCTCTGCTATAGAGGTGCAACACGCAAATTGTTTCGTTGCCACGAAAAGGAAAAAAAGTCTGGGGTTTCGTGTACCAAAACCATGATAAGATATCGAGGTCCACTCTAGTGGAGGACTCCAGGTCAATTTCGTCCACTTTGAGAAATGTAAGAACCTGGTTGTTTTTTCATCCATCACAATGTGGCCACTGACACTAAAAATCTTACACACATCATTGAGATTGGCAGCCTAATACCTTAGTCACTAAGCTACCCCAGCGGGTTTTCGTTTTTGTCATGCCTTTTCAAGTTTCACTTCACTCTGCACTAAAGCTTAGTGGTTGTGGCGTCATGCTGCTGGTATCTAGGCCATAGGCTCAATCCTGGCCACAATGGCTGCATTATGATGAGGGCAGGATGTGTGAACGCTGGTGCATGGAGTGTAGGGTGCACATTAAAAATCCACACGGGTTCAGTATGAATGCATAGCTATGGTACAGTGCCTTTCATAACCCATCGTGCACTTTTAGACCTTAAGGGCTACTGTTCAACTTCATCGCTACTTTTTCTTTTCCTGCTGAACTTGAAGCTGGGTTATGCCAGTGTGTCATGGTATCCTGTGTTGCCTCCAGTGTTGCCAGGCTTTATTTAGTATATCTGCGTGGCCTTCACGCATGCTAAGGCAAAAGGTGGAAAACGACTAGGGGTGTGCAAATATTTGAAACTTTGAATATTCTATTCGCACGGCACTTCAATTATTTGAAATATTTGAACACAAGTCTTGAAATCAGCGCAGGAACAAGCCTCGAATGCTCAGCACATCGGGGACCGCGAATTTTAATATTACTCTACCTGTACTGCCTTTGCTCCTTGACAGCACTGCGCGTGCAAGCGAAGCCGTATCACGCCGTTAATATTGCTGTGGGACAGCTAAGATACTACATTCAAAGCTGCCATGTAATAGAATTACTCAACCACTCGTGCAGCCCGAGCAACGTCCACAAACGGAACTAAACAACAGCAAAGAAAACTTCGCGGAACTGCTATAAGGCATCACAAATTGCAACTTGGTTCAGCGATCGTACATTTTTCTTGCGCCCATTGGATTAAGTGGTCAAAGACTTAGGATCACGCTACAGCACATGTCCAACGCAAAGGTCATCATTTGCTTAGTAATAAGCAGGCAAAATGATAAGACATAATGCATACAAACCACGATGGCGTGTGATTTCAGGCTTAAGCTGGCCTGCCGGGCACATCACCATTTCAATACACTCTATCGCTCATCCGTGCTTACTTCTGTCGCGTTGGAAAACATGATTGCTTCCATTAAATTTATGTCTTTTCTCTTTGTTTCAGGTCCTAGAAAATCCTATACCATTAACTTTCTCAAATCTTACCCATTTTACCACACCTGTCGCCTTCGCATACACGCTTTTACATACAACACGGGCGTAGCAGACGGGGAGACGAAAATTCGTAGCACGCGGGTGGAAACTGAAGCAGCCACCGTGGCTCTGGTGGCATGTTGGCGCAGTGTACTGTTGCGCTACCTGTAGGTGCTGCACATTTCCCATTGTGATCTTTCCGTGTAATTTACCACACATGGGCTCCAAAAGGATTTTGTGGAAAGGGAAGACATAAATGTACAAATGAAATGCATCACTATGGCAATGTCATGAAAAAATGACAGGCCAACATGCACAAATCGTACTCTTGCACATGTTCAAAAATTTTGTTAACTGTGTTGATTGTGAAAGTTCACTGGCGCACATCAAAGATTAATGGTCCGGGAAAAAAAAAAGACATTGAAACAAAAATGTCTTGTGCAAATATTTGTGGAAATTATTATCTAAATAGTCAGAATGACTATTTAAATAATAAAAACACAACCCAATTATGTTATTGGAGTTTCCTTTAGTTATAATTCATAGAATAGCAAGGGCATGACTTTAATACTTAATAGGATGCTGAACAAGAGAGCTTTGTAGCAACGCGTGTATCTTGATTTGATTTGCAGCAAGGCATTCAGAGGTGCCTGGTACTTTCTTCAACTCTTTTGAGTAGTGAACATCAGAGTTGCCTACAAATATTAGTAAAAGCAGTGTGTTCATGCACTTAATGGGTGAAACGACTTCTTCAAAATCTGCATATGCTTGATGGTAAAAGGCTAGTTTCATTACGTAAAGATTTCTCTTTCTGACAGAAATAGGTGTCGCTGTTGTTTTGTGGCCCCTTCAATGTTGTCTATTCTTGTGCCTCTCTTTTTCAGAAACCTGCGACAACATTCCGTTTCTTTGACAGAAATGTGAGTCTTTTGCTCCGCACTACAAGTACAGCAGTGTTAATGTCCCATCTCTCCTTCACTTTGTCCCCGTCTGTGTGTGCTGTAATCCTTTTTAAAGTGTTAACGCATTAGAATTTATTTTATGGCATCTCAGATGTGGATGCCACCTTTAACGCGATAGTGTTAAAGAGCAGCTCGTTTCGCAGAAATTCCGGTATTGGCGGCGGCCGCGTTGGTTGTGAGCGAAAAATCAGCGTTCTCCATGAGCGAAAATTCAAAGGAGATAGAAATAAATAAATAATAAAAAAATCTTTGGTTTCAGTGGGAGTTGAAACCAAGACTTCTGCGTGGCAAGCATGTGATCTGTACCACAGAGCCACGCCACTACTTGAAACTGTTTCAGAAAAAAAATTCACAGCATATCCACGGGTGAATGATGAAGAGTTTGGGCGAAGCTCCTGAAGCAATCATGGTTACACCGTGAATTCTTCAGTGGTTTAGCCCAGCAGTAATCAAAGCGATAGCCCCCTTCATTATAACGGCTTTATGGTCGGTGAAGTGATGGGTCGTAGTGGGATGTTTGCAAAGACGAAGTAGTGGGCAGTTTGCAAAGGTGGCTTCCGTTCCCCTTTCATTATAACGGCTTTATGGTCGGTGAAGTAATGGATCGGTGATGGATCGTAGTGGGATGGTTGCAAAGACGAAGTAGTGGGCAGTTTGCAAAGGATTGGTGATGGGTCGTAGTATACTGCTGGTTACGCCTTACGCCGGACGCGTGACAAGGTTATCATCGTAATATAATCGACAGCGCAACGGGTTAAACACGGACAGAAAGAAGAGAAGGACTCAGCGCTGAACTCACAACTAAATTTATTTTCGAAAAAGAAAGAACATATATACAGATCAATGAGTCACCAAGACCAAGCACGGTTGTAACAACACAAACAGATTACTCATGTCTTGTCTAACAGATACTTGTTTTCCTAATCTAGAACAATGATTGATGGATGACTTATGCACTTGTTGTAAAAAAGGCTGAACATCCACCAACTAGCCCAACTCTCGATCCTGCTTCAGCATGTGACAAGGTTAGACTAAGAGGAGCTTCGCCCCTAAAAAAAAACCTATATGAGTGTCATGTAGGGCGTAGTCTCCTTAACGCATGTAATATTGCGTGGCCGAAGCGTGGAATTGTACCAGGCATTCCAACGTGTGCATTGCGCAACGATTGGTTGGTTTAAAGGACCACCAATCACAAAGTGTGGAGGCATAATTAATCGTCATTACCAGCAACAGCATCAACAAAGTGTGCAGCTGCGCGGGTGTGCATGTTGCAGTGATGCTACCGCTGCGCCAATTGCGCCAGACTGCGCCAAAGTGCCCTGGCTGCTACAACCTGCTACATTTCCTGTAAATTTGGCGATTCTGCACCAAGCCTGTGCCAAAGGGGTGTACTCTGACTTTCAGAAATGAAACTAACTACATGAGGTTCCCCCATTGAGAGCGACATCGCGCTGTACGCGGACGTACGCGGACGTTCTCCATGAGAGTGATAAAAATGGAGACTAAATAGTATAACCTCGTTACAACGGATCTGTTTACAACAGACATTCGGATATTACATACCAATTTGCGGCGTTATGCCGACCTCCGTATTAGTTCCATTGATTGAGCTTCGTTTACAATGGATTCTGGTACAACGGACATTCCGATATAATTGACTAAAATTTCAGGCCAGCAAGGTGGTCAGGACTCCTTTAGAGCGGACTTTTCTACCACGGTCATTAACTTCCGACTTCAAACATCGCTTAGCATACTTTAGGGACGGGAGCAGCGCACAACGAAGGTCGCCGATCCCCGGTCTGTCATTGATCAGCTATGCCTAGCTGTAGCGACAAAAGAAAAAAAAAAAAAAAAAACGGCGCGCAGCCTGCTTGGTGCTGCGTTTGGGACGCTGACATGCGAAATTGCGAGCCACTGCTACCGATTCTCCGCGCGGTCGCTGCGCGGCGAGCTTGGCCGGGGTGTCCGCTGCCGATGCGCAAAATGCCCATCCGCGGTTCTGAGGAGCCAGCGGGCAATGTGATTCGTTGCTTGAGACGAAGGACATTACGGCTTCTTCGCTTTGGCATGTCCGCTAGCGCGATGTTCTTGCCCGCAAAGTTCGGATTTGGCTCGTACATCGGCACCGTGAACGGAGTTAGGCCTAACCACGACATCTAGTAGAAAGCGCGGTTGCGATGTGCGTGGCCGCGGTGCCCGATGTTTCAAAGTACGTCATGCTCGATTGCGAGTACAAGGAGTTGTCCCGCGGTGGTCTTCGTCATAAGCTTCGAAGTGCTGATAAGAACCACCTCGAACAGCGGGTCCAACGAGTCAACGCTATTAGTCGCACGTATGCGATGTTCGCGACGAGTGCGGCGTGCTATCGTAATCTGATGATTGAGCTTCCGCTTGCAGCTGCAAAGCGTTCCAAATTATCGTCGACCCATAAACACAGAACGAGTGCGAACGCGTCACTAAGTAGCGCAATTTTCGACAGCCACGACCTCGCAACGCACAAGCAGCAGACGACGATCCCGAAGCGAGCATTAACACTTTTTGGCTGCTTCTGCGGTAATACCGCAGAAGCAGCCAAAACGTGTTTTTCGTACGCTTGTTACTGAATGGAGGAGCCAGCTGAAACGGAGAACTTGAACGCGGAGAAATGCTCTTTACGACGAGCCCTAAATAGTGGCGCCCAGTTGCGCCATTGCCGAGCTATAATTTTGAAAAACGTTTTTTTTATATTTCCGCAATTTTTGCCAAGTCGGCAGACGCAAAACAAATTTTTTATAGCACTTCTATGTAGTTTTCATTGAAGATATTTTGGAATAATATAGAAAAATGGGCTACAGAAACTGAAAATGCGATTTTCCAAAAATCGCATTTTTTTGTCCCCCGTTAAAAATAAGACCATGTTTGTGACTCGTAATTCTCTCCGGTTTTAACAGACCCATTCAGTATTTACATGAAAGTCTGTTGTAACAGTACTTGGATTTTACATACTCCCTTTACAACAGACCAAAATCCTCTTCACTATGAAGGTCTGTTGTAATGAGGTTATACTGTATCAATATGGTGTTGTCAAGCGGATGAAGGAACTGCGTTTTGTGTTTTTTTTTTTGTAATCAAAGCATCAACTGTAGGCAACATGGCGTAGCAGCAGTCAAGCGACATGCAGCCATGAAACTGCACATTGATGCTACCAGTCGTCATTGAGACGCTTCAGGTGGGCTGCAGTGGCCGAAAACGATCCAGCCGACTTTGGAATTCGGCAGTCCATGGAACGTTTTGCAGTGTAACCGCGTGACAAACGCAGAAACTCTGTTTGTGCTTGGCATGACTCTCAAGGGCATCCCATACTCGTGGGCCGACACAGCAACTGCCTTGTTTCCCAAGTTATTTGGAGATTCCGAAACAGCGAAGCAGTTTAGTTGTAAGAGGTTCAAGGCATCCTACATAGTTAGTGATGGCCTCGGGCCGTATTTCAAGAAACTTGTGCTTGACGAGCTGAACAAGCCGGATGTGGTTTTATCTGTTAGCATTGACGAGACCCCTCTTCGTGAACAGAGGTGCCAACAACTTGATGTTGTAGTTAGGCATTTCTCCAACAAAATGCAGCGAGTTGTGGAACACCTACAGTCTTTCCGGCTGGGCTCTGCGACTTCGGAAATTTTGGCTAGTGAAGTGCGGAGAGCAATGATGGACCTGCCGCAGAAAAATGTCATTTGCTTTTCTACGGATGGCCCTAATGCAATGAAAAGCTTCAGAAAAAAGATGCAGGAAGCATACACTGACATCATAGATGTAGGAGAGTGCTGCTTGCACAAAGTGCACAACTCATTTGCCCGCGGCTTGAGTGCTGTTGGCTCGGATGTTGACGCTGCTGTGGTCAATGTTTATTACTTTTTTAAGAATTCTTCGGCTCAGAATGAATTGTTGAAGGCAGAGCACCTGCTCCAAAAGCTAGTTTTGCTGCTCCAAAACGCAATTTTGCCTGCTCCAAAAGCTGCTCCAAAGTGGCCTAAGCCAGTAGCATCACTGGAGTGGGCATCACGAACCCTTTCATGACATGCGGGCATACGGTACCGCAACAGTACAGTGACGGCGTCAGCTTCGTTGGCGATGTGCTGTGCACAACTGGAAACGATCAGCTTAACACGGCAGCAAATGCTGTGTATTGGTGGAGCTTCGGCGATGCGCACACGCATCGCCGAATCGTTTACGTGCGCTCGTTTCATGGGGTAAGTGTTTTCCCGATGCTCACGCATTGGGGAAAGCCGGACGAGTCGTCCGCTCTTCCGCCACAGTCTGTGTTCCGTGTCATCGTTTCCAAACGCTCCATGCGAGAGAGCCGTAATCTATTCCGCGCTTTGCTGGTATCAGCGGCGCTCATCACCATTCACGAGACGCAAATTTGCAAGTGGCGGCTGGCACGTAGTTAAGCGGAGTTCGCGGCAGGTACCGAATGTGTTTGCGAGAGCGTGGGCGCACACCAAAATGCCTGATAAGTGTACCGGGAGGCATTAAGCCTATTTCGGACGGGGCTGTGGCGATTTGACCGTTTGAGCAGAATAAAAAAAGCACGAATTTGTTTTTTCGCACTGCCCGATTTTTCGGACAATTTCGCGGTCCCTAGTGAGTCCGAAAAATCGGACATTGACTGTAGTCTGAAACAGCCGATTTTACGCGCACAGGCGTTCTTTTCCTTGTGACATGTGTCCACCGACAAACGAAGCCAGGCTAGTGATTGAGAAGGTGAATCGAATGGGGCCCGATTACGCTATTGTGTTCCACTCTTGAAGACGAACTCAAGCGTCTTCCAAGTTTTTCAGAAAGGTTGCTTGACTGCCAGGGTTAGTAACAAAATCACTTCCTGCAATACTCACTGATGTGGACAGAAGATGATGCGCCGTAGTCACTGTTAGTGCTCTTTACTGGAAATCTTTTCTACTGTGTTGAACCAACAAGCTTGGGCAAACACCATTCTCATATTATCAGGATTACTGTTGTTGTAGTAGCCTAGCACTGAGCGTGAGGTCACAAGTGCAATTCTTGGCCATGTTGGCTCCATTTAAATGGGGCAAAATGCAAATACACTGGTGCACTTAGATGCAAACAACATTAAAGAAACTGAGATTGTCAGAATTAATCCAGGCCCTTTAATTACCACATGCCTCGTAACACACTCAGTAGTGTCTATACAATTATCTCATAATTTCATTCAAATTATTTGCGGAATGTTGCACAAGGATCTGAAATTGAAATAACGTTATTACATCCCCAAATATGACATCTTAATGTCAGTAAGGCGATAACTGGGGCTAGTTGGTTCATGCCGAAGTCTTGAATATGTGCTGTTTTAAACAGTAACGACGAAGAAGATGCAGGGACGTACAGAGGTAAACGGGACCTCTGTCCGGCTTTGCATCTTCTTCATCGTGATTGTTTAAAACAGCACATATCCAAGACTCCAAAACTTGAGAAGGACAGCTCAAGAAGTTATCCTTGATCAACAAACATGTTAACGTTTGTGGAGTATCCGGATACCAGTACGCTGTAGATCAGCAACAATTTTGGGAGTAGCACCTTGTGACGTAATAGTTTACACAAAGAACATGCGAAGCTAGCACCGCAGCATCTTACCATAGACTACTTATTGATGGTGCAAAGCATTGGTGGAAACCTAATTGTTAACATGCAGTGCTTTTGCGATTGTCATTAATGAAAACACTCATGGCGCAAAACATTTTTCAAGCGTATTATAGTTAAGCAAAGTGCTATGAGATTTGGCTTCCAGCATTACTGCTTCTCTCCATGACTCTGGTAATCCAGTAATCTATAAGGGGTGAGAAGCTTAAGCTAGATCGCATCTGTTGGGTGAATCTTCAAGCCTATAAGCATGCCCAAGTCAGACATGCTGCATCCTGCCATTTTTCTATTTGAGCGTGCTAGGAGCATATTCATTTGTCAGACTAAATTAACATGTTGCGGGCAAATAAACAAGGAGGGAACAAGCTGTAGCATCATAGTACTCCCGTTGCAGTCAATGCCATGTGGAAGCAGTTGGGCAGATACATATGAATAAATAACCTTTTCTTGTAGGAAGATATCAGCCTGAGAAATTGATCCATCAATCAATTTTTATTTTTTCTGATACGTGTAGTGACATGTTAGTTTTATACAGGAAGGAGTGCAGGACCCTTTCAAATATAATGGAAGAAGTACATTATGTTTCATGTTAGTGAGCTTGGAATTTCTGTACATTTTTAAGAGCTATTTCTGGACAGTAGCATTTTTGGGGTAATTCCAAGGATGGTATTGCGGTATAGCGAAGTTGTGTTCAAAGTAAAATTGCCTTTGTTAAATCCACAGTTCAGTACAAACGTACAAATTGATGTTGCAAGAAAATTAAGAAATTTTAGGTTTACTTAAATCTACCCAATAATTTTCTTATCAAGGTATTGTGTACATTTTATAGAATTTTTTTTTAGCCATAACCTAGCTTCAATTAACTGACAACTTGCTAATGTCTGAACATTTTCTTGCTTTGCTTTTAAGTGCGAATGTAAGTATTTCTCAATTTCCATGTTTTTATGTTTCTATTTCTATTTTTCTATATTTTTATGTTTTTCAAAATTGGCCATCAGTAAGTATACATTAAAAAAAAATTCTGATAACATTTACCCTCATAGTGCTTTCACATGTTACTGTTACGTATTATGCATCACAAAGTAATTTTTCCTAATACGTGATGGTTTATTCAATCCCAAAAGTACATGCCGTAACGTCACCTTCTATTTTGTTGTGTGAAAACATCACTGTTACGACATATTGGTCACCCCTTTATATTTGCATAGATACAGTGTTTCTTGGTTTATTAAAATATAGTTTTGAATGCTTGCATTACAGGACTACTACACAGTTCATGGTCCAGATGCAGAGTATGTCTGCCGGGAAATGTACCGTAGCATGTCAGCACTCAAATACCTCGGCTCAGGTAGGTTGCTGGGCAGGCATTTCGCTGAGATAGGCGGCCTCTGTATTCAAACCATGAAATGAAATGCAATAGGAAAGTGCCAGTTGTCGCAACAAACAGTTGTGTTCCTTACGGTCCCAGGGTCAACTCTTAGTGCCTCGTTAACCATACACAGTTGACCTGAGCCTAAAGTGCTAGACTTTCGTGACTTTTACTACTGCATGTCCGCAGCATCTGTGTTGCTGCTAACTGCTGGTGGTCAACATTAATGTGAATAGGCAGTCAACGCTTTGTGCTGGTGTGAACTACTGCGACAGTGCCTTTCGCGCTGTGCCTATAGATCGTGCACCACTACTACAAGCTGTGCTTCAGTATGTGCACTCGAATGCTTTGTTGGTTAACTAAACAGGACACAGGTGCACCAGAGCACCTGGGCGTATTATAAGGACCATTATACTCTGTATGACACGAGTGCCCTGCTACAGTGGGGCCTATACAATCTGTTCGATTCACTTGAACCACACTGAACTTGTTTACAAGGAGGCATGAGAAGTTTAGAAATCATGCAGCTCAAGTTGAGTGGCGCTGGCACAATGGGACACAAGAAACGAATGGCGAGGTGCTGACACAGCGCGGGCTTTGGTGTTTTGTCCGCTTAATGCTCTCGGTCCGTGAGAGGTTGTGAACTGCACGTGTGTTCAATTTTTTATCTATCTACCCACACCACGTTGCATAGACACAGCAGGTGTGCATGAGTGGGGCTCAAACAGTGACTACATTCACGTGCTGTTTCGCACCTGTACACTTGCACCAAGTCAACACTGTCAACTGGGAGGAGGCAGTAAATTCACGAACGAGCCTGCACTTTTCTTGCACCTCCTGAAAGGAACAGCGTGGTTCAGAAGGTGCCATTGCTATGCCGCTGAAATGAATGACGGTACATTGTCTTGCACACCAGTTTAGGTGGGGCAGGCAAATCGAATGGATTATTAGTATAGGATACTGTGTAGCTTCATGTCCGCCACATTGTGGCTTATTCAGTACTACCAGGATGTTATGTGCCCTAAGGGTTAATTAAAGGAGTTATTGGGTACTAATCAAGGCTAGTCAGGAGAGTTAGTAGCCAGGAGCAGTGTGTAGTTTGCGGACAAAGCAGCCCTTTCACGAAAGGGCAACACTTGTTCCACTTGCTGTTACTACTACTACTACTACTAGTTCCACTTGCTTGTGCATGCTTCACAAGCAGTGTGCTAAACCATTGCTAGTGGTGCTGTATCTAACGGCATGACTCGATTGGTGATGCAGGCGACTCACGGGTGGCATCCGTGTGTGTGAGCCAACGCAGCTACGAAAACCTGCTGTCTGAGCTGCTGCTCGTCAAGCACTACCGTGTTGAGGTGTACCGAAACACAGCTGCACGTGGTTCCGCTTCCTGGACCCTCGCTATACAGGTGACTGATGTTTTCTGTCGAAAACCCATCTTTATACAGAACTTTGCGATAATTGTGTTCTTGATGTTGGACTAATGTTTCACACAGCTACTATTTTGCTTCGTGTATGTCAGCGTAAGTAAGGGATAAGAACTGCACGATTACTGCATGACAGTTTGATGCAAAGGTAAATAACAATTGGATAGTTTTGTTAGGGCTACGCTGATGTGATTCATTGTTTTGAATGAAAATAAAAGAGAAGAAAGCTTACAATAAGTTGAGAAGCTAACTGTGTGATTATTGGCCTTAAATCTTTCTGTACTAAGGGCACTCTTTCTAGTCCAGAGGTGTTCTCCGATATATGGCAGCAATGAGTCTTGCTCCTCTAGAGACTCTATTTTGCCTACTGAATGCTGCACACCACTGGTAATGATTCGAACATTTTGGTACAGGTGCGTCACTACTAGATGACAAAAGCTCCTGAGAAAACTTTTAGGGGCGCATTAGGGGGAATTGCTCTAAAAATCGGTCTCCCCTTAATAAGTTTTAATGGCAGTGCTGAATTAGACAGATGCGGTGACATTGGCTGACCTTTTCAATGCTGGAGTTGAAGTAGTGTTTTCGCACATTTATTCATTTTCAAAATTCAAAATTTCTTGGGTAAGATGGCCTGTGGGATCAATTCCCAAGAACACGCGCATACCATCTGCAAAATATCAACAGTGAATATGGCTTGGAAGGTATTTTATATGAATGTTGAAGTTCGCGTGCACGATCCAGCGCTATACACCGCACCTTGCGGCATTGACACCCTTGAAAGTGACTCGATGGTGATCCCCCTACTTCCATGACGTTGCCACGCTGTGGCCGGTACAACAAGTTATGGTGATGGCATAGTCGCCATTTCTCTCTTGCCGCGCTTGTGCCAGCGGACTACTTTTCGGCGGCTGCTCGCAAGTCTGTGGCCACGGCACACGCATTGAAAGTTTTGTGTTTGGCAACACTGCTTTCCCGTTTCCTGTTCGAAAGGACTTCTTGATGTGGAACATGCGGAAGACAGTAGACAGTGCCATTCCCTGTCTAGCAGTGATCACTATTATTTCTATCGATGTTATATATTCTTATCTTTGATTCTCTGAGCAACCTGAAGGGTAGTTAAAGAAATGCATAAAATTTTGATGTCCACTGGGAGATTAAGTTAATTCAATGCAAATACTAAATCAATTTCAGGCATCTCCTGGCAACCTGGCACCTCTGGAGGACGTCCTGTTTGGAGGTGCCAGTGGTGGCCTTTCACAGTCCAAAGGAGTGTTGGCTGTCTCTGTGCATACAAACCAACAAGTGAGTCCATTGTTATGCCAAGCCTGGATATAAATAAGTTGTACTAGCAGCGAAAAATTTTCTTATCTAGCGGGTTTTCTTAAAATGAGGTTTTCACGTTTAAGCAATAAAGAAAAGCACCATAGCTTTGCCGGTCATTCCTGGTGGTAGCATTTTGTTAGTAGCTACCTTATGCAAATAATTGCAAGAAGGTTGTGCTCTGAACCAATGTTACGAAATCTTATAGTGTTGCCGCAAGCTGCCTCCACGTGGCCTGGAGAGGATTAAGTTGCACACAAGATTGGCCGAATGAAGAATGCGATGAGGACATGTGCACTTGTGAAAGGTTCGACGAAGTTGCAAGCATGGAGTCTCGCTATTGGAAGGCCGACATGTACTGGCGAGAGTTGAGAGCTGCAAAACCGAGGCAGCCAGAGTATTGCAGAGGATGTGCTTGCTGTGCAAGACAGCTCTGGGAAAGGATGCCAGTGTTCATAGTTTAAATATGCTGATTCAGGCTTAAGCTTTCGGCTTTACACTTCACTTCATGGCAATGCTAAGTGTTAGACAATATGCATTGTTTTAAGGAATTGATCTTTCAAGTCTTTTGCACACGCGAAAGTCTTTGTGATTCATGGAGATTCACACAATGGATTAGGGATTCAGAGGCTAATTTGTGTGAATCCTGCAGTGTTTGGAGCAACAAGCGTCTGTTCACTTCGTGGAAGAACTCTTCCATCCCCGTAAGACCATCTATGTAATTTTGTTCGTAGAAGGGTGTGATGTGATTTTCATTAGGATAGCAGTGTTCTAAGAGGAATAAAATAAAGCATAATTGCAAAACTTGAAGCAACAAGTCTCGGGAGTAAATACATGACATAAATGGCTCCGCCTCTATCGTCTTTTTTCAACTGAGGTATACGGAGCTTTATTTCATAAACTTTGTCGCCATTTCCTCATTCTTATTTCCTAACTGTCCATGCATTGAGGCACTGGATTATTTTGCGGACACTTTTTTTGACAGCAATGAAAACTGTAACACCTTCTGGTAGCTCTGTTGATCTCATTTGTGAAAATTGTAGCATTTGGTGTAGCAAAGTTTACCATTGCTTTCTTGGCCTAGGCTACAATACATTTACATGTTACTACATGCTCGCTTTAGGCTACTTGGGCTCTAGGCTACTGGGCATGCGAGTTTGGAGAAAAACTTGAACAAATAAAAATGACCAACCTGGTTATTATCTCATTAGTGTGTTTATTCTTGATCTATCGCTGTTGTCTTTCAGTTAGCCATATCGTCACTTCGCAGTGAAGTTTACTTGATCTAAATGTATATCATAATTGGGCAACACGTTCACACTTGCCTGCTCTCTCGGATCATGTCAAACAGACCCTGGGCATCGCCTACGGAGACGCCGTCCTGCAGCAGCTGACTGTTGCGGAGTTTGTGGACGACGAGCATTTTTCGAACCTCAGTGTGAGTGCGCAGTTGCATGACTTTTGATTTCACACACTGATGCCATTAATTAAGGCAGTCGGCCTCCATCAGAGCACATCCCATAAAAAAAAAAGGACAAAGTGGGGCCACATGAAGTTCATAACTGGTTTGCTGCAAATTTTTTTTAGAAACTGATAGCATTTGTCATATTATCATCTGATTCTCTGTATTTCAGTTCAAGCTGAACTGAATCTATAAAGCAAATAACTTGCTATGCCCCATTATGACCATTTTTGTAGTTCATTATTGTGGTTGGGGACCGTGGTTGAACTTTTGCTGCCATTACAAATGCATTGAAAGTCGGCCAGCAAAGGCTCTGATGCAAAGGGCACGAGCTCCTGTGCAACCGAGTTGTGAAGCATGTTTGTCGCTTGGGCCAGCTAGCTTTTTCAGGTGTTTGTGCTATTGAGCGATGGCTCTCGGTGGTCTGATGTTTTTAAATGCTTACGTGGAGCACTCAGGAAGGACAGTCCTATTGCCTCGCCGCCTTCTGCCTTTGTGACAGTTGTGAGGGAGAGCCTTCCATGTTCGCTCATGCTGCTAGAGACACCACACATACGAGGAATTGGCATATATCTATAGCCAGCTGTACTGCTACAATGGGCTCCTAAACGGCTCTGTTGTTTATGGAATTACGCAGTGAAACAAGTGTAACCTATGCTCATTGTAACATAGATGAGGTGCAGTGAATGAACATAGTCGCAGGGGCTTGGCTTGGGCCACCAGAGATTGCATCAGCACTGATGCCATATATCTCAGAAGTAGGGATGGGCGAATAGTGAACTTGAGGTTCGAAGCGAATAGGTGATTTGGTCGAATAATTTCGAATCAAATAGTTCGAATAGTATTTACCGCATATTATTAAAAAAAATGAGCATTTTTGTCATGACCCTTTCACAATATTTTTAAGGATTGGAACTAGGTATGAGTGAATGTCACATTTTTGGTTTGAAATGGAGTGGAAGCAGCCTTGAATGGTATCAAGATTTGAATAGCAGTAGGGTGCATGTTATAAGTGGTGCAATACATTACAGTTTAAGAATTACTATACTTAGCGTGTATAAGCTCGTATAGCACGCTTTTAAGCTTAGAAAAAATATGTACATTTAACCTTGAAGTGTGGCTTCGCGGCAGTGCAAAATTCCCCTGGATGGGTTGTTTCACGGCAGCACGACCGGACGCTGCAGTGAAACCACATTCACAGGGGGTTATGTGCGGTCAAATGTATACATATATTCATTCATTTCGAATCCGGTTTAGGACAGTTTTTCAGGTTCCGTGAAATCCAAATTAACAAGCTTTTACCGTACTTGGGTTGAACAACTTGGTGTTTTCCCGCTTGTGAGACGAACATAGTTCAATATATCTTATGGTAGATTGATATTACTTTGTTAGAACAAAGGTTTAAGTACATTACACTTTATGGGAATTTTGAGAAATACTTAACTTACTTTGCTGTATTTATTATTTTGTAATATCATGTTTCATTGTAATGA
The DNA here is from genome assembly GCF_013339695.2 of Rhipicephalus sanguineus. Classification (NCBI taxonomy): domain Eukaryota; kingdom Metazoa; phylum Arthropoda; class Arachnida; order Ixodida; family Ixodidae; genus Rhipicephalus; species Rhipicephalus sanguineus. The sequence goes on along the minus strand of NC_051181.1, from coordinate 79,879,181 downwards.
GGTGTGATTGTAATTACGGTAGTCATAGTCGTAGAATGCACACATACGAGTGCATGGTTTTTGCACGTCCCACAAAATGAAACGGCTGTGAAAGTGTACGACCAGTTGCTTCATGGCCACCGTTTATAGCACATCACGGTTGTTTGTACACTCAAACCTCGATATAGCGAACACGGATACAGTCGATCCCGGATATATCGAACTCGGATATATCGAATTATTGGCTATATCGAACAGTTAAGAAATCCCCTTGAATTTCCAATGCAAAAGTATGGGGCTGGTGGGCACGTATATCGAACTCCCGCACAGCGAAACATCCGCTATATCGAACGCTGCCCCGTGCCGAAGCCCAGAAAGTGCATTTTTCCTAACAACTATTGATAATTTTTCGGCCGCGTTCTTGTAAGTTCCAATCCCTTGTCGCACGCAGGTGACGAAACTGCGTTGCTCTAGTTTGTTGCGCAGCGCTTGTCAGTTCACCGGTATATTTGACACGCGGTTCGCAGGTTTTAAAGGCCAACTCCGGCGATTTTTCGGCCATGTCAAAGTAATGGTGCTGTTATATTCCTGAGACGCTCCTGACACGGGTCCGACAGCAGAAACACTCGGCAAATTGGAGAATAATTTTAAATAAGCAAAAAAGCGCAACACCGAAACCGAAACCCAACCAAGCATACTGTCTTCGCGTGACGTATAAGTGGTTACAAAACCGGAAATCATGCAAGGCATGCCGGTCCCGCCAGCGCGTAGTATGAAAGCTGCGAAAGCGGCGAAGAGCAGACGCTCATTTGAAAGGTGACTCCGTCGGAAATCTTGTGTGTGACTGACCGTGTCACGTGCACAAGCTGAGCTGTTGGAAAATGACAGCTGCGATTCCGACGCATTTGGAGGCCAACTGTAATGGCCATTCCTCTTCGATGAAGTGGAATTCACCTGTTTAGCTCTTTGCTTGCCTGGTTGCACATTCCACCGACAGATGGCACCACCTGTCCAGGGAGCTCAGGTTTGTGGGGCCGTGATCGGGTAAAATACTATCGCTGAGAAGTTCGCGGACTAACTAAAGCTTCTTAATATTGCTATGGGAAGAGTGCATAAGTTTGGCAATAGCGGCGTTCAACATCGCGTTGGTACGGCCGAAGGAATGTAATATAAGCCAAGTATGAGCCACCTTTCGCACCATTAGGTTACGTTGCTTCGCACGATGCGAGCTCACCGTATACCGATATAGGCCCGGTCACGGTGCACCCTGTATATGCTACGGGAAGTGTTTCCGTGGTGTTCACGCATGTGCATTCTTTAGCCGGTACGGTATTACCGTACTTTCCGTGCGGTAAACCGGCATTGCTAGCTAAAATACTAATATAGAGACGCAGGGTAATCGTTAGGTGCAAGTGTTTCGTGACTGCCAACGGGGAATCGTGTGCAGCCCACAACGCGACACCACTTGCCACCCATCGCACGCATTACCACAAGGAACTGAAATTCACACGCCCAGCCAACGAAGCGCTCGCCAAACACTCGCGATTGTTGCCTTGCGGATAGCAGACGCTCTAGGGGCCCCTCGGTTCCGTCACTTCCGCTTAACAAAAATGACGTCACTCACCAATGTTGCCAATAATTTTGGGAAGCGAGGTGGGGAGAGTCGGGGCAATCAATAAAATTCATTTGCAGTGAATCTGCGTATGTCTCCAGCTTGTAATTTGGCATATATAACGGGAACGTGAAAAGGAACGTACCCAGCGAATTTTATTGAGATCCATGGACCTCGAAAAATCGCCGGAGTTGGCCTTTAACGCATGGGCTAGTGTTTTTCAAAGAGGCTGATTGCCGAGGGCACCAAAATGAGAATTCAAAGTGACTTGGCAGCCTTGTAATGCTTGCATTCCCTTCCTTGTCTGTTCGCGCACGATAGTATGCAGGTCCGCAAAGCATGGCCTTCGAGATCCGCAACCTCGTGACGTATTTTTAGTGTTTTCGGTTTTAAGATGCAGATCTCAGAGGCTACGCTTTTTTTCGCATTTCTCGCCAAAGTAGCGGCTGCCTTCTGCAACGCCACAAGTGCCATAGGTATCGCCAACATGTCGACGGTGGAGAAATGTTTATTCGTGCAGCGTAATGTGTACTTCGCGCTTCGTTCTTGATAAATCGTCATTCGGGAGTCGAACTAAACATTGTCCCGCTCGTAGCTATAAAAATGATGACTGGTGCTTGGAACGACGTCAAGTAAAGCACCGTCGTGCACTGTTTCCTTACGGGCCTTGGTGCCAGGTGACGACTTTGGGCGCGTCATGACCGCCGACTACGGCGTACGGTGCGTCGGTGAATTTTGCGACTTATTTGCGTTTCCGGGCGCCGTATCGGACGGAAGCACAGCGAGTGACCTCATCGGTGCAGATAACGACGTACCGTATTTATTCGAATCTAAGCCGATGGTTTTTTCGAAAAAACGATGTGCCAAAGTGGGGGCTCAGCTTAGATTCGAGGATTTTGAAAAACGCGCCATTTTTCATCGAGAAAATGCTGCAAAACTAGCGCCACCTAGACAGTATTGTAGCCGTTAGTAGCCGAGCCAACACCTGGCTTAAGTACGCACGCGAGGCCGCCATTTTTATCTTTGTGGCGAGTGTTGAGGCGAGCGTTCGTCAGTTCGAGTCTCGCTTCGAGCGGGCTGTGTGTGGCGTAGCTCAGTGGCGCCAAACAAGCGTAGTCATTATAGTGCGGCGTATAAAAGGAAAGTTGTGCTAGCCGCGGAGTCGTCCTCCAACGTTCAAGTCGGGCGGGACTTTGGAGTGGACGAAAAGAATGTTCGTCGCTGGAGGAGCCAACGGGAGGAGCTTTTCGCGTGCGCCGCAACGAGGATTGCTTTTACCGGTCCGCGGAAAGGCCGTCACCCTGAAATGGAGACGGCATTGGCCGACTTCGTTCGGACGCAGCGAGCAGCTGCCCTTACAGTGACAACGGAAGTGCACCAGGCGACGGCGAGGGCACTTTCAAGGGAGCAAGGTGTTTCGGCGGCAGACTTCAAAGCCAGCCGAGGCTGGCTGCAGAAATTCATGAAGCGCTTTGGCTTCAGCCTCTGTCGTCGCACCTCAATCGCCCAAAAGTTACTGGCTGACTATGAAGAGAAGTTGCTGGAGTTCCAGCGTTTCGTGCTTCGGAAGAGAGAAGCGAGAGCGTATCTACTAGGCCAAGTCGGCAACGCAGACCAAACGCCGGTGTATTTTGATATGCGGTCTCAGAAAAAGGGGCCAAGGAAGTGAAGGTGCGCTCTGCGGGCTATGAAAAGCAGCGCGCGACTGTGATGCTGTGCTGCACAGCGGACGGGCACAAGCTCCCTCCTTATATCGTTTTTAAGAGGAAGACGCTGCCCGCCAATGAAGCCTTCCCGCGAAACGTCATTGTGCGGGCTGTTCAAGGACAAGCCTGCGGCCGTTCAAGCCGTTCAAGGATCGCCTGCGGGGATTATACACGGACTGGTTAAGCACCGAGGACCACCAGCTGACGCCGACGGGCCGCATCAAGCGGGCATCACTGTCTCAGTTGGCAGGCTGGGTGGCTGCAGCGTGGGACGACATCCCAGGAACTTTGATCGTGCGCTCTTTCAAGAAGTGCGGCATATCAAATGCGCTTGATGGCACCGAGGATTGCGCACTGTTTGAGGACAGCGACAAAGAGATCAGCAACGACGACTCGGAATGAGCGCGGCATCTTGATGATGAACCAACTGCTCCGTTTCATCTTCATATTTTCAATAAATGTTTTCTCTTTGTGAATTTTACCCGGCCTACATTCGAGGTAAGTTTTTTTTTTTTCGTGCTTCGGACTTTAGGGGGTCGGCTTAGAATCGGGGTCGGCCTAGATTCGAGTAATTACGGTAGCTGTTTCTGACTGCATCGATGCCGAGATCAGAGCTGACGTCGGTGCTGCGGAAATGGACCCGTGCGGTTTGAAGATGCCAGCCGCCGCTGCCACCGCTTACCCTTTACCGCGCTACAGAGCTCGCATCAGCGTTCAGCGTCGATCACCGCTGTTGTGGCGGAAGGTGCTGAATTTACTTATTTGGAAAGCTTCAATGATATTGAGGATGACTTGATGAATTCACGGCGCGCAAGAAGCAAGACAAGTTGACGGAGTTTTTTCATGCGAAATAAAGTGCGCTAACTTGCAAAAGAAGTTCTCGCCTTGTTCTTTAGCATATGTAAGCGAATCGTCATGTTCGCGCTTTTTACGATTTCAGAAAACTGTGCCGAGGCCTGCAGTGCTTTAATTAAAGCCTTAAATACGCATATTTCGTATTTCGAATTATCGATATATCGAACTATTTCGCGGTCCCCTTCGAGTTCGATATATCCGGGATCGACTGTACAGTCAAATCTCGTTACAACGAACACCACATTAACGAACATTTAACGAACTTTTAAGAAATCCCGTGCCGACTGCTTATAGTTTCAATGTAAAAATATTTCACTACTGCGAACTTCAGAATAACGAACATTTCAGAATAACGATCGTTATTTAATTCCCGTGTAATCTTAACAACACCTCAGTACTACGAACTTATATCCCGAAATGCGAGGATTCTTAGATTTCAGTGTATCGGTCATGGCAGTCGGAGCTGTAAGGTAGCAGACGACGCAGCGCGAAAAGCGGACGCCCTCCCGCTAAAACCTGAGATGGCACGGGAGGAGAAAGACGCGGGTGGAGAACTTTTTTTTTTTTCCCTTCGTTGCGGAGGCGACAACGCATCAGGTTTTGTAAAGGCCCAACCGCATGCATAGCACGCGACTTTCGAGCGAAGGCGACTGCGACAAACGGGCTCCGTCGCGCTGCTCGACACGCAGGCAAATTACGAAAAAGAATTACAGAGTAGATGAAAGACAACACGCCAAATTTATTATTGTCTTGTTTGAGATAAAGATGCCATAAAAGCGTTTCGGGACTTCCTTTTTTCGCAATCTTATGTTTAACCACGGCAGTAGTATCTGCTGTGATCCCATGGGGCGCCCGGAAGCGTACGCTGCCTACGCTACGTCGCACTTTGCCAACTGCGTTATGTTGGGGTTAGTCCACGAGGCGCATCTCGACAACGTTTCCTCTTGCTGTCATAGAACGTTTAAGAAAAGCCGCAGCGCCTCACATCGTTGCTTCGCAGGGAGAAGGGCTACCTCACACGACGACGATGTTGACATTGCAGCAAGCTACCACAAATGCAGCAAGCTACCACCGAAACATCAAAACGAACCGTCGATCATAAATAACGACAAAATACGGCCGCTGCCTCGCTCTCCGCGTGAGATGGGGCTGTAAATAAGGTAGTCTATAACTTGCATTCCTTGAAGTACGCGCCGATTGGAAGCATCACGAGCAAATAGGAGATTTTCCTAATTCAGCGCCACCTGTCGGCAGCAACGAGAAGCATTTCTCAGCCGCCATTAGTAGGTCGCGCGCCGTCAGAGCAGTCAGAGTACACGCGCGCGCGCTTCAGATTGAACGCTCGCGTGCGATCCTGTTTGCGCAAATAGTTGCCGTTTCCGATAGAACAGGATCAGCGCAATGCCAGCCCATTGCTGTGTACCGCAGTGCACGCAAAGAGGATTTCGAGACGAGGATGGGTCGAAGGTAAGCAGAAGCGCGCTTGCCCGCGGCTTTGTTTACAATCGGTGCGCGGCTGATGCCTACCTTTTCTTGCAGGTCTCGTTTTTTTTTCTTTTCCGAAGGATACGGACTGGAGGAAAAGGTGGATTATAGCTATTAAGCGTGACGAAGGCCCTTTCTTCACCGTGACGAAGTTCACAAAAGTTTGTTCAAGGCATTTTACTGAAGCAAACTACTTGCCAAACGTCGCCGGAAACCGTCGTTTCTTGAAGCAAGACGCCGTGCCCAGCATCTTCGCGTTTAGTGCTCCGAGGCCTCCACCAAGAAAAAAGCCAAGAAATCGAGAACCACTTAACCTCGTCGGCGCTACAGAGCCTTCCGAAGGCGGGCGATCGACTACCGCGGATGTGAGCGACGTAGACATCTGCTCTCCTACATCGGTGACGAGCAGCATCGATGGCGTGGTGTGTGGTTGTGCGTGCTCGCTAAAGATTTCCGACCTCACCGAACAACTCGACGTAATGACGGCGCGTGTCCATGCGTTAGAGTCGGAAGTAAAGAAAAAAGCCGAAGAAGTGGAGCTCACTAAAAGTTCGTTGTACAAAGCAGAGCGAGCGCTCGACATTGCAGCACAAGAGCGTAGCCATCTGGAGAAGCACGTGAGCCGAAATTTTTCCGTTGAGTGCTTTCGGGATAGCCCTGTGTACGAAGACGTTTCGATCGAGGTGGTTTGGACGTAGCTTCCCACAGCAAACTTGTGACTTCGTTCATCGTTGTGCTTCGCTAACCTTTTTGAGGCGCTGTAGGCTTCCACTTTTTCTTCCGTAAGAGTCTCCGGAATAACTGCGAGACTTTTGGACCACGACATCACCACCAAAACAGTAAGCGAGACGCTGTAGTGTGGGCTCTCCGACACTGCCCATGCAACTGCCTGAAATGACGCCCTACTAATGGCGGACGGCAAAAAAATCAGTGTGGCCAGACTGAATTAGGAAAATCTCCTATTGCAAGGGTCAGAGATGCTGCCATGTTGTTGGATATCGTCATGCTGACTTCCGGGCGACAAGCGATGTTTTCTGGCTTTCCAGAAACCTGGGATGCTATCGCGGAACGATTCTATTTCAGATTCCAATGCCTTTCGTGCTTTTCGCGCTTGGCCAGCGGTCAGAACGACGGTCCGTCCGCGTTATCAGCGCGATCAGCCAGCCGTGTGGAATCGGAAATAGCATCGTTTCGCGATTGCACCCCTGCGACAAGCGACGGCGATGGATGGCCCTCCGCGACAGCAAATCCTGTCGGCCGTCGCTCAAAACTCGCGTGCATGCAGTTGGGCCTTACAGGATTGCAGCGATGACATGGACGACGATGTCACGGTAGCACCCGAAGATCGCGACGAGTCCGTGTCGGCCACAGATGCGTTGGACTACTTGAGGAAACTCCGCATATTCATAGAAAAAAGCGGAACAGCGACCGAAGCGGCGGATAAAAATGCGGACGGTCTAGAATTGTTCGTGACGCAGAGTTTGTGCTGCACCCGTCAAAAAAACGATCACGGACTATTTCAAATAAACGTGCCTTGTCTGACGTTCATGTGTGCATTGTTGTGAGAAATGAGTTCAAGGACGTACCGTTGCAAAGGTAGGACGTTTGCGTTACTGAAATTCTATTGTTATGGTAAATTTTCGGGTTTTCACTATAACGACCTTTCAGAATAACGAACATTTTTCCGCGGTCCCCTGAAGTTCGTTATACCGAGATTTCACTGTATAATGAATTATCGGTTACAACGAAGTAAATGAAGAATAGCCTTGTTAACAGATATAGTGGTTTGAATATATGCTTATAGCGAATTTTTGGATATAGCTAAGTTATTCCCTTTTCAAGTGTGACTTTGTTATAATGAGGTTTAAGTGTACAGACGGGTCCACTGTTAAAGGGAACACTTGCGTGCAGCACATGTTTCGATTGTGCTCTCTTGCAAAAACATAGTGGCTGAGATTTGCATAAGACTACTGGTGGTTGACAGTTCTGCCTTCTTTTGATAAACTCGTGCAGTGTAAGAACAATGTTTCCCTGTCCACTTGCTGCTATAGGGCCAGCAAAATGAAAGGTGCTCATTGGAGTGTTCCCTCTAACAGTGGACCGTATTATACGTGCCAGTGATCTTTGCTTTTTGCTGGGCTGTGCAAAAACCGTGCATTCTACTGTTTGCATTAGAGTGACTGCAGACAGTCAAAACGGCTCAATTTCTCTGTGCGAGGAGTCGGCTGTTCTGAGGTTGTTGGTGGGCACACATGCAGACTGTTCTGGCCCAGCTGAGTCCACAAGAGTGCCTGCTGTCAGCCACAGATGCGAAGCGATGTCCCGAGTTGAAGGCCCTCTTAGAGCGCTCTGGGGCCCTCGTCAATGAGACGAAGACAGGTGACGCATTCAAGAGTTCAAAGACATACAGCTTATTGTATCGTGTGTAGGGATGTTTCGTCACTGAAACTTTTCAATACAGATACCTAGCTTTAAATATCAACTCAAAGATGGAATAATGATTTCATTCCGCTTAGTTTTATTAAGATTATTATCTTAAAGAACCCAGCTGAATTGGAAGAGTTACATAAGGGCAAGGGTAGTGTACAGAGGATGAACAAGATATCTAAGCTTGTGGGAATGTTTGATGATTTTGGATATCTTATTGACTGTCGTGATATTTCATGTCTGCTTCAGCTTGAATATTATTGTATGCAAAATGTTCAAAATATCATTTAAATTTATATACACATTTTCTTGCTCGCAGCCTGCCTGGAAAGGTGGTTTCATGGCGCTGCCATGAAACCACCCTTTCGAACGTAATTGACGCCACCTGAGGCTTGCTTATTACACGAACATTGATTAAACTTTTATATGTTTTAGAGAGAGTTACAATTGTAAGCTGTGTTAAACTTTCCTTAAAGGGAAGCTGAAGCACTTTTTAAAATAAATGGCTTTGGAGCGCGTAATCATAGCTTGATCTCTGCTGAATTCGAAAACCAGTGTAAGAGTTCACAGAAGTGAACGCAAATAGCATTTCTTGGCAAAAAACAGTGGCTGCAGCCCCAGGGCTTCTTGAGATGCTGAGCGAATGCAGTGACGTCATCTTCGGTGGGCCGCATCCTCGGCAACATCAGCACTGTTAAAGCACGGCCTTCACGATCAGTTCCACCAACGCGCGCAGCCGGTACTGGTCACAGAGGCCATGGTTGAAGATACGACAGTGCTGCGTGGCTCCGCTAAAGCTACTAATGATGGCATAGTTCCGGTTAGTTCGTTTCCACGTCCACACTTTCGGCACGTTCGCGTGGGCGGAGGAAGAGGAACCTTTTTTTTTGCGTATTTTTGAAGCTCCTGCTGCTACAACAGCGGAAAAAATTACGCCATCGTCGACAATAATGTTGGCCCTTGTTAACAACAAAATTTTACCAAATTCTAAAACCACTTCAGCTTTCCTTTAAAAGTTTCAAATGAACTGCAACGAACGTTCTAAAAATTATTATTTTTTAGAATAAAACTCACATTATGGTGATGTAAACACGATAGGATACCTTATACCACGAACTGATGACTGCCAGCATGCTAAAACATTGTTAGTGACTGTCCTCGTTTCTTGCAGGTGATTTCAACTCCAAAGAAATTGCCCAAGACCTGAGCTGTTTGTTGCAGCCATCCCAGCTGCCGCAGGGGCAGGCAAACATGCTGCGTGAGTTTGCTTATGTGTGCATAGCGCAGGCGGTGGAGTGAGATTTGTTTAGAATAGCAGAGAGCTGAGCTAGCTGGTAAGTACAGTAGAACCTCGTTGATACATTTCCGAAAAAAAAAAAAACACGGAAAATAAACGTATAATCCGGGAAAATGTACGACCCGAATCCAGTAAAAATTGAGGCTGACAAGCCCATATTGAGGTGCATGGGCAAAATCATTTATTTCTCAAAAAACATAAAGGCATTCTTCCAGGGTCGTAGCCAGAAATTTTTTGGGGGGAGGGGGGGGGGGTTCAACCATACTTTATGTTTGTGCGTGTGTTTGTATGTGTGCGTGTATATAGAGGCAAGCAAAATCGAAAAACTTCGGGAACTTCCCTGGCTACGCCCCTGGACTCTGATTTTTGAACACCTGGCATCTCGCTGGCAGCCAGAGGTCAGCCAGCTAGTTCCGGTCCTCACTGGAAATAACGTCATGGTCACGTGTGTTGAAATCCCGAGACAACCCGAATATTGCAAAATCGAACTCTGGGACAAGCAGCGTAAACGTATAGAAATGCTCCGCCATGTCAGCAGACGAAACTTTGCGCCGCATGAGCGTCGGTTCTTTCTGCATTGCCGCTTGGAAATATTAGGCTAGGTTTGCCGAAGAGCGGGAGTTATAATCTCTAGCATACGCATTTGGCATACGATCACGTACGTTCGCGAGATCACGCGCAACTCGCCCCGTCCGTGAAGAAAATTGCCGCCCTGCTAAAGGCTTAACAAGCTCAACTCTGCGCAGTGCACGTAATAATCGCGGTACAATTTGATATACGAAATCTCGCGAAAGTGATAAGCGTCCCGAAAGCAACAGCTGCTCGCGGCTATCGCATACTATATCGCGCACTCTCACTCATCAGTTTGCGTTCTCTCTTAACTTGAGACATGCGCTGGTACGTTCGCCACCACTCGTAATCGCACCATCTCGCCCGGCAGAACAAACTTTAAAAGATAACGCCCTGCGTAATGGCAACCGAAGGTGAAGTCCCCAAGTGCCCGCATTGGCAATCTGTCGAGTCCTCACAAAGATGGCGGCGAGCGTGCATCGTCTCGCCTGACCCGAAAACGAACGCGCTCCGGGAGGAAAGTGTGGGGGAAATTGTCAGCCATATTCACTGGGCACAATGGCGGCATTGCTATGGTTACATGTCACAGCGTGTTGTGCAGCGGCAGCAATGCAGCAACGGCATGTGCGTTTCCGTAGGTCTTGTACCAAACAAACGTGGCGGACTGGACAAGCGACAGCCTCCATTCTTTGGGCTGCATTGTTAGTTCCCCCTGCTGTTGTAGTCATGGGGTCTGAACAAAAGTGTGTGGAACGAGTGTGCATCTATGTACCGTGCTACAGATGAAGGATTTGCAATGCTCAGCAAAATCGTGCCACGTGCTACAGAAAAGACTTTTTTTTTTAAAGCCGTTTGAAGATTTTGACGGCCAGCGTCGCTGCCTGCCTTGGGGTCGGAGTGCGGTTGACAGAGAGCGGTGATCGAGCAATTCGGAAGAGACGCGGAGGGGACAATTGAGCAAAGCAGAGAAAGCGCGGAGAGGGGAAGGGCACTGCGGAGAAGCTGCCGTCGCCGCGCAGCAGCTGTCTGCCACTTCGCGCTTCACAAGTACATGAGAGGGCCCTTTTTGCGCGCCTGAATGGGAGTTTCTGACTACAAAATGTATCATACGACCGCAGTTTTCCACGGTGCTGAACGTTGCTGCCGAATAATCGTAATTTTCCGGGAGCGCATTAACCGGAATGTATTACACACAGCTGTATTGGGTTATTTTTAGAGCTGTGCGAATAGCAAAATTTTGGGTGCGAAGCGAATTCGAATAATAAAGATTGAGTGCGAATCGAATCGAATATTTTCGAATAATTTTCGAATATTTCTCAAACATTTTTCGAATAGTTCGAAGTGAAATTACAGAAAAAGTTGCAGAGAATCCCTAAGTATGTTCTTGTGAGATAGCAACATGAAAGTGTTTCTTTTCGCTAGGTTGATGAAGCGCTGGTGGGGTCATATTTCATAGTTGTCTTTCTTATGAAGAATGAGGCAATGTAGAGGCCGAATTGTATTTATGTACATGATTTGGTGCAACCAAAGTGTTGCCGACAACACTTAACACGTGATAGGCAGAGATGCCATTTCCTCAGCCTCTCCTCCTCTTTCAACTTCTGTGGAAGCCCAACTGATGTGGCGGACAAGGGTGTGCTCCCTCGAAGTCCGGAGTTCCAAATCTGCCTCGTAGACGTCGATATATAAGAACGTCTGAAATTTTGGATGCTAAAAAGCTTCGGCGTCCGATTTTTTCGACTTCCTGCCCAAATTTCAGGTCCAAAACAGCATTAATTGAGCCCCCAACTCTGCCACATCTTTCATCTCCATATTGGAACCAGTGCTTTCTTGAGTTAATACATTTGCGACCGTAGCGGAGCTTGAAAGGCAGCTTTGCCGCAATACGGTGGTGTGATGAGGTGAAGCATGTTGAAAATCTAGGGACCACTTCTAAACGGACGTTGACTGTCTCTTGGCTAAGTTCGACCGTAACGGCCCTTGAAAGGCAGCTTTGCCGCAATACGGAGGTGTGAGGAGGTGAAGCATATTGAAAATCTAGGGACCACTTCCAATCAGACGTTGACTGTCTCTTGCCTAAGTTCGACCGTAACGGAGCTTGAAAGGCAGCTTTGCCGCAATACGGGGGTGTGATGAGGTGAAGCATATTAAAAATCTAGGGACCACTTCCAACCGGACTTCGTCTCTTGGCTAAGTTCGACCATAACGGAGCTTGAAAGACAGCTTTGCCGCAACACGAGAGTGTAATGAGGTGAAGCATATTGAAACTCTGAAGGGGTCACTTTCAACCGGACATTGACTGCATTTGTTTTTGGGAAGTTCGAATAGTTCGAATAGTAAAATTTCAGTGCGAATCGAATCGAATAGCAAACACTATTCGAAAAATATTCGAAATTTCGAATATTCGCACACCCCTAGTTATTTTTAATTTTCGCGATTTCGAGCGTAGGAGCCGGGAAATCGTACTAAGTGGGAACGTATCAACGAGGTTCTTCTGTATTCATGTTAAAAAGTCAGGGCGTGCAAATGTGGGCACAAGGAAGTAGTCAAGACACCACAAACGCCGGCGTTTGTGGTGTCTTGACTTTTCTCTTGTGTCCATGTTTGCACGCCCTGTCTCTAGCAATAAAAATGGGATTTGTACTGTAGATTTCAGTTTTAAAATCTTTCAGTTTACTTTTTGGAAGCATACTTTACTACACAAGCATACTTTACACATTATTTTGATGAAACATTCCCAAGTTGCCTATTTTACTTCAGTGGTTCTTGGAATTGGCAAATTTAATCAGCACAATGAATGCATTCAAAAGAATATTCGTTCTTAAAGAACATAGGGAAAAAAAATTCGCTGGTTAAAGGGACACTAAAGCCAAACATTAAGTCGACATTGATTGTTGAAATACAGTGGAAACCCGCGATAACGAAATCCCGAGGAAACGAAATTCTCACCACAACGAAATATTTTCGGAGCACCGGCGAACGCCCATAGGAGTCAATGCATTTCGTAACTCGCGACTACGAAAAATATTCATACCGCAGTCCCTCATTCACGAAATTTTTGAAACAAGAGTGCGCAAATAATCTACTCTCGCAACATTAACTACATTCGAAAACTGCTGAAATGCATCCATGCTACACTTAAATTGCGCAAAACTGTTGCTACAGCGCACTTGAGAAGCAGCCACCATCATTGTTTACAAAAAAAAAACAAAGCTGGCGACAGTGATGGTGATGATAGCTTGCTGAAACACCTGCTCGTTATCGCGGACTATGTATCCAAATCCACATTCTTCATGGAGGCTCTGTGCTTGGCTTTGTCGGCTTTGCGCGCACATGGTCGCGTGTGTAGAGCCATTTGTGGAGCATTTGCTTGGTTGCTTGGTGCAACGTGAACTGCGTGTTGCGATTGCTTCGTCCGATTTCGCTGACTGCTAAGATGCCGCCTCCAACGAAAAAGCGGAAGTTCATCACGCTGGAAGATGAGGCTGCAATTATCAGTGAGGTGGAAAAGGGCAGGAAAAAAATGGACATTGCCGAACAATTCGGCGTTGCGTGCAGCTCGCTGTCCACGATTCTGCGCTGATCCGCGCTGATCCAGCGGAGCCGGAAGAAGGTTCGCCTGTAGGCGCACTTTATGACGGTACTGGTGACAGCGCAGTGTCGCCATCACTGACCAGTGCATGTGGCGAACTTTGTGCCGTGGCAAACGAGATTCCCGATCGAGAGGCATGAAATTGCTGCATGGTAAGGCCCGCCAAAGCAAACTTACTGACTTTTGGAAATAAAATGTGCTTTTTTTGTAAGTTCCATTTCTTTCTGCCGCATTCTCGCGCCAACGAAATTCCCGCAAAAGCGAAATTTTGTGCTTTCCCTGCCGATTTCGTTATTGCGGGTTTCAACTGTAGCGGTCCAGAAACCTCGTAGTGCTAGATTTATGCCAAGGAAGTGCTTATTTTGAAATAAAATCACGTTTTAGTGGTCCGCATCGCGTTAGTGCACTTCAAATCACCCGCCTGAAATCCGACCTTCATATGTCACTGCTGCCGTGCCCAACGTTGCCCGCCTTTACTGCGCGCCGCCGACACTAGTAGCAGCAAAGCGAAAGTAGCGGGACCCACAACAGCAACAACGGCCATCGAAGCCATCGAAGCTTGCCGCAATCGCCGCAATGGATGTGGACGGAGAACTTGACAACGAGACATTGGCTCGCGACGCTGGGCTCCAATTCAGCGACTTGAGTCCCAATGAACACGGTATGCTGCTGAGGGCTCGTAGTGCCGGCGTCGTTGCATGCGGCATTTTGTCGAACTTTCTGTCAGAGCGACTTGCACGAGCGCGCAAAACACACGCGGCAGTACGCGATCCCGAAACAACCACTGAGACGCGACCGCGGGAGTGGAGCAGGGCACCGGGCGAAGCGCAGTTCGGCGAAAACGGAACCTTTGAACCACGCGCGCCGTTTCCCATGGCAATGCCACAGAGGTTCTTTTTTTCCATGAATCAAATGGAAATGAACAAACAGCATTTTATTACGTTTTTTGATGCACGGAAGGTTCTTTTTTTTATCGCTGCTAGTTTGATTACTAGTGATTTATTGTAGGCAGACTCTCATACGTCATCGGGATCACTTCGAAAGTGTCCCACTCGTGGCGCTCATCATGTGATACATTTAGCTTAATTTCTCGGTAAGTAGGGCACTGCTGTTGATAATATTGCCGTTTTAGAAGTTGTCATACACTGAGCTTTCACTCTGACATAAATGGTTATTTGCCTTTAGTGTCCATTTAAGTACAGGGGGACTCTTTGCTTCACTGCATGGCTTGCAGTCAGTTTTGCTTGCAGTGGTGCAGTAAAAAGTGTTATGGTATTGTAGCTCCCTCTCTGCATGAAAAAGGGAACTGGATAAATAGATTTGCTCACGTCATCTTTTGTAACAAAATTCGGACATTTTCCTTTGAATGGCCTCCTGTAATCCAAGGTAATGGGGGTGAATTGTGTGGAAGTGCGAGTCCGTTTGCAGCATGTGAAGGGTTAAAGGGGCAGTGAAAAAGAAGTGCTGCATCAGTCTAGATTTTTAGATTGATCTTCTAAAAAGCCTGCAACGTTCGCTTTATACTAACAGATTATCAAGCTTTAGAGGAAGTAATAAGTAGGCCATACAGCTCTCCCACAGTGCAAGTTGCCCATAATGAGAAGGTGTTCTTACAGTGACTTTGTTGGTTTTTTTTTTTTTTTTGAAAACTTCAGGAAAGAAGACATTTTGCTTATGATTGCCTTGCTACGTATCGCTCAGATTTTGTGTAAACAGTGCACCCTATAGCCTTGGTCATTCGATGCATTACAATTGTCTTGCCTTTCAACCAGAATGACCTGAAGGCTGTTACTTTGTCATACAGTATTAAAAATTGCCTTGCCTTGCCTTGTAGCTGAACTGGATCTGAAGGTGGCCATGGACGCTTTGGCAGCAGTAATAAAGTTCCTCAATGTGAGTGCCTAAATTTCTTAGTTCTATTGTGTCTGTAAGTTGCTGACCACTGCCAAAGTTCTTCAATTGTTATTAAAAAGCTCAGCCACTGCCTGGTGCTGTTTGTGGGTAGTAGTTTGAGAAGAGGAATGCTTATTTCTGCAAGCCCTAAGGGACCATGACACAGAGCATTCATTATAAGGACGCAAAATGGGAGTGAAAGAGGAGAGTTGAAAGCAGAGGCCACCGTCTTGAGAAATGAGTACCCAAAACACCAAGTGCCAGGTCGAGGTTCTTCTCTTCTCATTGGAAAAACCAGTGGGTGCATAGTAGTTCTTCTCTTTAAAGCAGGGGTCTCAATCTCACTGCAGCTGATACGTCGCAGTCACGAAAATTTACTCCCTCAAGGGCCAGAACAGTGACGAAGGTAGGAGCAGTTGGGGGGGGGGGGGGGGGAATAGGCTGTTCAAAATGTCAGCTAACGTCATTCGAAAGAAGTCATTTCCCGTATCTCATATATGGGTCATTTTTGAAGGGGATTTGGCACCAGGATTCAAACAACATACGGGCTACCTATCTCCAAGATGGCTAAAATCTGGACGCCAATTCTGAAATATGGAGTTTTGTTTCACGGTTATGTATCAACACAGGGTGACTGCAGGGTGTGTCTCAGGCAATAAAATGCTTTAGACCAGTCATGCCTGTGTGGCTCATGAACATACTTATTAAGAAAAAAAAGAAACATATGGTAAAGAGGTCGTCATGTGCAGGCCGCGAGTCACTAGCAAGCATGTGGCCCGCGGTCCGTGTTTTAGACCCCTGCTTTAGGGTTTGAGCGGAGCACATCAAGTCAGCCCTCTTTACGAAAGGTGTCACCCTCGTGATGTTTGGAATATATGCTTTATGTGGGTTTGTTTTGGTGTTTCTGTGTAAACAAGTGTCTTTTTTGTTTTTGCTCAGAGCTCATACCTTCAGCTGAAAATCAGTAATGCAGTAGTTCCACTCCTGTGCCAACTGCACCAAAGTGTGCCAAATTGGATATACTGCGCCATTCTGATAAAATTAGCGCACTTTGCGCCAAACTGCGCCAGAGTCTCGTGTTTGACGGTGTCTATTCCCGGCAATCACACCGCCGGCACGTCAAAACATGCGCAGCTTTATCTTGGGGCCACGAAAGCCACAGCCATGGACTAAAGATTATTCCATAGATGAATTAGTCCTCACGCGTCCGTTGCGTTTCAGCCATGACTCCATGCACGGTGTTGACGCAGCTCCTATTGTGCAAGTTCGCTCGATGGCAAAATGCGCTCCCCGCAGAGGCTCATAACCCCTAGGCCAATTAATGGCAATCATTTGTGGTGGCAATTCATCGGCTGACATCATCTGTTCCAGAAACGCTGCTGGTAGCTCGTGCCAGGCACCGTGTCGCATGTAATTAATGCAATATTCAATAATCAATACAGTCAATGTTCGATTTTTCGGACTCCCTAGGGACCGCGAAATCGTCTGAAAGATAGGGCGGTTCGAAATAGCGAATTCATGCTTTTTTATTCCGCTCAAGATGTCAAATCGCGACAGCTACATCCGAAATAGCTTTAATGCCTCCCAGTACACTCATCAGGCATTTTGGTGCACGCCCAGGCTCTCGCAAATACATTCGGTACCTGCCGCAAACCCCACCTAACTACGTGCCAACCGCCACTTGCAAATTTGCATCTCGTGATGAGCGCCACTGATACCAGCAAAGCGCGGAATATATTACGGCTGTCTCACATGGAGCGTTCGGAAACGATGACGCGGAACACAAAGACTGTGGCGGAAGAGCGAACGACTCGTCTGGCTTTCCCCGATGCGTGTGCGCACGTAAACGATGCGCACACACATCGCCGAATCTCCGCTGATAAGTAGCATTTGCTGCCGTGTGAAGCCGATCGTTTATAGTTGTGTGTAGCACATCGCCAACCAAGCTGATGCCATCTCTGTACAGTTGCTGTACCGTACGCACGCATTTGTCATGAAAGAGTTAGTGATGCCTACTCCGTTCCTGACCGCACACGGCCGCGGCAAGGACGAGCGGGTTTCGTTCGTGAAGGCAACGCGTCTGTGCGGCGCACCTAGCAGTCTTGCACAAAGAGGCAGCATGGATGGCGGCCCGGCGCGTTTGGGTTCTCGCCTATTACATGTGTGCGGTACACATGCAACCGCACTAGGCCACATGCACTACCGAGCAGTTAACTGAAGATGCTCATCGTAAGGGTTGTCAGAGATTAAGCCTTACTGGCGCGTTTACCACCTGCCGCCATCACGCATTCGTGCATTTCCACTGCTTATCCGTAAAGACATCGCCGCACGGCGCCGTGATAGCGGCCCCTTTGAATTTCTGGTCTGCATCACCCCATAACACTCCAGTACTGCGGCAAAGCTGACTTTTGGACTCTGCTACTGTCGCAAACGGATCGACTCACGAAAGTGCAGGTTTGAACCTATGAGATGATAGACGCGGCAGAGGAAGGGGCTTGAATTAACGTCTTTCGGACCCACAATTTGGTTAGAAAGTCCGAAAAATCAGACGCCAAAGAGTTTCAGCATCCGAAATTTCGAACTTTCTCTTACATTGACGTCTATGGGGCTGGTGACAGTGCCGCGAAAGCGTCCGAATTTTCGAGCATGTCCGGAAAATCGGACGTCCAAAAAACCGGCAGTTGACTGTACAATCAACTGAGTAGAAAAAGAGGCTGGCTTTCGTCTTTGTAGAATGCATGTGAAGGGACCGTGTGCATTGTTAGCATGGGCAAGGGGGTGCGAGTACGAAGGATGCACTCGCTGCGGTCCAACATGAGTTCACCAAATCCTGCCGACGCCAATGCTTGGATGCACTGTTGTCTGTCACGGTGTTTGTGTGTTGCTTCCGCTGATTCTAAGGGCTACATTTTATTAGCGTAGAGATTATACGTTTATGGCAGGAGTCCTGTGCTATGGTGACAACACAGTTGTATTTACAGTGTTATCTCGTAATATACAATTTTATTGATCCAGTATTCTGTTTATTTGCTTGTGTTGAAAAAAAAAAAAACCCGTGTGAAATAAGGAGTGCTCTGGAGAGCATTTTCTCTGGGAGATTTGCGATTAATTGAGACATAGTTAAACTTGATTTAAAGGGGTCATGAACCACTTTTCCAAGTAATGATCTAATGACCTCAGTATTGAAGTTTACTGCCTCCCGAATCGATTGCCGCAAAAATTTCTTGAATTCGTCAAGAACGAGCGGAGTTATGGGGGTTTGGCTCACACTCTCAGCGCTTTCTTTCTTTTCTCGTCCCGCCGAGCGCACTGGGAGCTACACAGGGAGGGATGGCACGGGGAAAAAGTTACGTCAGCGCGTTCATGAAGCGCGATCGCTCTCCCGCTATGATTCGCGTGCGTGAGTGTGGAGGCAAGTGGCGGTACCCCATGGCAAGAAGCGCATCTGACCTGAACGCCACTCTTGATTTATGTTGGCTGTCGGCCAGTGAGGATGCCATGTCGTTTGCGATGCGGAGAAACAGATACGCGACGTCAATTGACAGGTGCCCCACCCACCGGTGAGAGTGAGAACCAGCCTCTGTTTGAAAAGAGGGCGTCTGAGAAAACGGCAACTTCGCGGTCCGCTTGCAGCTTTTGCGCGGCGCGCACGACTGCAATATTCGGCTGAGCAGTTCATAGCCGTGTCAGCTTTCTACAGGATGTGTTTTTTTCAACAAGCCCAAGGGGTGCTTTATGAATCTTTTGAAGAAGTGTTAATCGCGCTCGCATTATTTCGTTAAATCAAGAATTTCGTAACACCAATAATGGGATTTTTTGACCTTTCAAAATCTAAAGATGTCACGTAGCAACACCCATAAGCTACCACGGCATTGCTTATGCTGGCAACCCATGGCTGCGTGTCTGAAAAGTCCGTGAGGGTGACCCAGGCATAGGGAACACCATGTCCGGGTGATGCAGCTGTGACGGGCTACCGATACATGATGACTTGGAGAATGAATGCAGTGACTGTGTGAGCAGGCTGAGCAAAAAAGATGATAGGAGGTGATCAGTGCTATCTGTCGCATAAACTACGAAATGACCAAAGCAACCACCACTAGCGCTATCCGGTACGAAACAGCACTACCGACTACCGAACCTGTTGTTCCGTGCATGGGCATGGCGTGAAGCCTCGTCGATGCGAAGCTAGGGCTATTGGATGTTTTAACACGATAGCATTAGAGCGCACGTTTGAATAAAAATCTGTCTCTGTCATAGGTAGTTAGAGGGAAATCACCGCTTATTCACTCGGTGATTTCAGGAAACGCTTCGTTAATTCTGGTTTGGTGGACAAACTAGTTCGTTAATTTGGGCTGAAGACAACACTGAGCCCTATGGGCATTTGCTGGGGAACAGATTTTTTTTTCTTTTCGTTATATTGGGAAGGGAACTTTGTCTAATCGGGTTTCTTTAGACCGACTTTTAAATATGTTTATGTGGCGCATCACAAGAGTTCATAATAATTGTTAAGGTGTCTGAATGTGAATGCAACTTGCATCTCCAATGCACTCCGGAATGTGAAATTAGCTGCTGCAGGGTGCCCTCATATTCAAAATTACCTGCTCCAAAGTGCTCCAAAATGGAAATTTTTGCTGCTCGGAAGTGGTCCAAAAATTAAAATTTTGCGGCTCCAGAAATTGCGCCAAATCAGAAGCACTCGTTAGTGTCACTGGTAATGAATGATTGGTAGAGGTGACTACTAGTACCAGAAAGTAATGAGACGCAGCTGCATGTTGCTTTAAGCATGCCTTACATCCTTACGTATAAGCAGCACAAGAAATATACACGGAAATCGGAGGTAAGGACGTGGTGAGAGTTATACGCGAGTTTTGATGTCCGAGGTGGCTTCGTGGCAATGCTTCATCACAATGCAAAGAAGGCGGCAGTAACAGTGACGGCTGAAACTGACCATAGGTGAGGACTGGGATTGACACTAGTGACTTAAATCAAGTGAAAATGAAGTTTTTGCAATCTTCGAGCATGGTTAGTGGGGTCATTTTTGTGAAGGTGTAAAATCAATTCCGACGTGGAGATATTTAAAAAACTTTTTCCAGTGGTCATAGTTGGTGGAGCGGGATATATGTAGGGGTGGGTTGTATGCGAGAAAATACGGCATTTGTTTGTTCTTCACTGATTAGAATATGTGCATCACCTCTCAGTGTGTTTGTTGTCAACAAGAGACCCGCATGCACCTCGTACAAAGAGCTTCGTGCATGAACTTTATGCGCATAGCAGAAAAGATACTCACTAGCACACACATAAAGAGTGTGTCAGAAAGTGTGAGAGTCATTGCATTAGTGCACAACTTTCAAAAACGTTTTCGGGAATCATTAGAAGACACTAAGCATGTTTTGCAATCTTCTTATTCTGCTTGCAATTTTTATCCAATGTCGAAAATGGGCTGAAATTCTTACTATGCCCATGATTCCTCGTTGCTGTTTATCACTTCACATTGTCCTGGTTCTGCCCACTAATTGAGTTTCTTCATCTGTACACATGTGCATCTCATTCGATGGCTTTAAGTGCAGAGCACTTTAGGGCCCGTCTTGTCGTCCATCCATCTCACATGGCGTGATCACGCTCACAGTAAAGTGCTCAGTACAGGCCATAACAAGGCTAG
The DNA here is from genome assembly GCF_013339695.2 of Rhipicephalus sanguineus. Taxonomy (NCBI): domain Eukaryota; kingdom Metazoa; phylum Arthropoda; class Arachnida; order Ixodida; family Ixodidae; genus Rhipicephalus; species Rhipicephalus sanguineus. The sequence continues at coordinate 79,858,106 of NC_051181.1, read as the reverse complement.
CAATGCTCTGACTCGAGTTAAAATGAACGAACAAGGTCTAAAATAATATAATTAACAGAAATAGCCAAGAAGTAATTGCATGATTAGCTTAAAATCATTAAAACGTTTCGGAAACACGGGGCTGACTCTAGTGGGGCACAAGAGAGGGTGCCACCACCTCGCCGAGCGAGCGAATGCCCCTCCCCCTGCATCGGCGCTGCGCTGGCGCGGTGCTTTGTTTTTACGTGACTACATCTGATGGTGTAAACAGGCTGACAGAACTCACTGCAGGCGTGTTTCTCAACTGGTGTAACAAGCAGGAAGTCGATAAAGTGCAGCAAAAAGTAGCGGACATGTCACTCACCGAGTTCGTGAATCTGCCAAGAAGATTCTACTCGAGCCGGGGAAACCCTACATGCTTACCTCAAACATTGGCATCATTGACGCTTTAGTGAATGGAGCAGTGGGAACTCTACGAACGGGAATCGCTGGGTGCCCGTGTGACGCACTTCCTCAGATTTCACAGTAGTGGAACTGCCATACGTTTTTACAGCGAAAGCTGTTATGAGATCATTTCACCGGCCATTTTTGGTGCCGTAGTTGTCCGCCGCCGCCGGTGTCCGTAACCAGTATCGCTCGAAATAAGAAAAAAAACTAAATAAGAAAAAAATTCCAGGATGGAACGAGGTTCGAACCTGGGCCCTCTGCGTGGGAGCCCAGTATTCAACCTCTGAGCCATGCCGGTGCTTGAAACTGCTTTGCAAAAAGGTCCTATACATGCTTCATGTCGGGAAGGAACCACATTAGCATATGCAATATAGCATGGTAAAAGAGTAGAATAAGCACCAAGCGTCGCACAACGCGAATTCTGTAACCTGGCGTCACACAATGCGAATTGCGCAACGAGTAGGTTGTTGAATGCTTCCAACCCATTACAAAGAGCTCTGCCATAATTCTTCGTCGTCATCACGCACAGCATCAACAAAGTGCGCATAATGCCTTACATGCGTTTAGCAGGTACCACGGCTATCTGTAGAATGACGAAAAATGGCACAGTGCCTACTGCCCTACTTCTCAAAAATTACAATGATTTATAGCGTAGTGGGTTCCTCGCAAGTGCACTTCTGTTGGTTGCCAAGGAAGCCCATAAGGCTCCCATGATCCATTTCCTCAGAGTCTCAATAAAGTCAATTCTCTCTTTCTCTCTCGCTCTACGTTTCTCCGGTTAAAGTGTGTTATAAAGCGTGGTGGGACAGTTAAATAACGACCGGGCGTCACACAATATGCATTACGTAGCTAGTGGGTCGTTTAAAGCTTCCAACCCATTACAAAGGGCGCAACCATAATTATTCATCGTCATCAACCGCCGCATCAACAAACTGCACTTAATCGCTTACATATGGTACCTCGCTTCTCCGCAGAACAACGAATAATGTCGTGCTGGGTGCTTCCCAACTTCCCAAAAATTACGCTTTGTGGCGTAGTGGGTACGTTGCTAATGTACCTGTATTAGTAGCCACAAGAGAGTTTATAACGGGCTCTAGAAATGCCGCTCTTCCAGCTTTCGCTGTGACTGTGCTGCGCTTTCCGCGCAGGCCTGGCATTTTTTTCTGCCAACTTTCTCTTGGGAAATCTGTTTCTCTGTGGAGATTCGATATTTTTTTTTTCCTGCTTCACTGAGTCATTATCTTCTCTGTAATCTTGATCAATGCTACACGTTCCTGGAAATGTAAAGGTGCTAAGCCTGAAACACTGAAATGCTAGCATTTCAAATGCGAGTGGCTCTCTTATATGTTTAGTGCATTTGGTGTTTTCATGGTGGCTTACAGTACAACACTCTCCTTTGTGCTTGCTGGTGTGCAGCTGACATCGTGTGCTGAGCACCTGGGTTGCCTTCGGCTTTGCACATTTGAATTTGGCCAGTTTGTGCGCCTCAACAATGCAGCCATCCGAGCCCTGGCTGTGCTGCCTGCTGACGGGGAAGGTAAGGAGTACACTCAAACCTCATTATAAGAAAGTCACATCTGCCACGGAAATAACCTCCCTATATCTGCAAATTCATTATGAACGTTTATTTGTAACACTGCACCTACAACAAGACTATTCTTCATTTACTTTGTTATAACCGATAATTCGTTATACAGTAGAACCCCGCTGATACGTTTTTGAAGGGACCGTAGGAAATAAACGTAAGAGACGGGAAACGTAACAGCCGAAAAACAGGAAAAACGGCAAAATATTTAGTGGTACAGAATTTTATTTCAATTCTTACGAGCAGCACGAAAATTGGCGCGCTCAGCCGCGATCTAGTCGATGGATAGAAACGCGGAGCTTAGGACGGCCTTATCCACAGAAATGTAATCAACGTATGTGATTTTTTTAACACCAACAGCTGTAGGCATGAAAGAACTAAGCACACGCAATCACGACCGGCGCGGCGAGTCCGACCGCGAACCGCACGCACGACCATGCGAGCTCCAACCAGCTCGAACTCCTCCCGTTCTCCGACAAATAACGATGATGATGAGTCTACGCCAACGCGATGGCAGAAGTGAATGCCAATCTCGAAGGCCTTGCTTTCGCAAGCAATTACGTCATACACGCCATGTTTGTGCAATGCAAATCTCAGAGGCTATGCTTTTGTCAATAGTAAATGCCAATCTCGAAGGCCTTGCTTTCGCGAGCAGTTACGTCATAGACGCCATCTTTGCAATTTGAATCTCGAAGGCCATGCTTTTGTTTGCATCAATTGAAAGATTCTGTTGCTTGCGCCTCTCATGCGGCTAATATTACGGTCAAACGAGGCCAAGCTGCGTGAAAATGCGCCATGGCCGCTCTCTTTGGTAGTCACTCGGTCGGCTCCGGGCGCACTTCGCGACGTATCATACGGGAACGGTCCGACAGTTACGACGTAACAGCGGGGTTCCCAATACATTGTATCCTATGGGAGCTATGCCGGGACCGGCGGAAAACGACGTAACAGCCGGGATAACGTAACAGCCGGGAACGTAACAGCGGGGTTCTACTGTATTGAGGTTTGAGTGTATGTTGTTGTTGTCATGGTTGCCGTGGTAATGAGTTATACTGCTTTCAGCACACTTGCCTGGAGCGTTGTGGCATGCACTGAAGTACGTTATTTCATCTGGTCACCTGTGGTACTAAGGCTAGTTCAGTCACGCACTGATAGTCTGGCCATTGCTGCTCGTACTTTTCATTGCACAGTTGGCTTGACACAGTTTTGTCAGGCTATAAAAAATTCCATGTGCCTTCACACTTCATGAAAGTGCAGAGGAGAAAAGTGTTATGTGACAAGCAGCGGAATGCAGGAATATGAATTTCTTAATGTTAGCGTAGGCAAGGTTCCAAATCACTCACATCTACAAAAGCATTGAAGCAAGCCAGCTTTTCCGCTACCAAATGCGTGCAGCTGCAACTAGCCATGCCACATTGGCAGGCAGGCTGTTTGGTGCAATGTTTGAGAATGCATGGTGCTTTTGGGCTGCCACTGCAATATGTGTAGCCTTGAAGATGACGGTTGGCTGCCTGAGGCCTGCCAACATGTGAAAACTTTTGGTCTTACTGCTTTCCTGTGACTACTGAGGATAAATAATTAACAGTGCTGAAGTGAACTGCTTCTTTGAAATGCAGGTAGCAAGGCAGCCTCCGAACCGAGCCTCCTGCGTTTGCTGAATCGGTGCCGCACGGCAGGCGGCCAGCGAATGTTGAGCCAGTGGTTGCGACAGCCACTCTGTGACCTCAATCGCATTGGTGAGCATTTAAAAGAAAATCACTTCTTGCATCTTTAATGCATGCAGAGTTTATTGCCAAATTGAGAAATGCAGAAATGCAGCCTGGCTGCGATGGCGTCAGCCAAGTAAATGGCACGCTGCATGCAACTAGCGAGGGAAGATTAAGTTCATGTGGCAGTACCGTGTTTCACTGATGCTCATTAAGAGATCACGGTACAGACATGCACACATGCATCACAGAAATTTGATACGTGTTTTCGTCCTCTCTATCGCTCTGTCAGTCGCTCTTTGTTAACAGTAATAGTTTCAAAATGCTTTATAGCGTCGCCACCGTGCATTATCACACAGTCATGCGAGAAAGCCAGCATCTTTTCTGCACATGAGTAGAACCCAGTAAAAATTGAGGCTGACAAGCTCATATTGAGGTGCAAGCTGCAAAAAACATTTATTTTTCAAAAAACATGGAGGGACTCTTCGATTTTCGAACTCCCGGCATCTAGCTGGCCGCCATAGGTGAGCCAGCTAGTTCCGGTCCTGACCGAAAATAACGTCGTGGTCACGTGTATTGAAATCCCGAGACAACCCGAATATTGCAATATCAAACCCTGGGACAACCAGCGTAAACGTAAAGAAACGCTACCACCGTGTCAGCATACGAAACTTTGCACCGCATGAGCGTCGGTTGGGCTAGGTTTGCCGAAGGGCAGAAGTGATTTTCTCGAGCATACGCATTTGGGATACGATCATGTACATTCGCAAGATCAAGCGTGACTCGCCCCGTCCGTGAAGAAAACTGCCGCCCCTCTAAAGGCTTAACAAGCTCAACTCTTCGCCGTGCACGTAACAATCGCGGTACAACACGATATGCGAAATCTCGCGAAAGTGATAAGCGTCCCCGAAAGCGACAGCTGCTCGCGGCTATCGCTTACTACGTCGCACACTTGCGCTGATCAGTTCGCGTTCTGTCTTAGCTTGAGACATGCGCTGGTATGTTCGCCGCCACTCGTAATCGCACCATCTCGCACGGCGGCACGGGCTTTAAAAGATAACGCCCGGCGTAATGGTAACCGAAGGTGAAGTCCCCAAGCGCCCGCACTGCGATCTGTCGAGTCCTCACAAAGACGCGGCGGCTGTCTGCCACTTCGCGCTTCACAAGTACACGAGAGGGCCCTTTTTGCACACCCGAATGAGAGTTTCTGAGTACAAAACGTATCATACGACCACAGTTTTTTGCGGTGCTGAACGTTGCTGCCGAATAATCGTATTTTCCGGGAACGTATTACACACAGCTGTATGCTGCTATTTTTAGTTTTCGCAATTTCGAGCGTAGGAGCCGGGAAATTGTACTAAGCGGGAACGTATCAACGAGGTTCTACTGTACTTCAGGCGGTATTTTTCATGGCATTGCATTTATTTCTTTGTTGGGATGGTGGCGCATGTCAGGAGACGCAAATTTGTACTTGGTGGTTACTGTCTATTATAGTTTAGTGTGTAGTTGTGCTGCATTCCCAGCAGATTCTCTATGAGAACTGCATTGTGTGCTCATTGTTCCAGAGGAGCGACTGGACCTCGTGTCCCTGCTCGTCGATGACTTTGAGCTGCGACAAAGCCTTCACGAACAGATGCTGCGGCAGTTCCCCGACCTCTTGAGGCTGTCGCGTAAGCTCCACAAACAGCGAGTCTCCCTGCAGGTACCACTGCTATGTGCTTCCTTGCTGCAGTTCTTGCTGTGACTGCTTTAGGCCAGTGCCTTCGAAAATGTCACTGGTTGTCTGCTTAATTGAAGGCAAACTATCTCTTCAAATGAATTCGTAACATTTTAATACTAGGTACATACCGTTAAAACCTGGCATATCAAATCGAAAGGGGATCGCAGTGTACGTTATCTTGGTAATTTGATTCAAGAAATGTAATTCTCGGGTAGTACACTTCCCTGTACAATTCATGCTTTTTTTTGCATTATTGGTATGCTTCGTCGCATCATATAGCTGTGATAAAGTCAAGATTACTAACACAAGTTTGTCGTAATGGAGCTCACATAAGACAGTTGCTGCACAAGTCATACGTACTTTGAGACACACATCTCGCTGATCAGCGCAGCTCTTCAGCACCCATTCGTGGTTTTCACGTCGTCCTCTTGTGTAACCAAGCGAATGATTCACACAGGGGAAGATAAAAGAGAGTGAATGCAGAACGCAGCAGCGGTTGAATGACAGTGGTGGTGGAGAGTGATGGCGGGTGTAAGACATACGATCTCTCCAATGTTATTCACCACACGTTTTACAGGAGGCTCTCAGAATCCTGGATTGGTAACTGCTAGGGTTAAGATATAATGTAGAGTACGTTAGTGACCTGCGATTCACTGGTGACATTGCCTTGATGAGTAACTCAGGCAACAAATTGCAAAGCGTGAATTATGAATTAGACGAGGAAATCAGAACGGTACACCTGAAAACTGCAGAAAACTAATGTTCGACAGTTTTGGCAGAGAACAACGCTTTGCAATACGCAGCAAGGCGTTGGAAGTGGTAAAGAATACGCCTACTTAGTGCAGGTAGTGACCACAGATGGGATCCATGAGAAAGAAGTACGGTAGACTCTCATTAAGCGGAACCTGAAGGGACTCGGAAAATATGTTCTGTTTAACAGGAGTTCCGTTTACCAGGCTTGTGCGAATAGTACATTTTAGGTTCGCAGCTAATTCGAAGTGAATAGTGATTTGGTTGAATAATTTCGAATCGAATTCGAATAGTATGTACCACATATTATTAAAGGAGTCCTGACACAAAAATTTTCGCCCCGTGTTTTTTTTTCTGCAGTGTGTTGCTGGGGGCCTGTTAGTCATAACGTGGCACATCGTTTGGTGCAGCGCGCGACAGATAATTAATTACAAGCTCCTCAATACTGACACAGCCTCAGTTTCAGTTTGACAGAGCTCCAAAAACGACAAGCCGCCAGGTGCAACTATCACCACCTAGCGAGTGAAACGCTCGGTCATGTGAGCACACAGAACAGTGACGCATTTCCGCGCGTTCTGTCGTCGTCGGGCTCATCGTCGTCTGATGGCGACGATTTTCTTGCGGCGGGGATGGAAGGAATTTTCGACGTGGAGATTCACTTCAGGCTTGACCCGCTGGCGAGGAGCGATTCGTCGGGAAGCGCGTCAAAACAGAAATGGCGGCTACGACGTCATCATAACTTGTACCGGCTGCAAGGGTTACGTAGGGGAAGTAGGGGGGTCACCTCGGGTCACCTCCGAGGGTGTCAATGCACCAGGTGCGGCCTATAATGCTGAATCGCGCTCGCGAACTTCAAAATTCATATAAAATACCTTCCAAGCTTTATTCGCTGTCGATATTTTGCAGATGGTACACGCACGTACACGAGAATCGATCCAGCAGGCTATCTCGGCCGCGAAATTTTGTGTCAGTACCCCTTTAAAAAAAAGAGCATATTTGTCATGACCAAACTAACCTGCACAGTATTTTTTAAATTTAAACAAGGCAAGTACAAATATCATTATTTTTGGTTCAAAGGGAAGTGGAAGCAACTTTGAATAGTAGTAGGAGTTGACTTTAGGTAGAATACAATTGATAACCTGTAAAATACCTTACGTTTTAAAATTTACTTTACTTGGAGCTATTCAGTGAACTCCCGTTAAGGCGAACTCGGTTAAGACGAATTCTTGCTTATACCAAACAACACGGGGCCATTTGTTTGGTTTCCCATAGACTCAATGCAAAAAAAATTCGCTTAAGACGAACCGCCCAACTGTAGTCTTCTGTTAAGACGAACTTTCGCGGTGATCAACAACGCAAGCGATTCTGCGAAACGAACACTGCAGTCTTGGTGGGGCATTCAGGCGACCGAAAAAAAGCAAAAAAGATGAAAAAAAGTGCTTTCTGGAGCAAAGACGCGAAGCAAATAGCGACGCGGAGGGCGCGAGATAAACGAAGAAGACCGGTCAGCGGATAAAGCCGGTATCTCCTCTCACCCCCAACCTGTGGGTGGGGGAGGCGTGGGCTTTATCAGCAAAGAAAGCAACAAAAAGTGTAGGGGGATTTACAACTTGGACCCCCAAGCCATTGCGTCCTTTTGTATTCCCCCCCCCCTCGTTTTTTGGTTTCCCAACTGGAGTACAAAGGAGAACAGAAGAACACAAGAGCTTGGGGCCCCTACGCCATGGTCAGAGGGGCAAACGCACAGTCCGGGGAAAAAAAAAAGAAAGCGACAACAGGAACAAAAATGATCTGCACATTACAATCGAGTACGAAACCGAAACCACGATCGCAGTGCACTCCCGTCAGAGGGGTCAGGTGCATTGTCATCGCCATCACACAATGGCGGCCGAGCACACGTATTTTGTGGTCAGTTCGTGTTGGTTAGTGTAGGACCTGTGCGCGTTGTATCTGTTCCCAGTGAAGTGCAAACTGTGATGAGCCATTTTGATTATGGAAGCGCACGACAAAGGAAGGCTGTTTTGCACAGTGAATATAGCTGCGTTTTGTCTTTTTCGCGGCGAAGTTTGTGACCATGAGTAGCCCGATGGGATATCTTCAGCTGCACGTCGATCAGGAAAAGTTACTACGGGCCGAAAACGGGAAAATATCCGGACCTCGAAGAAAACCTTGCAGACTTTCTTAAGCAACTCAGCGTATAATGACTTTGTCAAGGCAACAGCATGCGACCGAGGCGTATCCAGAAGTGATCTTAGAGCCAGCAAAACAGGCTCACAGAAGAAAAGGAACTACCAGGGCAATAAATTTTACATTCTTTGAAGGAAAATTGTGCTTGTCTCTTAATTTTTTTTTCTAATCGTCAACATAGGAGCATGTTACAGTTTTATCATTAAAATGTGGTAGCAAATATCTTCATGGGCATTTTTATTTTTGAACACGCGAAATCGGGTGCTCGTAAGATTCATGTAAATACCTCTGCTTGAAGGCATAGTTTTTATCTAGACGAGCCAAATAAATGCCTTTTCTTGTCCTTCTGCCCCCATTGTAAGCCTACTCCATTCAGTGTTCTCAAGTAACATATTTAGATGCACTTGGCATGTTAGCATGTCTCTTTTTGAGGGCACTTCTGATAAGCCGAACTCCTGATAAGACTAACAGATGACCGCGGTCCCTTCGAGTTCGTGGAGGTGGCATTGAAAAAAAACTTTTTTGTTTGTTGACCTACAGCAATGAAATTTGGCATGCATACTAATAAGTATCTCGTATAGGGAAATATGCAGTTTCATCATGATACCTTGAGTAGTTCTCAAGTTACATCATGCTACATGGTCCAATTATATGGTCTGCTCGTGGAAAGCCTAACACTGTAACAAAACATGCCAGGAAGCTGCAAATGGTGTTGATCTTTACTCAAAAGAAGACTACAAGGTATGACACTCTCAGAATTGTTTAGTAAATTCTCTTTTTTTTTTAGAGATCATCATGGCTGCTGACACACATTGTCAGAAACAGTGTCATGGACAAATCATCATCTAGAAAAAAAACTGGGCCATCAACAAGAAATTGAAGAATGTCATACCCACAAGCAGTGTTCAGGGATTCGGGAAAAAGAAACAGAATCAAAATCGGTCCAGTCATTCCCGTGCTACTCTTTCCACGAGCAATGCACAATGTCCAAAACACACTTGTGAGAAAAAGCCTATCAAAGTTTTCGAAGTTGTTTGCATTTGTTAGAACGCACCAGCAGTGTAGTCCTTGGTGTCCTTGTGTAGAGGCAACCTTTTGCATCTCTGCCCCTTCACTTTATGCATGTGCAATGACTTCCTTGCTCGCTGAGCGTCTTTTTAGCAGCCCTGTGGAGGGTAAGGGCCCCAGGTTGCACACCCATTGCAGCACAAATCTTGGTGTAAGCTTGAAAGTTGCCTGCATTGTACCTCGCAACTGCCTCATGGACTGCTACTTCCACAATGAAGAGGGAGGCATGCTGCTGCTTAGAAATTAGTGACCAAATCACCAAGTGAAGGCTTTCAGCGGCATTTTGTGTCTTGTTGCCACTGCAACGAGCCTGCAGTTGAGGGTCAGACAGGCGTTGGTACACTGGCCACAACGCTTCAACAACTTTGTTGGGCAGGTTATACGTGTGTGGAGGTTGTGGCTTCCCTCTGCTGCACGGTGCCTGCACCAGCTGCGGGCACCGGAAGGACAGAGCTCGTGATGAGGTTCTGCATCTGTCGATGAAACATTATGAAAGGTGGCCATCACTGCTTTCTTCATGTCTTCGACGTCCGTGTTGCTTCGCAGTGCTAGGCCATAATAGCTGGTGAGCCTTTTGATCAAGTCCTGCGTCAGGCCAATGTTGTCACGGATAGCCAGGCCATAACAACTAGTCAGTCTTTTAATCAGGCTGCCCCATCCTCCTAGTCGATCCTTCTTGCTTCTTGACACGTGTTGGAGAGCTGTACCCATCCTCTCTTTGACATGATTTATACAGTCTTCTTTAGCCAGTGGAATAAATCTGTACGTTCTTTCTTCAGAAAGAGTGAGGAAAGTATCACTGTCTCCATCACAAACAATGAATGCGTACCGGAGGTCATTCTTTCCAGTGACCTTCTGAATAAAATTAAGGTGGGGGACGTGGCATTCAGTACCAACTTTCTTATTCCTTCGTAGGTTTTGATGAAAATTGGCACAGTTATTGCAAACATTTCTAGGATCAAATATCTGAGCAGTTTATTCAATAACGCGAGTTGGTCAGATATAAATTCAACTCCCTGCTTCACACTCGCCACGCTCATTTGCAAACCTCGCCTGTGATGCGTTTCATCATCCACTCGGTCGCGGAAACGATAATTTGCGAGGCATTCGTTATCTTGGAAGATTCATCAGAGCTAGCGGCGATACCAAGCACGAATCCAAGCGTGCCTAAATTGCGTCACCAGCGCTTTCTTTCAAGCCGATGTACTCGGCCGCGGGGTCCGGGAAGTCGGCGCACGATATGCTGGCTGGCGGCATTCGGTGACAATGCTCCTAGCCGCTGCGACGAAACATCGGCGCGCATAACGTGCTTGGTCTCGCATTTTGCGGCGCCGACGCGCGAAATTGCTAGCCGCTGTTCCGAGCGGTCAATGCGCGACGAGCTTGGCCGGGAGGTCCGCTGCCGATTCGTAAAATGCCCATCCGCACTTTCGAGGAGCCAGCGGACGATGCGATTTGTTGCTTGTGACGAAGCACAGTGCGGCTTGTCCGCTAGCGCGATGTCCTTGCCCGCAAAGTTCGGATTCGTCTCGTAAACCAGCGCCGTGAGCGGAGTTAGGCCTAGCCACGACTCCGAGCAGTAAGCTCGGTCGCGGTGTGCGTGGCCGCGGTGCCCAATGTTTCAAAGCAAGTCATGTTCGATCGCGAGTACAAAGAGTAGTCCCGCGAAGTTATTCGTCATGGAGTACGAAGTGCTGACAAGCTGAACTTCTACCCGAGACGCGCATCTGCGACGTTCGCGACGAGCGCGGCACGCTATCGTTTATCGTACACTGATGACTGCGCTTCCGCTTGCAGCTGTCAAACTACAGGGTAATCATATTCTAAATTATCGTCGACCCGTGCACACAGAACGAGTGAACGCGTCACTAAGTAGCGCGATTTTCGACAGTCGTAACATCAGGTAAAATCGCGACGCGTAAGCAGCAGACGGCTGTCCTCTCGGAGCGAGCATCGGACCAATGACGAGGCGTGCTGGAGCAACATGGCGGACGCGGCCGATCGGAGGCCTCGAAACGACCTTCAGAGATTTGCTTTTTGTGCGCTTGTTTTCAAGGGGAGGAGCCAGCTGAGGCGGGGAATTTGAAAACGAAGAAATGCTCTTTACGGCGAGCTCAAAATGGCGGCTCCCGGTTGTACCGTTGCGGAGCAAGACTTTTTTGAAAACACCATTTTTTTGCGATCTCCACAATAATTTTCGCCACCTCAGCACGTGCAACAAATTTTTTAAAGCACTTCTAGGTGGTTTTCAGTGAAGATATTTTGGAATCAGATAGAAAAAGGGCTACAGAAACTGAAAATGTGATTTTCAAAAAATCGATTTTTTTGCCATTTTGCGCGATACGAAAGCCGCGTCCCCCCTTAACGGGAGTCTACTGTATATATAAGCCAGTATAACGAGCTTTTAAACTTAAAGAATGATGAATCGATGTGAGGGTAATTTGTTCATTTAACCTTCAAGAATGATGAATTGATGTGAGGGAAACTTGTTCATTTAACCTTGAAGTGGGCCTTTGCGGCAGTGCGTATTTTTTCTGGGAAGGTGTATTCACGGTACAGCACTCCTGCACTGCCGTGAAACCACCTTTACAGGGGGTTACATGCGGTTTATATATGTTTATTCGTTCACTTCGAATACTTCGAAATTTAGAATAATTTAAATTCGTTTCAAAGCGAATTCGAATACTTTAATATCGTTCAAATATTCGAAGTACTCGAATATTTGCACATGCCTACCGTTTACTGAGAGATGAACAAGGGCACTGAATACAAGTACGAAACCAATCATGTCAGAGGCATTTGTTCCATTTAAGCAGCAATTCCGATTAAGAGATTTTCATTTAATTAGAGTCTTCTGCAATTAGAAGAATAAGACTGGGGTGGAGCACATATGGCAGGCATTCTGGGATCATGAATGGTAGTTTACCAGTATCCGCAAAGAGAAAGATGCGTCATTACTGTACTTACCTACCTGCCATGTTGGCTTACAAAAAGGGTTCAGCTTAAATCGGGGACGGCGCAGTGAGCCATGGAAAGGAAAATAATAGGTGTAACCTTAAGGGAAAAGAGGAGAGCACAGGGTACCAGGGAACAAACGTGTGTTACGGACATCTTAGTTGAAATCAAGAAGAAGAAATGGGCAGGGGCAGGGCATGTAGCAAGAAGGCAAGATAATTGCTGGTCACTAAGAGTAACAGACTGGATTCCAAGAGAAGACGGCCGCTCAAGAGGAGGCAGAAAGTTAGGCGGCAGATGAGATTAAGAAGTTTGTGGGGATAGTGTGGCCGCAGCAAGCACAGGACCGGGTTAGTTGGAGAAAAATGGGAGATGCCTTTGCCCTGCAGTGGATGTAGTCGGGCAGATGGTCATGATGACCATGGTGGAGAGGGCAAGAGGAGTAAAGAGGAGGAATGTGTGATGCAAGCATGGGAAGGAGAGTAGTGACCACGGAAACGCAGCACTGGCGTTGCCTTCAGAACTGCTGCGCATGCAGCGGTTCATCTCTGCCACCGCCACCTCTACACAACCCTAGAAGTGGCGCAGAGGAGCTCGCACCTGCTTTGGGAGATAAGGTCCACGGCGGTGACCCTCTACTAGATGATGTGGTAGTGTGCAGTCTCACCCGCTTGTCGAATACAGTATAACCTCGTTACAACAGTTCTGTTAACAACAGACATTCAGATACTACATACCATTTTGCAGCGTTATGCCGACCTCCATATTTGTTCCATTGATTGAGCTTCAATTACAATGGAGTCTGGTACAGTGGACATTCGGATATAGTTGACTAAAATGTCAGGCCAGCAAGGTGGTCAGGACTCCTTTACAGCGAACTTTTCTACCACGGACATCCCAAGTTCAATAACTTCAGACTTCAAACATCGCATAGCATTCTTTCGGGACGGGAAGAGCTCCCCACGGATGTCGACGTACCAGTTTAAGAACGAAGGCGGCCGATCTCTGGTCTGTCAATGATCAGCTTTGCCTAGCTGTAGCGACAATAAATCGGCGCGCGGCGTGCTTGGTGTTGCGTTTTGGGACGCTGACACGCGAAATTGCTTGCCGCTGCCACCGCTTCTCTGAGCGTTCGCTGCGCGCCGAGCTTGGCCGAGGGGTCCACTGCCGATGTGGAAAATGCCCATCCGCGGTTCTGAGGAGCCACCGGGTGATGTGATTCGTTGCTTGCGACGAAGGACATTGCGGCTTCTTTGCTTTCGCATGTCCGCTAGCGCGATGTTCTTGCCCGCAAAGTTCGGATTCATCTCGTATATCGGCAGCGTAAGCGGAGTGAGGCCTAGCCACGACATCGAGTAGAAAGCTCGTTTGCGATGTGCGTGGCCACGGTGACCGATGTTTCAAAGTACGTCATGCTCGATCGCGAGTAGAAAGAGTTGTCCCGCGGTGGTCTTCGTCATAAGCTCCGAAGTGCTGATAAGCAGGACTTCTAAGGGCTCGTTCTCACAGCCGTCAAACGCCCCGTCACGTCACTGTCACGGCACCGATTTCCGTCAGGGGAGAGGATTTCCGAGACGTTTTCTGCGGAAAAACCGGTTGACGGCGACGTAGAGCAGTGCTCTACGTTTCCGTCGCCGGCACGGGGACGGAGCCCCGCCCCTAGAAAACAGACCAATCGGAAATCAGTTTACGTTTGGAGTTCCGAGTTCTGAGAAGAGCCACGCGTCTAGCATACGGCCCCCGGGTCCGTGGCCTTGGAACACTGAACGCGCACCTGACTGAATGGGCCATAAAACGGGGGGACAAGTCAGTGGTTGTTTTTGTGTGTGTGTGTTTGTGGTGCGAGGAGGAGAGCCCAGCAGAGTCGGGAGAGTATCAGTCGCCAGCGAACCATTTGAGCTGCGTGAACAATTCCTATTTTGGTGCATCAGTCGGTCAACACTGCACAAAAACGTGCTGCTGTCGACGCTGCAACCGCCGTCGTTTGTTCGTACACTGCTACGTCGCGTCTGCTGTAAATTTTTTTGACGTGACGGTGACGCGACGGGTGGTTTGACGGCTGTGTGAATGAGCACTAACAGTGGGTCCAACAAGCCCCCACCCCCACCTCCTCCACTTCCCTGGTGTCCCTTCATGCTCCTTACAAAAGACGGGCGGGGTGTTTCTTCTCTGTTTGATGAGCACCTGGCGGCAGGCCTCGCACGCAGTGAACGTTATTGCATGTGACCTCCATGCACCGCGGAGACGGCCGGCTCGTTTCATCTCCGCTTCAGCCGCGTTCGTCGCCAGCGCTCGCGAACTGTTTACCGCGGGTAGAACATACGATGCGCGGGTTGATGTTATCAATTCGGACTTTATGCGGAAAATGACGGCGACTGCAAAAAAGCGTCGAGAGTGTGCTTGTTAACGTTCAATACGCAATAATTATGCAAAAGTCTTAGATGCCTCTTCAAACACTAAAATTGATCGTCGGTGGCGTCAACACGAGTGATGCGAAAAATCCTCACTTGATGACGTCATCATGGCGTCATAGGTTGCTAAATCTTGTGACGATCATGATGTCATGCAACTTCACATCCCGTGATGACGTCATCACATGACATCGTCGCTTTGCACTGCCTTCGCAATCGTGTGCTGATCATGGAGCCAGTGCAAAACAAGTTGAGGTGCAGAAAGCTTTCAGAGAGGGGTGGGGGAGGATCAATACATCGAGGGGGAATAAAAAGAAGAACGTCGCTTTTGCCTTCAAGTCATCTTAGGTGAACGCAGAGGAACTCCGTTAGTTTTTCTTTCTCACTGATCCCTAAAGGGCGCCTGGGGGTTTTCGGCGGCGTACAAAATGTCCTAGCCGTATACAGATTCACTGTAAAAGGAAAACAAAGTTTGTTATATCATGTAGTCCCCCGTTGAACGCACTTTGGGACACTTTTGTGGAAGCCCGGCTTGAAGCTGATCTCCATCTTCAAGCGACCCAGTGCATGTGCAAACGATAGTCTGGAAGCACTGCGAGAATGCTCCTGCTACAGTACAGAGAGGCCTCAGAAAAAGGAAATGGAGTGTTGGAGGAGGTTGGCTTTTTGAGGCTAGCTAAGTCACATCGTGTTGCGCCCCGCAATGCAATCGATCGAGAAGAAAAAGAACCTGTCTTTCGCCTTGGAGTCGTCTTAGGGAATGTATTAGGGACAGTGTGACTCTAGCATTGTGGCACTGTTGTACTACGTCGCTGCGTTTGTCCACCACGTCTGCTGATAACCACTTAGACGTATTTAGAGTGTTATTTCATAAAGTACAATTTTATTGATCCAGTATTCTGTTCATTTGCTGGTGTTGAAAACAGTCGCTGAAGAGGCTGTTCCAGAACACTCAACTGCATGACACCCTTATTTTTGCATTGTCGAGTGAAATATGGAGTGCTCCTTAGATTATTTTCTCGGTTAGATTTGCAATGAATCCAAATATTTCTAGCTCTTCATAACAACCCCCTAATATTTATTCAGGTGCTTGAATGTAAATTCAACTTGCTTCTCCGATGTACTCCAGGATGTTAAATTAGCTGCTCCAGAGTGTTCCCAGATGCAAAATTACCTGCTCCAAAATGGAAATTTTTGCTGCTCCAAAAATTGCTCCAAATCAGAAGCCGTCGGTAGCATCACTGATTATTTTATCGTCCGTCTATCTCAGTATTCTTTTTACTCCCCTCGTGCCCAACTTTTTTCTCTCATTCTTTTTTTCAGGAGCTGTACAAGACTTATCAGTGCCTGCAAGTTCTGCCTAAATTGCGAGAGGCTTTGACCAAGGCGTCCGAGACGCACAAGTCGCCGCTCCTTGGTGCAATTTTTGCTGCGCCAATACAGGCAAGAGCCTTTCTTCTAAACTAGTGCAAGAGTGTGATGTCTTGAGCATTGACCCAAACTTTTGTTTTAACCTTAAATTAACTTTCGACCTTCGTGTTTCTTTGTTTTTGCTCAGATTGAGCGATATGATCAAATTTGTATTGTTCGGTAAACTAGTCATTTTTTAATGCTTTCATGGCATTCTTTATATTTGGTTGGCAGAAATAAGGTGGACTCAGGGCAATTCAAACAGATAGTTCATGCTATCAGTCAGTTCAAACAAATTTCAAATGTCTGGTTGGGCTGCTATCTTAAGCTGCTTAATTAAAACTGCACCATACGGTGAATGCTGTCAATTCATACTTCTTGCTTAGTGTAAATATTAGGCCTCCTTGTTCCTTCTAGCTGAGTGTTCGTGCTCAAATATTTTTAAAAAGCCAAAGATAAAGCTACTTGCCTACTTGTCAGAGCGTTTAAAAACATTAGTAGAAAGACTAAAATAACACGAAGACGGCGGCAGTGCATGCAATAATCAGCCATCTCTGCTTTTCTTTTCTATTTAGCAGCGAGTCATATTTATGCTTGCATCTGATTATGCCGACAAAATTCTGGGGCACGTAAAACCACAGAATATAATTACATTTTCAACTTGGATGCTTTCGTGTGCTGTTGCTTCCTTTACCCTTTCCAATGTGATGACTGCAGGAATTTTGTCAATTTTAAACTTCACGGGTTGGCTTCGCGAGAAGAAAACGATTGTTAAGCCTGACCGTAGTGCTCCTTTCCTCGTTCAGGACCTGGAGGGAGATTTCAGTAAGTTCTTAGAGATGGTGGAGACCACACTGGACTTTGAAGCTATAGAGCAAGGGGACTACCTGGTGAAGCCGGAGTTTGACGACGAGCTTCGAGGTTAGTCTGTGCTTGTTGTCTTGTCTCTTAGGATAGGCTTGTTTAAGTGGCCATTGCAAATCGGTGCGGTGTTGGTCAGCTTGCAAAATGTTTAAAATCCCAGAAGCTGGCCTGCCACTGTGGTTCAACGGCTATAGCATTCTGCTGATGAGCGTTGGGCATGTGGGCTCAATTTTTGATTGCACTGCACTGTAGGAAAATTAACCCATAAGCCTCCAGCTCCTTAGAAAATTCAGCTTAACAGAGTGATGTACTGTAAATTTATGTGCAAGGAATGCCATTTTCAGATGCCTATATATGTGTTGTGACACCTTTTAATACAAAGTATCAAAACTTTAAGGCTTGGCCACTCTAGTGGCAAAAACGCACGCGGCACTACGGCATTGCGGCATGCCACAAGCGGCAGAAGTGACAGAAATCAGAAGTTTCGCAGAGTACCACGCTAAATGGGCTGAGGCCCAATTCTGTGGCTAGTGGCGCATGCCACGAGGTGAATGACCAATCGGGAGCGATGAGAGTGACATCACGGAGCCTTGGTGAGGGAGCCGCAACCTGACCTCGACCAGGCCGCGTCTGGGTTGCCACCGTGCCATGGCGAGTTTTCAATTGGGACTGCCCACAGCACAACCAAAGTGCGACTGACCAAACAGAAAACAGTACACGTGGCAAGAGGCATGTTTTTGCTGCTAGTATGGCCATACCTTTATTTTGAGTGGAAAGTGATGTCCTTGCAGAAGTTGTCTTTGTGTCGTCAGTACCATATAGCAAATACAGAAGGAGATCTATAGTAGATGCAGATATGGGGACTTAGATGTATTTGATTATGATAGGGTAATATATAAAGTAGTAGCATATAAGTAATTAATAGTAACGATTGTGAAGGGGTCTGCTCTACGCACGGCTGGTGCAGAAGCCTAGCTCCGGTCCCAGCCGCAAATAGTCGTACCGTGCACGTGTCAACGTCCCCTTCCTGTAGCGCGAGTCATCGCAGCTACGACGGGTTCGGGCGAATAAGGCAACAGGCTAGAACAACAAACAACACTTTATTGCTACTCTAGCAATAACGCGTAAATGTCGCGTAGAGGGATAGTCCGCTCTAGTAGAAAACAAAGGGTAACGCTTACACCTTCGGTCGATGGTCGGCTCGCGGATCTTGGGGCGGTGAGGTGGTACCTGGCAGGTCAGCAGAGCAAGAGAGGCCAGGCCGTCTCCTCGTCTGGTCGGTTGTTTTATTCACCTCCCCTCGCAGGGCGAGTTCCCTTTCCCGCGAGCCGGGATGCGAGGATTGGCGCGAGGAGCGGTGGGAAAGAAGGGGTTGCCCGGAAAGGCCGACGGTGCTCCTCTCCTAGTGGCCCCTTTGCTCCCGCCGTCAGTTCGCGATCGCGCCAGCCTTAAGGAAAGGAAATGGGCGTGTGTGCTCTCCCACAATTGGAATCTTTAATTTATTAATAAGGGCAATTATTTACTTAAATAAGTCAATGGAAACCTGCCAGTGAAAGGTGTCATGTAAAAGCTATACAAGCGATGAAGATTATAGCTAGTATTTAGTGATGATAACAACAATTAGTAAGAGGGTTAATAAATTAACTAAGTAAAATTAACGAATTTAATTTGTTGTAATATGTTAATTGATAGCATAGAGGGTGAGGATGAATGTAGGGAAAGTCTCTAATCATCCAAAACTCCATTTTTTTTTTTGCACAAGAAAAAAGGAAATAAAAAGTAATAAAAATTAGAGATGTGAATTTTTCTGCAGTATTTGAACATAGGACCTCCATCACAGAAGGGTAATACTGTAAGCATCATATCATAGATGCATTTGTCGATAGGCTGAACAGAAGACCCTCAAGAAGCAGAGACAATTGGTGAAACACAATTGTTGCCCCTGTGCTCTGCAATGCTTTGCATTTCGTACATTTTGAATTTAGTTTGCAAATTTTTTGCCACAAGTAGTATTCATGTTGCAGCGTCAAGAGATTCTGTCCATGTCTTCTGTCTTCTATCGTCAAAACTTCCAGAGCCCTCCGCTACGGTGTCCCTCATAATCATATCAGAGTTTTGGGGCGTAGAACCTTCACAGTTATTATTATCATTATCTGTCTTCTACCTGTGAGCTCCTACACCTGTCCACTATTTTTGTACTCGCTGACTATTGCATTGCATTGTGAAAGTGTTGATGGTACTGTGTAGAAGCAGTGTAGGATGCAGTGGTGTCTGATTTCACATCTGCCATTTTGCAGCACTTCATGAGGAGTTGGAGAAAGTGAAAGGTGAATGCGAAGGCTACCTCAGAAAGGTTGGTGCAGAATACAGAAATGCACAATTTTGTGGGGTAGCAGTTATGAACAACTGGTTTGCGGGGGAGCAGTCGTTCTGTGTCCAGCATGCTTCTCCCGAGAAAATTGCGTGTGGATGTCATGCAGACGGGGGTCAGGGATGAGATAGAGGGGGTTGGATGGGCATTGCATACACAAGCAAGATTTTTTGTTTTTCTTCTGTGAAACAACCCTTCTGCAATTTTAATTGACACATTCAACAATAAAATGTCGACTCATTACAACTGAGACCTCGAAAGTGGAGATGAATCTGGTACCACGAGAACATTTACTGTTCCATGAATTCTGTAACCTAGCAATACTTGGCTGTACAATTTCATACAACTTGCTGTTGCTTTTTTCTTCCTATGTTGTTCATCTCTTGATCCTGTTCTCACGTACACTGAGATGCTGCACATTCAGCCGCCTTGTATTGCAGAATGTTCATCAGAACTACTTAGCGATCTTTTTGTTGTTTTGATTTGGAAGCAAATAAAGGCCCTTGGACTGCTCAGCTTATGAAAGAGCTTGGGTACACTTAATATAAATTTTTTTAAGGGCTTTGTTGGTCTTTGAGTTCTTGTTGCTTAAAATGTGTGCTACATAGTCTCGTCTGATGCAGACTCCGGTTATTTTTACCTACATTGGCTGCCGCTGTTCTGTAAAATGCTATGCCACAGGGTCCCAGTTCTTCAGAAGATAAAAGAAAAAAAAAAACTGTGTAGCCATTCAGATGAAAGAATTTACACTCATAAAAGCGGTAGCTTGCCTCAAGGCATGGACAATGACAGCGGATAATGATTGCAGGAACAGTAATGAAATTAATGTTTACAGAAAGTTAACTATGAAGTGACAGCTCATATCGCAGACCCAGAATAGTTGCTGCTTCCAGGCCAAAGACTGTTTTCTTCTTTTCTCGCTTTCTTGTGGCCGAGGAAGCTTGGTGATGGAGATTTCAGCGGATGTCTGGAAGCATTATGGTGTGTCCTTAAGTTCCTATTTTTGCCAAAAAAAAAAGACACGCATTTTTTTTAGGTCACTAGTTGACCTTGCTCTGCCAGTTGTTACTGTACCAGATGAAAGCAATAAAAGTCGAGTGCCTGAGTTTGTTTTGGTGTATATAACATATAATGTAGAACAACAGAGACTAGTGAGTACAGCAACTCGTTACTGAACATCAACTGTAGGTGTAGATGAATCACCTTGAAAAGTTGAGTTTCAACACCCTAGCACACATTTGAGCTTTGTGTGCGGAAGTGTAGTTCACAGTCAATTTTGCTTCCTCATTTTACAGCAGAGCTGTTATGGTCTAGGTTTGTGTTGTGTTGTAGATAGAAAATTATCATCATCATGAACCAGCACGCGCTCCGTCGCGTCCCCACAATTTGAAGGCGAGTGTCGTGACCACTAGGCTATCCAGGCACGCTAGCAGAGCATAGCATAGCCTTGTATAATACAGTATAGCAAGGGGGGTGGGAAAGGGAAGTGAGGGTGAAGGAAAGAGAGAAATAGAAAGAAAGGGAAGAAGGGGAGAAAAAGGTAGAAAGACTGAGAAAGAACTTCGCAAAAAAAGAAACAGACGCAAACAAACGTAAAAAAAAGGAAGAGAGCAAGCATAGCCTTGTACAGTATAGTGTTAGCAAGGAGTGGGGAAAAAGAGGTGAGAGGGTTGAAGCCTAGCCAACCCAGGAAGAGATAAGTGCCCACCAGCTCCGCCGTGACCCAGCCTTGCGCGACTTAGTGCAAGCTGCGCTAGATTTTTTTTTTTTTTTTTTATTCCTCACATAGGCTGCGAAAGACCTTGGCCTGGAAGCTGCCAAGACCATAAAGCTGGAAACGAGCAAGGACCTGGGCTACTACTTCAGAGTGACACGCAAGGTCAGAACAGTTGCTGCTTACACACCACTTGTAACCAGCAGATGCATCAACCTAAGGAAAAAGCTATGTCGAACCTAAAAATGTACCATCGCAAGCTGAGCATGGTGGCCAGCTTGGCTAGCTGGTCTGGGAATATAGTTTAGAGCACTGCACGGGCCGATTTTTCCGGCCCGGGCCCGGCCCGGCTCGAAAACGCCATGTTCCGGCCCGCCCGAGCCCGGCCCGGTGTTCTTAAATGTGGCCCGTACCCGGCCCGGGCCCGGAAGGTTTGGGCCCGGCCCGGCCCGTTTCAGCTGCTTATGCCTTGAGCATAAAGGAGACACTGTCCAACCTTCGGTTATTGTGAAGATACCTGCCGCACACCACATATTATCTAGAGATTGTTTAAGGAACTTTTTTCATGTCACGACTTTCACTGGTACTGTGTATACTTTCTGTTAATTACGCCCGTAACACTCTTGCGAAATAATTGCAGGGCAATATAAAATATAATTGGAGTCATAGCTGGCTGTTTCATGTACACACGCAGTGCTAACCATGCAATCTTATTTTTGCATTTCAAAGAACGACTACAAAATACCTCCATAAAGTGGGAAAAATAAACATGGCAGACATTTTTAGGTTGAGTCTACATCAACTGCATACGAGCTAGGGCTGTTGAGTAATAGTAGCAAGTCTCCTGCAAACTTCATCTATTGCACAATGCAATGAAAAAAAAAAACGTGCTCTAGCTGCTTCTGGGAGGAATACACCAGGCTGGGCAGCGTTACATAACTTAAAGCTGTCGTGTTTACTCCTCGGCAGACAACTTCACCCAACGTGTTCAAAACAAGAAGGTTCTTTGTCCCACCCTTCTTCACCAAGTCACTGCCACCGCAGTGCCATAGATCTGTCAAAGCGAGGCACACCCGTTAGCGAGCGAGCCACCGTCCTCGCTGTTCCCTGAAGGTGGCTGTCTCGTCGTCTTCGTGTGACCGCCTTCGATCTTTGAAAATGTTACGCTTTAAAGGAAGACCGGACTAAGGGCTTCCAAAACAACTGTCTATTAGAGCGCCGAAGTGAACACATCTTATATACACTAATCTAGGCACTTTACCGTTTCCCTTACATGGTACCCAAGAACGTCTTTCACTCACTATAATGGAGGAAACTTATATTAGGCGTTTCTTGAAATTATGTGTAGCATACCGATGGAGCAAAATTGTAGACGTCTTGTACTGTGCAATTTCTGTGCACGCCAATGTACTCCAGGTGGTTTAAATTACCTGGAGACCTCAACGACGGCGTCTCATATAGCCTAGGTCACTTCGGAGAGTTAAACCCCACAAAACAACAAAAACAAAGCCAAACAACGTACACACGCAATTATACAGATACGTATGAGACCCGGGCCTAATACGGGCCTGGCTCAGGCCCGAGCCCGATCCGAGCCCGAAGATCACGGGCCCGAGCCCGGCCCGGGCCCGATCCAACAATCCCTTGCCCGGCCCGCGGGCCGGGTCGGGCCCGGGCTTTCGGGCCGGCCCGGGCCCGTGCAGTGCTCTAATATAGTTAAGAACAGCACAAAGGCGAAAATCTTTACGCTTTCTGTACTGGATTAGTTGAAACGTGAGTCAGCACAAGTAAATCAGGAGGTATGATTGCTTCATTTGTGACAGTGACCCACTTTGGACCTTGACACAGTTAGCTTTGTGACGACAGAATTTTCAGGTGTCAACTATGCATTACAGGGTAGTAATGGCATCTAAAAGGTTGTTGGGTTTCTTTTTCTCTCACCGTATTTAGTCTACTGATGGTGGTTACAGGCTTTTTGAGACTGTAATGCCAATACCAACTAGACTGGCAGCTGCTGAGTCAGCGTTGGCATGTTACCTATGTTTGGAGTGGTGAAGCGGGTAGGTATGTTGAGGGATAGATTACAGTAGAATCTCGTTACCATGAACTTTGCACAACCACCAAATTTAATTCGTTATTTTGAAATATCGTAGTACGACATCGAAAATAACTCACCTTTACAGGAGGTGCACGTGTTGGTGCGTAAACAATAAACAAGAAGAAGCAAGTAGTTGTTATGCCATACGTACATGGCGTATCGCGCAATCTTAAGAAGGTTGCAGTGAGAAACGCCGTCAAGCTCGTGTTTTCTGCGCCCTGCATTTGGCTAGCATATGTAAGCACGTTGCACGGCATGGGGATAGTAGGTCCAGGTGTAATACTGCGCATGTCAACAGATTCAGCAGGTGTGATACATGCATTGTCTACAGCATTCCCTTGACCTGTGGCAAAGAATATATTGGGCAATCAGACAGGTGTGTGAACGATAGAATGCGCGAGCACGCAAATTTACTTCCTATGGGCACGGGTGGAAATCTACCGATTCACTGCAAAGTGTGCGGTTGCACCCCTCTATTCAGCAACGTTTCGGTGACTGGGAGGGCTAAAACACAGAAAGAACGTGAAATTATTGAAGCGTTTCAGATTCACAAACTTGGTCCTGATAAGTGTGTGAGTGCGCCATCTGTGTTTTTGAATGACCAGGAGGTTCGGTTTCTTGACAGTGATCGGTGATATGGTGCCTGTCAGTGATTCACGGTTGTTGCTGCGCATGCTCATATCGGTTTGTTGTTCGCGTCTTCAATGAATTAAAGTCAGTTGTTAGTCCAGCATTCTACCTGTTCCTGTCTCTTTTTTCTTGGCTCAGTTTCTTCTGCTTTCTTTTGGTGCTGCTGGCATTCCCTCACGAAGAACTATGTACCAACTTGCCCAACAGGCCACCCTAATAAACGAAAATGCTGGACACCATGTGGAAACAATTTATTGCTTAAAGAAGTCTATTACCTTCTTCTGGCGAGTAGAAAGCAGGCGCTGGTGCTTGTATGCTTCCACGTCCACAAACTTCCTAAGGATGTCATCGGGTACATCCTTGCAGCACCCGAGGTACGATCGGGTCTTCTCAAAGAAAACCACTACATTCGAGCTGGAAATACCTATTCTCTTCCGTTGTCCCAGTCTCTACATCTCCAGTGTCATCTTTGCCACTCGTACAGCAATGTTACTCATGCACTTAACACACGATTTCTTCGCAGGTGAGCTCTGCGGACGTAGCCGCTGTGCAGTAACTGTCCACGTAATCCTCGAAGGTTACCACAATGTCTCCGGAGAGCTTCTCGGTAAGCTCATTCCACAGTTCTGGGTCGAGCTCCGCTTCGTCATCGCAATCTCATGGCGCAGGCTCACAGTCTGGCGGCGTAAGCGAAGTGTTGAGAAGACCTGCCTTTCGCCAGCAGTTGCTAATGGTGCTTGCCTTGACGTTCCACCACGACCCTGTAAGCATTTCTGCGGCTTGACGGATGTTGACCTCCATGGGCAGTTTCAGTTGTATGTTAATGAGAAGGCGCTGCACAAGTCGCTTCCGAAATTCGGCCTTCACACATCTGATGATGCCGTGGTCTAAAGGTTGTAGCAAAGAAGTACAATTCGGGGGCAGAAATTCTAGCTGCACATTGCTCAACCTCACATTCACCATAAGTGCCGAACAGTTATCGACGATTAGAAGAACCTTCCTTCGTTTCTTTTCATTGTGTCGTCGAGCTGCAGCAGCCATTGCGGGAACAATTCTCGTGTCATCCACGCTTTCTTATTTGCCCGGTTGTCGCAAGCCAACGAGACGTTTTTCAAACAGTGTGGCTTGGCCGACTTGCCGATAACAAGAGGCTTGAGTTTTTCCGTGCCCGAGGCGTTGCAGCAGAAGAGCACTGACACGCGAAGACTCGATTTCTTTCCACGCTTGCATTTCTCACCTTTGAAGTTCATTGTTTTATCAGGTAACAGCTGACAAAAGTATGCCGTTTTGTTGGCGTTGAAAACGACGTCTGGACTGAACGACTCAACGATTTCCTGAAAGCGCTCGTTCCTCCAGGCAATCGCACTTTCAGCATCTGCCGCCTTTTCGTCCCTGCAAGCGACATGCCACGCGATGTCGTTTCTTTGCCGGAACCAATAGAGCCATCCAGCACTTGCGTCGAAGCCGGAGGTGCCCAAAGCGACCGCGAACTGTCACGCCTTTCCTTGAATTATAGGGCCTGACAAGGGCACACCGTGTTGTCTGGCATCCTTAAACCATGGGAGGATGGCGTCATCGACAATTTGGTTGTTGCCCAGCCGCAAGCATTTTCTTGAGGGAGCCAGCTGTGATTCTCTATGTAATTTCGCGATCTTCTCCCGATTCTTCAGTATCGTTGCCACTGTTGGCAGCGCAATATCACGCTCCCTGCATATGTCCACTTGCTTTTTTCCCAGCATTATGCTCTGTCAGAATGCCCACTTTTTCCTTGAGTGAAAACTGGCGTCGCTTCTTTTTAACTCTGGGGCCAGGAGAACTCATTGCCAGAAAAGCGAATGCACAACGTGATCTCAACTTCGCTGCTCCAACCGACAGCAACTGACAACGTGGTGAGAACAGTGGCAACAGCGGGACTAAGCCTACAACGTTATTGAGTATTTTATGCTCGTGTTGATGTCGACACTGATGGAGCTGCACTCGTTGAAGCGGATTTCCCGGCACATATCTGCTGCAGATGATGACGATAGGGGTAGGCATCAGGGATTTCTGTACCAAAACATCCATGGAACTTCGTAATAACGAAGCATCTCGTTGATTTCGGGGTTAAATTATGTATGTTCATCTGAAATTCTCATATTCGTAGTACTGAAAGTTGCTTACATTAGCAATATAAGTATTTTGGCGGGGATTTCAAAAAAATTCTTAAATCTGAAAATTTCGTTAATCTGATGTTTGTAGTAACGAGACTTTACTGTACTGGCTACACTGGCCCAAGCCTTATCTTACTCAATCAAGCAATCATTCTTTGTTTCATTGTTGAATCAGTCACGTTCTCATTGCATGGGCTTTTACTGTTGACCCCAGGAGGAGCCAGCGTTGCGTTCACGGAAGGGCTACACGACTATTGACACCAAGCAGAATGGAGTGCGCTTCCGCAGTGGACCACTGACTGAAGCCAACGAACGCTTTCTGGGGTCACGGAAGGCGTACGATCAGGCCCAGGAAGGAATCGCCAAAATGATAGTTGAAATCGCTGGTGAGCAAATGTTGCTGTATGCATTTCCTGCTCTATGTTGCCACTTTTTCATCAGCCTTAGCATTGTGTCTCCCTTCATGATCCTTTTCATTTATTACAAAGCGAAGGTCCCAAATCTGGCACTCAGTGGGAAGGGTGGATTGAACGGCCCATTTTCGTAGTGAGCCATATGGAGGCAACAGATTATGAAGTCAAAGAAAGCATAGGGCAGTTTATTTATTCTTTAATGGAAATGTAGTAGTTATGAGGTAAAGAGAGATGAAAACAGGCGAGAAGAACCGAAATGCTGTGATTTCCCATAGTCGGGATGGAGCAGTGCACCTTGTGTACATTGTAGAGCTCTTTGCATATTTTGATTACAATATTGATGCAGTGTGGCAGCAAACGAGTTCAGAGCCTGCACCATGCAGACACCAATGTGCCTTGTGTCCCACAACACACTGTATAGCACCCAATATCATCATACGGCTACAAAAAGAGTTGACCTGACATGATAGACAAGTGACTCTCGGCTTCTGAATGGATTCTCGCTCGCACGTTAGAAACTGCGCTCACGAGCATGAATTTAAAGTTGTCAGTGCGGCCACCGTGGGTCTGCAAATCGCCCAACAACGGTGCAGATGCCATGGTTGTCTCACTGCTCACAAACTACGGAAGTGCAGATGTGGTGTCACTGGTGTGTGATGGCTTTGTTAAATCCAAAATGCAAAGCAAGGTCCCCCCCCCCCCTAGATCATTAAATTGTCCAAGTTAATAGGAAAAACAGTATAGACCTACTCCATGTTTGTAAACAGCGGTAGGCGCCGTCGATATATGTAGGGCCCTTGTAGCGACGTCACGGCGCGTAGGCTCCGCCCAGCCGGCCCAGCTTGAAGCGCGCTACCGCCCTCTATGATCACGTGACAACTGGCGCAGCAGCTGCAAAAGCTGCCTCCGAGCACCGTGCATCGGGGCACCTCTTGCGTGTTTACAAGCGGTGGTCACAACATAGGAAGTTGCAGTGGCTTTAAGAGGGACTCTGATATGAACATCGTGTTGACGTGCTGCTCCAGCTCTGAGAACCTCATCAAAACATGAGGTATCTTGACGGCGGGAATGTGACTCATTTGCGAAATATCATCGCCGTTGCGACAGTCTAGGTCACACGTGTACGTTTTAATTTGTTACCTAATGCAAGGGCGATCTCGGTGACACTTTCATCCGTGACACGCTTGCGATAATGCTCCAACTATACATGCTGTGTACAAGGCGCATACCTGCCAAGTCTCCCGGATTACCCGGGAGACTCCCGGATTTTGAACGTTTCTCCCGGTTGTATGGGTCATGGGAAAATCTCCCGGAAATCCAGTTTTGCCCCGCGCGTCCATTGCTTTGTCTGGGCACATGGGCAAAGTTGTCTGGCCACGTAGTAGAAAGGATTCTTCTTCTTTTTATTGCATACCTGCCAAGTCTCCCGGATTACCCGGGAGACTCCCGGATTTTGAACGTTTCTCCCGGTTGTACGGGTCATAGAGAAATCTCCCGGAAATCCAGTTTTGCCCCGCGCGTCCAGTGCTTTGTCTGCCCGCATGAGAAAAGTTGTTTGGCCACATCCTAAATGTGTTATAGGTTATATCAGCCGTTAATATTTCGTAGATGATGCGTTTGTGTACACACAAAATCTTGCCCGACGAAATAACCGGTAAGCAAGCGACGACAGGCCTCGCACGCGGAGCGATGTTATCGCATGTGCCCTTTGCGCGACGGTGACGGCCGGGTCGTTTCATCTCTGCTTCAACCGCGTTCGTCGCTAGCGCTAGCGCGCTTTTACTCGCACGTGAAACAGACGATGCGTAAGCGATGTTATCGGTTTGGACTCTATACAGATCAGCGGCGACGGCAAAATCCCGCTGACAGTGTCCGTATAATTGCTATCGCAGTACCCCCTTTCCGCGGTCGACATATTTTACAACCCCCCCCGTTGAGTAGATCTCCTGGATTCCGTTTCTCCAAACTTGGCAGGTATGTATTGTGATAGCAATTATATGGACAGTCTCGACGGGTTTTTGCTGAAGATCCCCCCGCGCATTGTATGTTCTACCGCGCGTAAACGTGCGCGAGCGGGGGCGACGAACGCAGCCGAAGGAGAGTTCAAACAAGACGGCCCACCGCTCGGAAGGTGCATGCGATAACATCACCCCGCTTGGAAGGCCTGCCGTCGAAGCAGACAGGAAATGCCCCGCCAGTCTTTAACGAGCCTTAAGAGAAACTTTGAATCTAAGGGCGCGGTGGCGATCACTGGCGCGCACGCTATCTCGAAAGCCATCACAGCGGGCGGCTCGTATCCTACGTGCTGCGCTCTCAATGCAAAGTGACTTTGCGGGGAGCATCTCTCCCTGTAGCGGCCGTATTCTCCTACACCAGCGTTTTGTAGTTACGCGAGATTGGATGCAAAACAGTTAGCTGCCAGCCTCACTTCGTGTAACATTACAATTTGTTGCTATCGCATTCATTGCTTCGCCCTTGCGGTGAGACTGTGGCTTTTTTTTTTATCTCGCCTTCAAATTAATCTTGCCTTCAAAATTTTGTGTCACTACTGCTTTAAGTGGAGAGCCCAGTACTTATAAGGGTAGCCGTTACCGATGTCTGTCGACTCGACAGACATCGGACTCTACAGTGTCGAGATAGCACGTTCGCCAGCGCTCGCAACTGTCCCCGTCTCAACGGCGCCCCTTATGGTCCCTTGCCCGACGAAATAACTGGTAAGCAAGCGACGACAGGCCTCGCACGCGGAGCGATGTTATCGCATGTGCCCTTTGCGCGACAGTGACGGCTGGGTCGTTTCATCTCTGCTTCAACCGCGTTCGTCCCTAGCGCTAGCGCGCTTTTACTCGCACGTAAAACAGACGATGCGTAAGCGATGTTATCGGTTTGGACTCTGTACAGATCAGCGGCGAGCGCAAAATCCCGTTGACAGTGTCCATATAATTGCTATCACAGTACCCCCCCCCCCCCCCCCGGCGATCGGCATACTTTATACCCCCCCCTCCCTGTTGAGTAGATCATTCCGTTTCTTCAAACTTGGCAGGTATGAAGGCGGCTATGTACCTGTCAGGTCTGTAAACCGCGGTCCGTGGCTCCCTCCTTACGCTCAAGTTGAGACCGCGAAATGCGTACAGCCCGTAAACAGACTCGGCAAGTTTCCCGAGTGTTGTTTTTCTGTGAATTCTGACAGACATGGACATACCGTGAAGCGCACCGCAGCCAGAACAGCCCTGCACGATACACTTTTGTCAGGTGTATCATCGCAGCCGCATATGATTTGGAAAAGCATAGTCGAAGTCGCGGCTGTGTTAATGAACCGTGCCCAAGCAGAAAGAAACACATGTGCCATGACCGAGCCACACTTTAGCTCACGCGAATACAATGAAACCCTTTTGGCACGTCTAAGACTTATATCAACAATGGAAAAAAGTTATTTCAACAATGGCAACCGTGAAGAATTCTCCGCATATATGACAATGCTATCCACAACGTTAACGTGCTTTGAGGTAAACATGCTCGCTATGCCTCCACACAAGGCTTATGCCAAGAAATGCGGTGCTGCACATTACAGTGACAACCGCTTGACAAGGCTAATCCTTTCTGCTGGGTAAGCCGCCCCAAAACATAATCGATGAGCCGGCGTCGGGGACAATTTCTCGGTTTTTATAGCTGCCGCTAATTTCATGCGACGGTCTTCGTAAACAGCTAACGAAAAAAAAAAAAAAACTTATTCCATCCTTCTCGTGCCCTCCTGGGCAAATAACTGTGGCGCTGCTCGTCGTTACACGTTTTTTCTTCTTTGCACAACGACAAACAGCGCACGCACCAGCGAAAACACAGCAGCAACTGCAGTAGGCACGGCCGCAGCGGCTTTTGCCTACCGCGCGAAACTAAACGCCGGACGACAGCGCCACTGCATTTCCGTGACGTATGTCCGGTGGAATTCGTCTATAGGGTCACATTTGCACTAACCGCTCGGGGAACCGTAAAAGGTTCTTTGTGGTATACGTAGGTTCTGTGACATCCAGTTTGAAAAATTTTGCTCTACATCTGCTTTATCCAACGTTCCACCCTAAAATGTATACTTGTGAAATTGGTTAATTGATCATGACTACTTATTGCTGAATACAAGACATTTTGGGACTTGCACCTTGCGATGTTCAGCAACATGCATTCGGTAATGCCCTCCTATTTTGTTTTGGCGTACAGTAAAAGCTCGTTAATTCGGATTTCTAGGGACCGGAAAAAATGTCCAAATTAACCGAATGTCCGAATTATCGAATGGTCATAATAAACACAATAAATGCAAGAGTTTTTTCAACATACCTTTACTTTACAAAGTAATCACGGATGCTTGTCTGTTTTCGAGCAGAAATTCGCGCGGACACAATTTTTCTGAGCCCTTCAAGGTGCTCAGCAGCTCGCATGCTGCCTGCAGTGCCAAAACAAAATTCTTCAAGGACGACAAGGGCCCCTGCGACTTCCTTCACAGCGCGAGGGGGCCCATGTGGCTCATGGTGTGGCTGCTCCTCTTCAGGCTCTTCGTTCTCGGATTCGTTGCCATGCATCACTTCCTTGACAATTTGCTCATCAGTCAGACAGCCAGCAGTGGCAACGCCACCATCAATGCCGATATAATCTTCTAGTGTCACTGCATCAGGCATAACACTTCTGAAATCCTGCCCATCGTCGGCACCGTTGTCCGGCGACACTTCGGCATCGCTGAAGTCGGGTACAACAAAGCCACTGTGCCTGAAACAGTTGGCAATGGCGTGCGCAGGCGTGTTCTGCCATACATACGGAAGAATGCTAACTGCGCTCGGGAGACTCACGTCGTATTGTTTGCCGACGTCATGGCACAGGAGGAACTTCTTGTCGGCAGAGCCCATTTTTCAGGGCACGCAAAATTTCTACTTTGGTGGTGAAGTCCTTCACCTCGTACTTGGGCCGCTTCGCTGGCGTTGCCATCGGCGGAGAGTGCGTTCACACAAAAAGTCGGCACAAAAGCACCAGCAACAATCACGCTAAAGGCAACGGGAACAAAGCAATAAAATGGAACCACCACCAACAACACACGTACACACGTGAAGAAAAGGCGTTCAACCAGTCTCAAGTCAAGCCAAGTCGACAATTGATGTCCATGGCGATGCTGCGTTTGAGCCTCACTTCTGTTCCGAATTGTTCTTTTTTTCATTTCGAGCCTCGCCAGCGGCCCGAAAGTCGCCGAATTATCCGATTTGCGGTCAAATCTGTCCGAAATAACGAGCGCCCAGTCTCATAGAGTGATGCGTATATTTACAGGAACCAGATGACGTGTCCGAATTAACCGATTTTCCGAATTAACGAGAGTCGAATTAACGAGCTTTTACTGTATATTTAACGCTTGACTAAAGCTAGCTCAGACATGCCGTATATTTTCTTGCTTTTCATTCTTTCTTTTCTTTTCCTGCGATCCTCCTCCTTACAGAGCCTTTGTCTCCGCTGCTCCTTTTCCCATGAAAGATAGCAATCCCATGAAAGATAGCAAGTGGGTGGGCTACACACGTGCCACCTGAATTTCCTGCATCTCATTTGAGATTTTCATTTGTCTTCCTGTTTAATGCTGTATGACTGTGAGGGTAATACAAATATATTGAGAAGTGAGCACCTTCTCTGTACTCGGTTGCAGCCTAAGAAAAAAGTTCAGCTCCTCCCACAGCTATTGCTGTCCTTCCCACAGAGAATTCGCATAAGTGCTCCATCCAATAGCATTTGCTCATTTTCGTGTCCTCGAGCACTTCTAGAGTGCTTCAGACCTTTCCCATACAGACTCTCGTTTATGTCGCTGGTTTTGGGTCAGAAACTTGAACGTCCTGCTAAATTTCGTCAGGGATCCTGACATTGCTGCCCAGCCAAACGTAGTGCTTTAGGTTGTAACGACGAACCTTTAGCTCTTAATATGCGTACTACCTACCCTAGCTGAGAAAAAAGTACCTACGGCTTGAGCGGAAATCAGCTAGCACGACTGTCTTTCACGGGTGAAGGGCGGGCGCGCTGCAGTTCTGTGGATGAAGCTGCCGTTTTTTCCTGGGTTGTAACTCCGTATTCTTTGCTTCCCAGCTGGCTACTGGGAGCCCCTGCAGCAGCTGTCGGAGATCATCTCTCACCTCGACGTCCTGGTCGGCTTTGCAGTCGCAGCAGTGTCGGCAGCTGGCAAGCCTTTTGTGCGGCCGACCATGCGGCCCAAAGGTGAGTAGCCGCAGGGTGTCTACCAACCTGGAAAACCTGGAAAAGTCAGGGAATTTCTAAAAAATCTGGCCAGGTCATGGAAACTGACAGTAATCTTTGAGACCGTCACGATAATATTCATTACCATCGATCACAGCTTGAAAAATCGCTCCTTCAACCACACGGAACAGCTAAGCAGAAGCATAGTAAAAAAAAAAGGCAGCACATAGCTGGTGCTTCTGCAGATCACACGGACATATATCACTTTCCGGGTACAACGTTACTCACGCGCATAAAATTGTGCATGCTTGTCTTGGCCGCGATCACGGCTCGGCTTGAGGGCCTTCTGGTTAGGCTAGAAGTGCCATCAGCAGAGCGCAAGGTGCACGTAATGTGCGAGCTGTAGTTATTATTTCTTGCTGAAAAGTGTAGTTTACAGGTGCGTAAATTAGACTGGGATACAAATACAGTAGTAGAGTAAATATGGTAATCCTGATCAGATCGGATTCAATCCAATTCACATCTCAAGCTGCCTTGGCTGTAGCCATATTGCCATTCTTCTTGTGATGCACTGAGCATACAGTGAGTCGCTATGCCTCCTGCGAAGAAGTGTTCATTTAACCCTGATTGGGTGAACGCGGAAATATCCGAGCACGCCTCATGGATTAGAGCAGTGCCGAACGACACAAGTAAGGCCCAGTGTGCAGCATGCCAGAAGACTTTCACGCTCAGCGATATGGGCATTGCTGCTGTCTCCAGTAATGCTGTGAGCAAAAAACACCTAGCTGCTGTGAGCGGGGTGCAAAATGCTTCCCAGACAAACATCTGCGCGTTTTTCGGTGCTGGACCCAACTTGCCATGTTCTGTGACTGCTACGAGTGAATGTGTATCGGCTGTGCCAAGCACGAGTGCTGAAAGCATGCCTGCTAAACTAGTGGCTGTCTCGCCTGACGGTAAGGCATCCTTAAATGGGTTTCTGGTAGGGGTGTGCGAATATTCGAAATTTCGAATATTTTTCGAATAGTGTTTGCTATTCGATTCGATTCGCACTGAAATTTTACTATTCGAACTATTCGAACTTCCCAAAGACAAATGCAGTCAACGTCCGGTTGAAAGTGACCCCTTCAGATTTTCAATATACTTCACCTCATTACACTCTCGTATTGCGGCAAAGCTGCCTTTCAAGCTCCGTTACGGTCGAACTTGGCCAAGAGACAAAAGTCCGGTTGGAAATGGTCGCTAGATTTTCAATATGCTTCACCTCCTCACACCCCCGTATGCGGCAAAGCTGCCTTTCAAGCTCCGTTACGGTCGAATTTAGGCAAGAGACAGTCAACGTCCGTTTGAAAGTGGTCCCTAAATTTTCAATATGCTTCACCTCATCACACCCCTGTATTGCAGCAAAGCTGCCTTTCAAGGTCCGTTACGGTCGAACTTAGCCAAGAGACAGTCAACGTCCGTTTGGAAGTGGTCCCTAGATTTTCAGTATGCTTCACCTCATCACACCCCCGTATTGCGGCAAAGCTGCCTTTCAAGCTTCGCTACGGTCGCAAATGTATTAACTCAAGAAAACGCTGGTTCCAATATGGAGATGAAAGATGTGGCAGAGTTGGGGGCTCAACTAATGCTGTTTTGGACCTGAAATTTGGGCAGGAAGTCCGAAAAATCGGAAGCCGAAGCTTTTTAGCATCCAAAATTTCAGATGTTCTTATATGTCGACGTCTACTTGGCAGATTTGGAACTCCAAACTTGAAGGGAGCACACCCTTGTCCGCCACATCAGTTGGCCTTCCACAGAAGTTGAAAGAGGAGGAGAGGCTGAGGAAATGGCATCTCTGCCTATCACGTGTAAAGTGTTGTCGGCAACGCTTTGGTTGCACCAAATCATGTACATAAATACAATTCGGCCTCTACATTGCCTCATTCTTGATAAGAAAGACAACTATGAAATATGACCCCACCAGCGCTTCATCAGCCTAGCGAAAAGAAACACTTTCATGTTGCGATCTCACAAGAACATACTTAGGGATTCTCTGAAACTTTTTCTGTAATTTCACTTCGAATTATTCGAAAAATGTTTGAGAAATATTTGAAAATTATTCGAAATTATTCGATTCGCACTCAATCTTTATTATTCGAATTCGCTTTGCACCCAAAATTTTGCTATTCGCACAGCTCTAGTTTCTGGTCAAGAAATGTGTCACGAAAGCAGAAGTTGTTTGGTGTCTGAACACTATAGCGGCCAATGGATCATTTCGTTCAGCAGCAGCAGCGTCAGCGGCGCTTTTTCCCATCATGTTCCCCACGTGCGACGTCGCGAAGAAGTTGCAACTTGGTAAGGACAAAGTTGGCTATTAAATTTGTTACGGTATAGCCCCGTACTTTCGAAACAGGCTGCTATCAAAGCTACATGGTGTACCGCACGTGGTCGTGGCTTTTGACGAGTCTCTGGACAAAATTGCTCAGAAAGAGCAAATGGACGTTTTGATCAGATTTTGGGACCCATCTGACAACGTTGTCAAAACCCACTACCTGACCTCTTGTTTTTTAGGACACACTCGCGCAGAGGATTTAGCTGCCGCTTTTGAGAAAGGCCACCGAGAACATTGAGCCGGCAAAAATACTTCAACTTTCGATGGATGGTCCAAACATCAATTCGAAGATGTTGAAGCCATTGAAGCAAGAGTTTCCTGCGTCTCATAGAAATCAGAATATTGTGGACATAAAAAGCTGTGGACTGCGCATTGTGAGTGGTGCATTTAAAACAGGCCACAATGTCACAAAGTAGAACACAGAAGTGTTTCTTAGAAGCATAGACAACCTATTCAAGAACGTCCCTGCACACTGAGCCGACTATGTCAATTTCACAGGGAGCACACCGTTTCCGCTAACGTTTCGCTCAGTGCGCTGGCTGGAAAATGGCAAGGCTCTTGCTAGGGCACTGCAAGTCCTCCCAAATGTGGTCAGATATGTTGAGCATGCCGAGAAAGAAAAGAAACGTCTAACCTGTGGAAGCTATGCTCATGTTGAAGGTGGCTGTGAAAGACGAGATGCTGCCAGTAAAGCTGGCCCTGATGCTTTCAGTTTCAGAAGAATTGGAGCCATTTTTGTCCGAGTTTCTGACAGAGAAGCCAATGCTGCCTTTTCTCGCAACTGCACTGGATGGCCTGTTGCGGTCACTGCTGGTACGAATCGTGTTAAAGGAAATGCTGGATGCCGCAGGCACATTCTCTAAACTGATGAAAATTGATCTGGAGAACCCAAACATCATTGGTATAGCTGCCTTTGTCGTAGACCTTGCCACCAAAAGCGAGTTGCGAAATACAGTAGAACCCCGCTGATACGTTTTTCACGGGACCGTAAAAAAAAAAACGTAGGAGCCGGGAAACGCAAGAGCCGAGAAACGCGAAAAATTGAGAAATAAGAGTAGTGGTGCACTGCACATAGTTTTATTTTAATTCTTTCGCTTGAAAAAATCATGCAGCGTTGCCTGGCGCATCTTCTCACGCCCGACAAGCACAAGGCGTTTTTCAAGCACCTGTAGTGCCATGTGGCTCTCGCCATCGTCACTGGTGCGCACATATCTTCGCAATAAATCCAGTGCCGCTACGGCCGATGAGAACTTTGGCTCCGGTATCCGCTCCACCTCCTCCTCAACTTCCTCGTCACTGGCGCACGGATCGGCGCACTCAGCCACGATGTCGTCGACGGATAACATCGCGGAGGTGACAACGGCGTCGTCAACAGAAGCGTAGTCACTGTACGCGATTCCACTGGCACCAACAGTCTCCATGGCAGTGTTCAGTTCGTCGCAGTCTGCGAACGCACCGTCTCCAACAGCTTCTGTTGTGTCATCTGCGCGCACACCGAAACACTTGTTGAAGCAGCGTTCAACTGTAGCAGCAGTGATGGCGCTCCACGCCATGCTAAATAAGCTGCTGCCCACGCTGCACGCTGGCCAGGGACCGCTTTACAATGCACTTGCGGTAGAAGTGCTTTACATTTTTTATTATTCCAGCGTCCAAGGGCTGAAGGTGGCTTGTGGTGTTGGCAGGAAGAAAAACTACCTTTACGTTCCGCAGCGACGCAGTGTCCTTGGGATGTGCGGAGCAGTTGTCGAGAAAAAGAACGACTTTTCTGTTCTGGCAGCCCATCTTAGAGTCCATGTATCTCAAGAACTCCTCAAAAAGTGAACACGTCATCCACGCCTTGGTATTATTGTTGTAGTGGCAGGGCAGGTGACGGACATTTTTAAGGCAGCGTGGGTTTCGAAACTTTCCTATCACCCACGGTTTCATCATTTCCGAACCATCGGAGTTGCAGCACAGCAGCACCGTTAGTCGTTCCTTACTGCATTTTCCACCGTGGCAAGCCTCGCCTTTTAGGCTCAGCGTCTTAGAGGGCTGTACCTTGAAAAAAAGGCCTGCTTCATCAGCATTGAATATGTCTCTCGGCTCGTAGTCCTTTATGATAGACACCACGGTCTCTTTCCAGGCCTCAACAGTCTCCGTGTCCACGCTTGCAGCCTCTCCGTTGACAGTGCGGTAGCGTAATCCATGTCTGTTTTTGAAACGGTCGATCCAACCGTTAGATGCACAAAAACCGTCGATACCGAGCTTGTCGGCGATCTCGAGTGCCTTCTCTCGCAGGATGGTACTGTCGAAGTTAACTCCTGCGGCCCTGGCTTGTTTGAACCATTCGAAAACGGCCTTGTCAAGCTGCACGTGCTCCGAACTCCGGGCTTGCTTGCACTTGACGTCGAAGGTTCGGGCATTTTCTTCAATTTCGATCCGTTTTGCAACGATGGAGTTCAAGGTGGAAGGCGTCAGTCCTAACTCCTTCGCTATGCACGCCTTCTTCCACGTCGGGTTCTCTTTCACAGCGCGGAGAATGTTCAACTTCTCTTGCAGCGAAAGTGATTTCCGCTTTCTTGATGTCATCCTGTTTGAAGACTATTTGGAGCGTTGGAAGTGTAAGGGCACTATGCTGCACGCTCGTATAACCTGCGCAACGACCGACACGAAACAAAGGCAATGCGAGAAGACCGCAGCAAGCACGGGTAGCACGGGCTAAAGTCCCTAGGGAAAAATCTAGGGACTTTAGCACGGGCACACATGGGCGATGGTGATGGCGATCGGGCTATACCCTTTGAATCGGGCTCAAAATACGGATCTCAAAGGTCATGCTTTTGCTGGCATGAACCGAAAATACGTCATAGGTGTTGCCCCCGGCACTTTGGGCGGCCAATCCCATTGTCAAGCCGCCAAGCCAAGCTACATGAAAGACAACATGGCCGCTCGGGCCGGCGCGTCGTGGCACTTCGCAACGTATGATGCGGGAACGGTCCCACAGTTGTGACGCAGCAGCGGGGTTCCCAATGCATTGGATCCTATGGGAGCTGTGCCGGGACCGGCCGAAAACGACGTAACAGCCAGGAAAACGTAACAGCCGGGAACGCAACAGCGGGGTTCTACTGTATTGCTAGACCATCTCACACTGCGGGGTTAAGTGTAAAAAAAAATGCGTCTTATTTATTAAGGCCACTTGCTTAAACCCAGCAGTTTGTGCCACTTCTGTGGAAGCTGGCCAGAAGCAGCTGAACATTGCACTTGAAGTACTTATAGAGCATGGGCACTTTACAGGCCTACAAGCAGAGACAGCAAGGTAGATCGTATGTACAAGTGTGCTCAAGCAGCACTGCACAAGTGCGTTTGTGAAAATTTGATCACGCAAGAGAGCGCTTGGAGAAGCTGTGGGTGAAACTCTGTGCAAGTTCTCATGAAGAGCTGCTGCTGTTTGTGAACGTTGTGCTGTGCCTTTCACATGGAAATTCTTCCGTGGAGCGGGGATTTTCAGTGAACGAGGAATGTCTTGTGGAAAATATGAAGCAGGAGTGACTTGTGGCACAAAGGTTAGTGTACGATGAGCTGTCTGCAGCAGGTGGTGTTGCAGAAGTTGACGTAACAGACAAGATGACAGACATGGTTCGAAGTGCCAGCATTAGATGGAAAGAAGACTTGGAGAGGGAAAAGAAGGAACGGTTGGACCTATTGGATGCTGAAAATAAAAGGAAGAGGACTGCGGCTCTTGTGAAAAAGCTTAAATCCAAGAAGCAAAAACTGACGGAAGACGCACAGCTTCAGGTCTCCACGCTGCACCAAGAGATTGAATCTTTGAAACAGTGAAGGCATTGCCGATGCAAATAAACAAGCTTTTCTTTTTGTCGATGAACAATTACTGTGTCTTTTAATATTTTATTCATTGTAAAGGATGCTTTCAGCCAAGGGAATGCAATAAAGCAGCATGGTTTCCATTTTATATGAGCGCCTCATAATTTGTTTTTACCACTCAAGAGTTTGTTTCCAGTGCACAGTTTCTTCCAAACAGAGTACCGGTCATGGAATTTGCTCGAAATGGTCATGGAAAACCTGGAAAAGTCAGGGAATTTAGAAAAATTTAATTGGTAGACACCCTGAGCCAAGACACCCATTGGTATGCATACCG
The DNA here is from genome assembly GCF_013339695.2 of Rhipicephalus sanguineus. Lineage (NCBI taxonomy): Eukaryota > Metazoa > Arthropoda > Arachnida > Ixodida > Ixodidae > Rhipicephalus > Rhipicephalus sanguineus. Next base: position 79,818,941 of record NC_051181.1, on the reverse strand, counting down.
GTGTGTTCCTTCGCATTGACTGCTAAGGTGGCCACTCACTAAAGTAGAGCACGTGTCTTCTTTTACTTTGGCTGCCGATTGAACCTTCTGTAATGCATGGGGACGCGGGCTCAATTCGCTACCACAGCAGCCACACTTCTAGGGGTGAAATGCAAAAAAAAGCATTTCCTGTGTACTTATGTGGATGTTAAAGAACCTCATGTGGTCAGAAATAATTGGTAGTCCTCCCCTAACGTGTGCTTTATAATCTCTATAAAATTGTGTGGATTTTCTGTGAAGTTGGCTTTACAAGACTTCTGTTGAACCAATGTATAGTAGCGGCGAACAAAAGTTGCAATGTGGTACCAGTTCTTGCACTATTCTTCAGACGTGCGTGTGCAGTGTCACAAATGAGAAAATGTGGCTCCGTGAACAGAGTTGTCGTACATATTTGAGGTTGTCTCCTTGCCTTCAGGTGATTTTACACCAAAACCCTCTTGTTCTTTATGTGTGTTACGGGGTTCTGTGTTGCGAATTCATCAGACTGAGTGGAGAGAAAGGGGCTCGGTCTGAGGAACATGATAGTATCAGCGTCGCACCACTCTGGGGGGCACCTGAGGTTTCGGCAACAAGCCGTGGAGGAAGAATTGGCACGCTAGCTTTTAACACCTGTTACCACATTGTGTGAGACCTGCGTTTCTTTCTGCCTGTGCGTGACCTTCGGAAAAGGCTGAAATTTAATTGAACTTATTTTCTATATAGCAATACAAATTGCCATTTTTGTCACCTTCATTGTATTCCAAAAAAGGGAGAAGTTCAGGGGAAGATGGCAGCTTGAAGAGACGAAAAAACGCCAGGCCTGCGCTGAAACCACAGCACAGTCACAGCGAAAGCTGGAAGAGCGGCGTTTCTAGAGCCCGTTAAGCTCTCTTGGGGCTACAATGCAAGTACACTAGAAAAGTACCCACTACGCCACAAATCAAAATTTTTGTGAAGTTGGGAAGCACCCACAAAGCCATTATTTGTCATTCTATGGAGAAGCGAGGCACCAGCTGCACGTCTGTAAGGCATTATGTGCACTTTGTTGACGTGACGACTGATGACGATGAAGAATTATGGCTCAGCCCTTTCTAATGGGCAGGAAGCTTTAAACGGCCCACCAGTTATGTAATTTGCATTGGGTGACGCCCGGTCGCTATTTCCCTCTCCCGTCATGCTGTATACGTTGACGTGGAAGAGAGACGGGGGGGGGGGGCGGGGGCGAAGAACTTTATTGAGACCCCGAGGTAATGGATCATGCGCTTCTGAGCTTCCTTGGCAACCAATACAAGTGCACTTGCGAGGAACCCACTACGCTATAAATAATTGTAATTTTTTAGAAGTAGGGCAGGAGGCACTGTGCCATTTTTCGTCATTCTACAGAGAGCGTTGGTACCTGCTAAACGCATGTAAGGGATTATGCGCACTTTGTTGATTCTGCGCCTGATGACGATGAAGAATTATGGCAGAGCCCTTTTGTAATGGGTTGGAAGCATTCAACAACCTACTCGTTGCGCAATTCGCAATTGTTTGACGCCTGGTTACAGAATTCGCGTTGTGCGACGCTTGGTGCTTATTTTAATCTTCTACCACGCTATATTGCATATGCTAATGCGGTTCCTTCCCGACACGAAGCCTGTATAGGACCTTTTTGCAATGCAGTTTCAAGCACCGGCATGGCTCAGAGGTTGAATACTGGGCTCCCACGCAGAGGGCCCAGGTTCGAACCTCGTTCCATCCTGGAATTTTTTTCTTTAGTTTTTTTTTCTTATTTCGAGCGATACTGGTTACGGACACCGGCGGCGGCGGCGGACAACTACGGCGCCAAAAACGGCCGGAGAAATGATCTCATAACAGCTTTCGCTGTAAAATTCGTGAACACGGGGTGTCGCTGGGGCCGATGGTCTGACTAGTTCACTTGTCGCTACACTCTAACCTCGATATAACGAATTATCGGTTATAACGAAGTAAATGAAGAATAGTCTTGTCATAGCTACAATGTTACAAATAAACGTTTATAACGAATTTTCGGATATAACAAAGTTATTTTCATGGCAGATGTGACTTTGTTATAATGAGGTTTCGAGTGTATGTCGATAAGTCCACTTGGCTATGTCTGTGTGTCTTGATAAACATTCAGTACACTTCATTATCGCTTATGATATTTTTGTCAGGTGTGCATGAACTTTATATTCTAAAACAGGGGTCGGCAACATGCGGCCCGCAGGCCAGCATTATGTGGTGCCCGGCACAACGTCACGACACCCCCCCCCCTCCCCCCCCCCCCCCCCCAAATAGCCGATGAACACCTCTACGACTTTCTGCGTTTGTCTGTGAGCAACCTCGATCTAGATCTTAGCTAGTTGGCTAAGAATGTTGAACAGCTAAAGTTGCATTGAAAGTTTTCTTTTCTTCTTTTGCTGGTCACCTATGTTCATAACTAGGGATGGGCAATGGTAAATTTGAGGTTCGAAGCGAATCCGAAGCAAATAGTGATTTGGTCAAATAGTTTTGAATCGAATAGTTCGAATAGTACTCACCACATATTATTAAGAAAAATGAGCATTTTTGTCATGACCCTTGCACAATATTTTTAAGAATTGGAACTATGTATGAGTGAGTGTCACTTTTTTGGTTTGAAATGAAATGGAAGAAATCCTGAATAGTATAAAAATTTGAATAGCAGTAGGGTGCAAGTTATAAGTGGTACAATACGTTACGATTTAAAAATTACTAGACTTAGCGCATATAAGCCCATATAACACGCTTTTTAAACTTTAAAAAAAAGAAAATGTACAATTAACCTTGAAGCGTGGCTTCGCGGTAGTGCAGATTTTCCCTGTATGGGTGGTTTCATGGTACAGCAACTAGACGCTGCAGTGAAACCACCTTTACAGGGAGTTACGTGTGGTCAAATATATGCACATATCGTTCATTCGAATACTTCGAAATTTCGAATATTCGAAACGCCCAAATATTCGCCCATCCCTATTTATAACTTGAACCTTGTTATATGTGTGCATGCTGAAAGTAAACTTCATTTCTATTCCAATTTTGTACATCATTAATGTCAATTCACTGAATTCTTTCTCTTTGCCTGCAAAGCACCCCCCACCCTAGGTTTGCCGTTCGGCCCCCCGCCGCGTCGGCTACGCGCAACTCGGCCCTCTGCCTGAAAAAGTTGCCAATCCCTGTTTTAATACATAAACAGACCCGTGGATGCATTGGTCGCTTCTAGGTCCAGTGAGCAATCTTGCTTGCTTGTGGTAACCAATGAATTCACAAACTAGAGGGCTACCACGCAATGCAGCTTTTGGCCATCTGTTGCGATGTTTCAAGTGTAATGATCACTTGAGCTTTCCTACTCGCCTATCTTATGCTTCTGCAATCTTCAAATTTCACTGCGCTCTTGTTTTGCAAGTGCAACAGCGTCATTTTTGTGTGGTGTGTTCTCATCCAGGCTCGGGTGTGATACACATGACGGCTTTGCGTCATCCCTTGGTGGAGGCCCAGGGTGATGTCCTCTTCATCCCCAATGATGTGGATATGCGAAAAGGTGACTTTAACTCTAGCAATGCAGCTTTTTATTCCTTAAAAAAGTCTTTACATGAGGTTATTGGTAGCTAATTCATAGCTAAAAATGACACAAAATGAAATGGGACAAGAACGCCGTAGCTTTTTATTCTTATTGTTGCACTGGGACAAAATACAGTAAAACCTCGTTAATTCAAACTCACTGGGACTGTGAAGAACCTTCAAATTAAGCGGGTTTTTGAATTAACGAAACATACAAAAAATAGGATGCAAGGAACTTTGAGTTACTGAAAATAATCGGAGGTGGTCGTTTGCTATGCCTGCTAGTTTGCAACTCCAAGGGTTATGTTTTCCAGCAGTACCCGGTCCCACTTTTGCGGCAAACCCGGGGAAATGGCGGCCTCGCTGCTGCCAGCGCAAAAAACAAAAACAAAAAATTGGCCGCGTATCTGCGTGCTTCGCTGCAAATGTCGTCTAAAGACGATAGAAGAGGCGCTGCGTGAGATATGAACACCATCTGGCAATACGTCGGGAAACGTGAATGCTGTGTTGGGGCTGGTAGTCCCGGCGCAGCA